>NC_091316.1:22930631-23022364 GCF_038502225.1 Cherax quadricarinatus
GGAAGGGCAAAGAAGACCGCAGACGGAGTACAGTCTAGGGGGCCAGAGACTACAAACCTCACTCAAGGAAAAAGATCTTGGGGTGAGTATAACACCAGGCACATCTCCTGAAGCGCACATCAATCAAATAACTGCCGCAGCATATGGGCGCCTAGCAAACCTAAGAACAGCATTCCGACATCTTAATAAGGAATCGTTCAGAACCCTGTACACCGTGTACGTTAGGCCCATATTGGGGTATGCGGCACCAGTTTGGAACCCACACCTAGCCAAGCACGTAAAGAAACTAGAGAAAGTGCAGAGGTTTGCAACAAGACTAGTCCCAGAGCTAAGAGGTATGTCCTACGAGGAGAGGTTAAGGGAAATCAACCTGACGACACTGGAGGACAGGAGAGATAGGGGGGACATTATAACGACATACAAAATGCTGAGAGGAATTGACAAGGTGGACAAAGACAGGATGTTCCAGAGATTGGACACAGTAACAAGGGGACACAGTTGGAAGTTGAAGACACAGATGAATCACAGGGATGTTAGGAAGTATTTCTTCAGCCACAGAGTAGTCAGGAAGTGGAATAGTTTGGGAAGCGATGTAGTGGAGGCAGGATCCATACATAGCTTTAAGCAGAGGTATGATAAAGCTCACGGTTCAGGGAGAGTGACCTAGTAGCGATCAGTGAAGAGGCGGGGCCAGGAGCTGAGACTCGACCCTTGCAACCACAATTATATGAGTACAGTTAGGTGAGTACACACACACTGTGTCTAATCGACATGGACAAAATGGTAACTAGCACTCACACACACACACACACACACACACACACACACACACACACACACACACACACTCACACACACATATCTGTAAGTCGTCCCTGTTGAAGGCACTTCGATGTTCACTTAGGCGGATCGAAAGATTTCTCCGTTTTCCCTACGTATTTCTTTGGACAGTGTCCACAGGAGATTGTGTGTAGACACTTGCTGTGTAAGTTAGAGGTGTGAGAACTCGCTTCGTGGTGAGGTCTTTGATGGAGGATGTATTCATGGTGGAAACACTGATGTTGCTATAGCAAGCATATGGCGGGTATTCTTGGCAACATCACCACACGGGATGTGGTAATGTTGCCAGAAGAAATTCACTATCCTCATTCCCATCACCGTTTTCTGGTTAGGATACGTTGACGATATCTTGTTAATTTTATCCCAGACTACTTAATATCCAGATCCTCCTCAACAGAATCAAAGCTGCAGAACCATCTGTAAAGTTTACACTGCGGCAGCATTGTTAACTTTACAGATGGTGTAGGCAGGGCTAGCGCGAGTAGGCAAGGCTAGCAGGGGCAGGCAGAGATAGGGAATCGAACCCTAGGCACTGTAGTTGTGAGTTGACTGATCTCACCAGTGAGCAACCTGAAGGAAAAGAGAGAGGTAAGAGGAGAGGCAGAGAGAGGAGAGAAGTAGGAGGAGAGAGGCAGAGGTGCAGAAAGGCAGGGAAAGAAGCAGGGGAGGATTGATAAGCAGGTGAACGCCTCAAGATGGCGCTGAAGATCACTTGCCAGAAGACAGTGTTGATGTATTGTTTCTGGCTGATACTGATCACGACACACACACACACACACACACACACACACACACACACACACACACACACACACACACACACACACACACACACACACACACACACACACACACACACATACACACACATACACATACACACACATACACACACACACATATACACATACACACACATACACACGCATGCACATACAACAGGCCTAGTGTCTAATCGACATGTGCCTAGGACAAAATGGTAACTAACTGTCACACACACACACATACTATCACACACACACACACACGCACACAGAGAAGAGGCGGGGTCAGGAGCTATGACTCGAGCCCTGCAACCACAAATAGGTGAGTAAATAGGTGAGTACACACACACACACACACACACACACACACACACACACACACACACAAAGGTTGGACAAGGTTGTCCAATTGGACGAAGACCTACTTTGACTAGTGAATGGTACCACTATGACCCCACCTCCTGCTTCGCCTCACCTGACTACAGTATATAAGCCACGTCTAGGGCCCTATGCTGTACTTCCTACAAGATTGATGGACTGAACACATCGACTCCAGGCTGAGGGACTGATTACCTCAAACTCCTCCTCTCCTTACACCCTTCTGCTTTGTATTGGACTGATGAAACCACTGTGTGGCGAAACGTTTCCTGAATAAAGATTCCCATATGTTGCATAAGTGTCTCAATCTTCAGCTTGTCGGTTTTCTAAACCATTGATCACTTCTGTGTCCCTGAAACAATTTAAAACCCGGTTTATGACATTCAGCAGCAGTATGGGCTTAGAAACAGAAAATACAAAGAAGAATGGTGAAGAACAGGAGGAATTTGAGGTAGTCTTGGGATCTTAATACATGGAATTCATCACTTGCCTAACCCTTGGGCACGACCTACTTCCACACTGGACAAATGTGACACCACCTACTACTGCTGCATCTCTCCTGCCTGCAGTATATAAGCTACTTCTCCGCACATATGATGTATTCTTTTCAAGATTGATGGACTGACTACATCGACTCAAGACTGAGGGACTGATTACCTTAAACTCCTCCTGTTCTTCACCATTCTCCTTTGTATGGACTGATGAAGCCACTGTGTGGCGAAACGTTTCCTCTTTAAAAATACCCAAGTGTTGCACACGTGTCTAATTTATCTATATACACACAAGCGAATATAAAAAATGGTATACAATACCTGAGGGTTGGTAGGTAAGACACATGGGCAACAATTAGGCAACTTTATTCCGAAACGTTTCGCCTACACAGTCGTTTTCTTCAGTTGTCCAAGGACAACTCTTTCAAGTGAGAATTGTTGGACCTGAGAGGGACGTGACCTCCCAGTGACTACATTCTCTCTTCTGCCACTCTGCATCTCTCCTGCCGACAGTATGTAAGTCTCCACACTGTCGCTTGTGTTTACAGACTGTTTTAGACTATGGAACAAAACTTTTCTCCAGACTGAGGGACTGACTATCTGAAATCTACGATTTCAAGGATGATGGACTGATTACATCGTCTTCACACCTCTACTGCTCCTGCCTACTTTCTGTACTCAACTGAAGAAACCTACTGCGTAGGGGAAACGTATCAGAATAAAAGTTGCCTAACTGTTGCCCATGTATCTTACCTACGCAAGTATCGCCATCATACACACACAAGCACCTCCTGTGTTGTAACAACACACACACTAACCCACTGGTCAGATCAAAACAATATATTGTGTCCATTTTGGTATAACACGAGATTTGCATTTGTGTGTGTGTGTGTGTGTGTGTGTGTGTGTGTGTGTGTGTGTGTGTGTATGTATACTCACTTATTTGTGGTTGCAGGGGTCGAGACTCAGCTCCTGGCCCCGCCTCTTCACTGATCGCTACTAGGTCCTCACTTTCTGTGCTCCATGAGCTTTATCATACCTCGTCTTAAACCTATGTATGGTTCGTTCCTCCACTACATCACTTTCCAGACTATTCTACTTCCTGACAACTCTCTGACTGAAGAAATATTTCCTAACATCCCTTTGACTCATCTGAGTCTTCAATTTCCAAATGTGACCACTTGTTTCTGTGTCCCATCTCTGGAACATCCTGTCTCTGTCCACTTTATCTATTCCTCGCAATATTTTGTATGTCGTTATCATGTCTCCCCTAACCCTCCTGTCCTCCAGCGTCGTCAGGCCTATTACCCTTAACCTTTCTTCGTAGGACATTCCCTTTAGCTCTGGGACTAGCCTTGTTGCAAACCTTTGTACTTTCTCTAATTTCTTGACGTTCTTGACAAGGTGTGGGTTACAAACTGGAGCTGCATACTCCAGTATGGGCCAAACGTACACGGTGTACAGTGTCCTGAACGATTTCTTACCGAGGTATCGGAACGCTATTCTTAGGTTTTATTGGCGCCCATATGCTGCAGCAGTTATCTGGTTGATGTGTGCTTCCGGAGACGTGCTCGGTATTATACTCACCCCAGGAACTTTCTCCTTGAGTGAGGTTTGCAGTCTTTGGCCACCCAGCCTATACTCTGTCTGCGGTCTTCTTTGCCCTTCCCCGATCTTCATGACTTTGCATTTGGCTGGGTTAAATTCGAGTAGCCAGTTGCTGGACCACGAGTCCAGGATGTCCAGGTCTCTTTAGATTCCTGTCTGGTCCTCATCTGAGTTAATTCTTCTCATTAACTTTACATCATCTGCAAACAGGGACACTTCTGAGTCTATCCCTTCCGTCACGTCATTCACATATACCAAAAACAGCACTGGTCCTAGGACTGACCCCTGTGGAACCCCGCTCGTCACAGGCGCCCATTGTGATACCTCATCTCGTACCATGACTCGTTGTTGCCTCCCTGTCAGGTATTCTCTGATCCATTGCAATGCCCTTCCTGTTATACGCGACTGATCCTCCAGCTTCTGCACTAATCTTTTGTGAGGAACTGTGTCGAGGGCCACCCCATCCCTCCCTCTCGTGTCTTACTTCCGTTACCTTGTCATAAAACTCCAGGAGGTTTTTGACACAGGATTTGCCTTCCATGAACCCGTGCTGGTTGACATTATAATCTTGTTCCGTTCCAGGTTTGTTTGTTTGTTTGTTTGTTTGTGTGTGTGTGTGTGTGTGTGTGTGTGTGTGTGTGTGTGTGTGTGTGTGTGTGTGTGTGTGTGTGTGTGTGTGTGATATAGTAGTGGTAGCAGCAGTAGCAGTAGTAGTAGTAGTAGTAGTAGTAATAGTAGTAGTAGTAGTAGTAGTAGTAGCAGCAGCAGCAGTAGTAGTAGTAGTAGTAGTAGTAGTAGTAGTAGTAGTAGTAGTAGAATGAAGATTTTTATCATTTCTCAGGAAGGTCACATAGACAATGTAACTCACGTAAACACAAGTCCGGTATAATTCAAGAAAGAAATAGACAACATTCCCGCTCCTGCAACACCTGGACCAGATTCCTGGAATTCGTAATATCTAAAAAAAGTGCAGAACAGCACTAGCACGAGTATTCCTCCTCCTTTGCAGAAAGAGCTTAGATCTAGTTGAAATACCAGATATCTTAAAGAGTGCAGACATAGCTGCTTTGCATAAGGGAAGCGGTAGAGCACTATCCAAAAAAAAAAAAAAAATTATAGACCAGTAACCCTAACATCCCACACTATGTCTTTGAAAGAGTGACGAGATGCCACGTTACAAATTTTATGGAACAGCGGAACCTGCACAATCCAGACCAACATGGTTGTACAAATGGAAGATCTTACCTATCACATATAGTATGTGTGCGTGTTTGTGGATACTGGCGAAAGCAAGAGAGAAAGAGAAGCGAGGAAAATTGAGAGGGAGGGAAAAGAGAGGGAGTAGAATGAGGAAGAAGAGATGGGGAAGAGAAGCGAGAGAAGAGAGAGAAAAAAGGGAGTCAATAAGAAAGGGAGAGGGAAGAGAAAGGGAAGGTGGAAGAGGGATGCATTTAATTTTCCCTCAACTAAATTACCCTCTTCCTTCATTTTTCCTCTTTGTCCATTTTTCTCCCCCCTTCCCCTCCCCACTTTCTCTCCATACCTGTTACCTTCCTCTTTCCATCCCTTGCCTCATATTCTCCATAGTCTTGCATTATTTTCTTACATCTGTGGACACAGACTGATGGCGAGGATCAGTCCAGAGTGATGACAGTGTCGCAGGTATACAAAATAACAAATATTCCAAAGTTGTGTTACTATCGTGTATACTTCATTATCCTGTATATTTTACTGTCTTGTATATTTCACAGGTTGCCCCTCGAAATATAGACACATATGCAGTATAATGAGATCCTTTATTGACAACGTTTTGCCCACCCAGTGGGCTTTATCAAGTCACAAACAGATCTATCTGGGTGGAAGGTACGTGAGTATTTATAGGATGCTAAAGGTAATTGATTTGTGGCCGCTTGCACCAAGATCCTATGAAATTTCTAAATTATTAACAAGGGTTTCCTTATTTGCCAGAATCAAGTCAAGCAGATTATTTCCCCTTGTAGGTTCTGTCACAAACTACTTCAAAAAACAATCCTGAACTACTTCTAAGAAGTCATTAGATTCTAAATTCGCAGTCAAGAAATTCCAATCATTCTAGCTAAATTTAAAGTCTCCTAGAATTACAACATTATCGTGCCTTGTGGCCCTAACAATTTCCTCCCACAGTAGTCTTCCCCTGAAGCTGGTCCAGAGCGCAGTGTACCGTCATCCATCGGCTTCGTTTGGGCTTTCCCACAGCCAAGTTGATGGTAGACAAGGCTGAGGAGATGTGCCAGTACTGTCAGCACGTTGTCCAGCTGCCCCTAACACACTATCTTCTGGAGTGCGAAGTTACTGAGACACTCCGCAGGCAACTAGGAGTGATATTCCCTCCCGAACAGGGCCCAGAGATGACTGAGGCCACTCTAGTGTACCATGGAGTCAACGAACCAGACAAGCTGTTACCTGTGATAACGACATATCCTCCTCCTCGCTAGTGTCCATAGTTAGGAGTACATATGGTGAGTCAGTACATATGGTGTTGTCGTTTATGAGATGCACCAGTTGAACTGACCAGAAGAGTGCTTGAGCAGCATATGTCGCATCATTGTAGAAACCTTTCTCCGTCGGGAGCCAGAGACGGGTCATCGCAAGATTGAGACCCGTGCCAGGACTACGGTCTTGGCGAACATTATACATACTTAGACCCCTTACTGTATTCAAGGAGGAGTTGGATAGGCATCAAAAGTCGGTACCTGACCAGCTGGGCTGTGGTTCGTATGTCGGTTTGTGTGCGGCCAGCAGTAGCAACCTGGTTGATCAGGTCCTGATCCACCGGAAGGCTTGGTCACAGACCGGGCCGCGGGGGCGTTGACCCCCGAAACCCTCTACAGGTAGACTCCAGGTATACCACCAGACGAATCGTTCCTACCACCAGACAGGACGTCCCTACCACCAGACAGGTAGCAGGATGACCTCTCAGGTCAGAGAGCCTTCTGCTTTACTATTCTCACCTCAGACACTTAGATAATGTATGATAATCCTGAGTCAAGAGAAAGTAACATACTTCTCAGCTGAGAATCTCGCTGGGAACTTCCAGTACCTCCCTTGTTCTTGTGCAACGAAATCTGTCTTCATTGTGTCCTCTCAGATTTTTGTGTTTTTGTATTTTGAGTTGAAATAAAAAATTATTATTATTATTATTATTATTATTATTATTATTATTATTATTATTATTATTATTATTATTATTATCATCATCATCATCATCATTGTTATTGATATTACTATTATTATTGTTGTTGTTATTAGTGATATTATTATTATTATTATTATTATTATTATTATTATTATTATTATTATTATTATTATTATTATTATTATTATTATTATTATTATTATTATTATTATTATTGTTGTTGTTGTTGTTGTTGTTGTGGTTGTTGTTTTTCTTATTATTCATAGTATTATTTTTACTATTATTATTAGGGCAAGGAGGAATAACATCTTGTAGGAGTGAGGAACAACCGGTTGTGAGTGTGGGGGAAGTTCGTGAGGCAGTTGGTAGAATGAAAGGGAGTAAGGCAGCCGGGATTGATGGGATAAAGATAGAAATGTTAAAATCAGGTGGGGATATAGTTTTGGAGTGGTTGGTGCTATTATTTAATAAATGTATGGAAGAGGGTAAGGTACCTAGGGATTGGCATAGAGCATGCATGGTTCTTTTGTATAAAGGCAAAGGGGACAAAAGAGAGTGCAAAAATTATAGGGGGATAAGTCTGTTGAGTATACCTGGTAAAGTGTATGGAAGAGTTATAATTGAAAGAATTAAGAGTAAGACGGAGAGTAGGATAGCAGATGAACAGGGAGGCTTTAGGAAAGGTAGGGAGTGTGTAGACCAGGTGTTTACAGTGAAACACATAGGTGAACAGTATTTAGATAAGGTTAAAGAGGTTTTTGTGGCATTTATGGGTTGAGAAAAGACATATGATAGGGTGGATAGGGGGGCAATGTGGCAGATGTTGCAGGTGTATGGTATAGGAGATAGATTACTGAAAGCAGTGAAGAGTTTTTACGAGGATAGTGAGGCTCAGGTTAGAGCATGTAGGGAAGAAGGAGATTATTTCCCAGTAAAAGTAGGCCTTAGACGAGGATATGTGATATCACCGTGGTTGTTCGACATATTTATGGATGGGGTTGTAAAAGAAGTGAATGCGAGGGTCTTGGCAAGAGGTGTGGAGTTAAAAGATAAAGAATCAAACACAAAGTGGGAGTTGTCATAGTTGCTTTTTGCTGATGACACGGTGCTTTTGGGAGATTCTGAGGTAAGGGGCAGGAGGTAGGAAGGCAGGAGGTAAGAAGGCAGGAGGTAAGGGGGCAGGAGGTAAGAAGGCAGGAGGTAAGGGGGCAGGAGGTAAGGGGGCAGGAGGTAATGGGGCAGGAGGTAAGAAGGCAGGAGGTAAGGGGGCAGAAGGTAAGAAAGCAGGAGGTAAGGAGGCAGGAGGTAAGAAGGCAGGAGGTAAGGGGGCAGGAGGTAAGGAGGCAGGAGGTAAGAAGGCAGGAGGTAAGGGGGAGGTAAGGGGACAGGAGGTACAGGAGGTAAGGGGGCAGGAGGTAAGGGAGCAGGAGGTAAGAAGGCAGGAGGTACGGGGGCAGGATGTAAGAGGGCAGGAGGTAAGGGGGCAGGAGGTAAGGAGGCAGGAGGTAAGGGGGCAGAAGGAAAGAAGGCAGGAGGTAAGAGGACATGAGGTAAGAAGGCAGGAGGTAAGGGGGCAGGAGGTAAGAAGGTAGGAGGTAAGGGGGCAGGAGGTAAGAAGGCAGGAGGTAAGAAGGCAGGAGGTAAGGGGGCAGGAGGTAAGAGGGCAGGAGGTAAGGGGCAGGAGGTAAGAAGGCAGGAGGTAAGGAGGCAAGAGGTAAGGGGGAGGTAAGGGGACAGGAAGTAAGAAGGCAGGAGGTAAGGGGGCAGGAGGTAAGGGGGCAGGAGGTAAGAAGGCAGAAGGTAAGGGGGCAGGAGGTAAGAAGGCAGGAGGTAAGGGGGCAGGAGGTAAGAAGGCAGGAGGTAAGGGGGCAGGAGGTAAGGGGGCAGGAGGTAAGAAGGTAGGAGGTAAGGGGCAGGAGGTAGGAAGGCAGGAGGTAAGAAGGCAGGAGGTAAGGGGGCAGGAGGTAAGAAGGCAGGAGGTAAGGGGGCAGGAGGTAAGGGGGCAGGAGGTAAGGGGGCAGGAGGTAAGAAGGCAGGAGGTAAGGGGGCAGGAGGTAAGAGGGCAGGAGGTAAGAAGGCAGGAGGTAAAGGAGCAGGAGGTAAGGGGGCAGGAGGTAAGAAGGCAGGAGGTAATGGGGCAGGAGGTAAGAAGGCAGGAGGTAAGGTGGCAGGAGGTAAGAAGGGAGGAGGTAAGGGGACAGGAGGTAAGAAGGCATGAGGTAAGGGGGCAGGGGGTAAGAAGGCAGGAGGTAAGGGGGCAGGAGATAAGAAGGCAGGAGGTAAGGGGGCAGGAGGTAAGAGGGCAGGAGGTAAGAAGGCAGGAGGTAAGGACAGGAGGTAAGGAGGAGGTAAGGGGGCAGGGGGTAAGAAGGCAGGAGTTAAGGAGGAGTTAAGGGGGCAGGAGGTAAGGGGGCAGGAGGTAAGAGGGCAGGAGGTAAGAAGGCAGGAGGTAAGGGGGAAGGATGTAAGGGGGCAGGAGGTAAGAAGGCTGGAGGTAAGGGGACAGGAGGTAAGGGGGCAGGAGTTAAGGGGGCAGCAGGTAAGAAGGCAGGAGGTAAGAGGGCAGGAGGTAAGAAGGCAGGAGGTAAGGGGGCAGGAGATAAGAAGGCAGGAGGTAAGGGGACAGGAGGTAAGAAGGCAGGAAGTAAGGGGGCAGGAGGTAAGAAGACAGGAGGTAAGGGGGCAGGAGGTAAGGGGCAGGAGGTAGGAAGGCAGGAGGTAAGAAGGCAGGAGGTAAGGGGGCAGGAGGTAAGAAGGCAGGAGGTAAGGGGGCAGGAGGTAAGAAGGCAGGAGGTAAGGGGGCAGGAGGTAAGAAGGCAGGAGGTAAGGGGGCAGGAGGTAAGAAGGCAGGAGGTAGAAGACAGGAGGAAGAAGGCAGGAGGTAACGGGGCAGGAGGTAAGAAGGCAGGAGGTAAGGGGGCAGGAGGTAAGGGGGCAGGAGGTAAGAAGGCAGGAGGTAATGGGGCAGGAGGTAAGGGGGCAGGAGGTAAGGGGGCAGGAGGTAAGAAGGCAGGAGGTAAGAAGGCAGGAGGTAAGAGGGCAGGAGGTAAGAAGGCAGGAGGTAAGGGGGCAGGAGGTAAGGGGGCAGGAGGTAAGAAGGCAGGAGGTAAGGGGGCAGGAGGTAAGAAGGCAGGAGGTAATGGGGCAGGAGGTAAGAAGGCAGGAGGTAAGAAGGCAGGAGGTAAGAAGGCAGGAGGTAAGGGGGCAGGAGGTAAGAAGGCAGGAGGTAAGGGGGCAGGAGGTAAGAAGGCAGGAGGTAAGGGGGCAGGAGGTAAGAAGGCAGGAGGTAAGGGGGCAGGAGGTAAGAAGGCAGGAGGTAAGGCGGCAGGAGGTAAGAAGGCAGGAGGTAAGGGGGCAGGAGGTAAGAAGGCAGGAGGTAAGGGGGCAGGAGGTAAGAAGGCAGGAGGTAAGGGGGCAGGATGTAAGAGGGCAGGAGGTAAGGCGGCAGGAGGTAAGGAGGCAGGAGGTAAGAGGACAGGAGGTAAGGAGGCAGAAGGTAAGGGGGCAGAAGGAAAGAAGGCAGGAGATAAGAGGACAGGAGGTAAGAAGGCAGGAGGTAAGGAGGCAGGAGGTAAGGGGGCAGAAGGAAAGAAGGCAGGAGGTAAGGGGACAGGAGGTAAGAAGGCAGGAGGTAAGGGGGCAGGGGGTAAGAAGGCAGGATATAAAGGGGCAGGATGTAAGAGGGCAGGAGGTAAGGCGCCAGGAGGTAAGGGGGCAGAAGGAAAGAAGGCAGGAGGTAAGAGGACAGGAGGTAAGAGGGCAGGAGGTAACGGGGCAGGAGGTAAGAAGGCAGGAGGTAAGGGGGCAGGAGGTAAGAGGGCAGGAGGAAAAGAGGTAGGAGGTATGGGGATAAGGATGTAAGGGGGCAAGAGGTATGGAGGCAGGAGGTATGGAGGTAGGAGGTAAGAGGTAGGAGGTAAAGATAGTATGGGAATGAAGGACGAATGGTTTGTCAGCTAACAGGAAAATTGTTTCCTGACTCGGATCTTAGTCATGTGATGACCCAGAGCTAGAGCTTTTGGTGTTGTGACTGAGTCCTTCCGCTGGCTTACTGGTCCACCCTTTTAAAAACGATGGTTATAATTATAACCATTTTAGAAGTATGGTGAGGGAAGGAGAGGGTGGCGGTGCAGGGATGATGTCAGGCAGGTAACTAGCTGGTGAGGTGATGCTGGAGGAACACGGAAATTATGACACAACTGAGGCAGCGTCAGGCTTCACGACCTACCCACGACAGGCAACACAGTTGATCAATCAATCTGTTGGGAAGGGCCTCTGCTGCCCAGGAACGGTGAGACAGTGCCTTGGAAGATGTGGTTATTTCTTTCACAAAGAGACCGGTGGCTTCTATTAATCCAAGAAATTCCCACAAATAAATTCAGATTTTTCAGAAAAGTTTGAAACTGTTTTCAGACACTTTTGAAGTTTTATCAACATTATGGAAACAAATAACAGATCTGATGTTCTGCTGTGCGGAATCAAATAGATTACCACAACTTTTAAATCAAACTGTTCTCTACACTGTACTTTAAGGGGGAAATCATGAATAATATCGTCCCGGTCATTGTCCTGTCATAATGACCAGGTACCTACTACAGGGTGAACCTAGCGTCAGGTACCTACTACAGGGTGAACCTAGCGTCAGGTTGCTCCACCCTGCCACAACCACCTGTCACTAGGGACCTTATCTTATTACATTAGAAAAACAAGAGAGATTTTCAAGTCTTCAACACGATAATAAACTCGGGATAAAAACTAATTGCACTTTCTCTAGTTCCCCGTCCTACTAGCCCCCCACTCCCCCCCCCCCAAAAAAAAAAAGATATGTATATATATACTTGTATTTATAAAAAACTATTCAGTGTTTGCAAGTTTTTGTTTGTGTGGACGCGTGTTGGTTTAAGATGATACTTAGAGGCTTGAGTTTACATCACGAAACACACACACACGCGCACACACACACACACACACACACACACACACACACACACACACACACACACACACACACACAGAAAATCTCTCACACACACACACACACACACACACACACACACACACACACACACACACACACACACACACACACACACACACACACACACACACACACACACACACACACACACACACACACACACACACACACACACACACACAGGCTCGAATTATACATGTTTTTGCACCTCTCAAAAACTTACTAGAGTAAGGTAAAAAATAAACTTGATCACATTTGATCGTGAATATCCCTTGAAAGGTTTAATAGAACTTGCGGAGAGTTTTAACAAGATCTCAGCAGCTCGTTGGCGGACTTATGGTCTGTAGATAAGTGTGGAACATGTTAGGAACCTGCAAACCTACTTAACTGGTCTCTCTCACTTTCACCCTTCCTCTGTTTCTACGTCTGAGTTATTCTCTCTCTCTCTCTCTCTCTCTCTCACCCCCCCCCCACACACACCTCAAGTAGTTATTCAGACAGTAAACAAACAGTAAAAGCTAGCAAAAACAGGTGCTTGTTTAAAATATTATATTGTCTCCACAGGTTTTTCAACCTTCCACCGTCACCACAACAGCCACCATCAAAACCACAACCATTACAACTACTAATCACCACAGCTACCATCACCACAACCCACATTATCAAAACCGCCATTAACACAACCACCATTGTCACACACTAAAACAACCACGATTACTAAACTACTATTGTAACAGACGAGAGTGGTTCAGGTGCTGGAACTCTGTGAGAAGATTGTCTTACATCAACAGACAACAGAACCTACCAGAAATGAAAATACTCTAAATTTAATATTCACGAACAAAAATGAGCTAATCAGAGATAATCTCAAATATAATGAACTCCGATCATAACTTTAGTGAAACAGAAAGAAACCTAAATCCATGTGTAGAGAACCTACCATAGAGCCAACTTCAGCACTCGAGAGAACTGAATGGGACAAAATACAAAGGTATTAGACATTCCCTGAGGAAAGGTTGTGAGCACCGTAACCCTCATCAGTGTATGAAAACGTTGAATGCAGAAGTATACTTGGTCTGTATAAGTATATATTATTGAGAAAGCCTACAGGGAGATAAAATATTTAAAGATAATGTTGAAAAATATACAGAAGACAAAGGATTGTCGAATTGCTTAAAATAAGCATAAATCAGCGCAAAGTCAGTCTACACCTGAGAGAACAATATGAATCAGTGTTCAGCAGTCAGCTAAGTGACAAATAATTTATTCAGCAAAAAAACCCTACATCCCTCAAAATTCGAAAGGAAACAGAAAAAAACAAGCACAAGCAGCACCTGGGCCCGATTCACAAAGAAGTGCACATCACTAGTACAGACACTTGGATTCTTTGGGGAAAAGAGTTTGGATCTGAGTGAAACTCTTGAGGGTTTTAAAAAGTGCAGACAACTTATGCACAAATACTCATCAGTAGTATTAACATCACACACTAGGTGGTGAGATGCAGACTTACTAAGTTTATGGAAAAATATAATTTAAAACAAATGAACATGGATTAAGAGCTGGAATATCATGCTTGTCAAAATAATTAGATCCGTATGATAAAATTACGGAGGATTTGGAACAAACCCAAAATGTTGATGTCGTCTATGAGGATTTTGCCGAGATATTTGACCAGTGCGATCGTGGAGTGATGCAACATTGAACGTCAATAATTATAACAGGAAAAAGTAGGGAAAAGGATATTCATTTTTCTAACAAACAGAACACAAAGTAGCAACCCAAAATCTACCCAAGTCCAACCTAGAAGCTGCAGCTCAACACCCTCAGCAGCCTAGGAGCTGCAGCTCAACACCCTTAGCAGCCTAGGAGCTGCAGCTCAACACCCTCAGCAGCCTAGAAGCTGCAGCTCAACACCCTCAGCAACCTAGAAGCTGCAGCTCAACACCCTCAGCAGCCTAGAAGCTGCAGCTCAACACCCTCAGCAGCCTAGAAGCTGCAGCTCAACACCCTCAGCAGCCTAGGAGCTGCAGCTCAACACCCTCAGCAGCCTAGAAGCTGCAGCTCAACACCCTCAGCAGCCTAGGAGCTGCAGCTCAACACCCTCAGCAGCCTAGGAGCTGCAGCTCAACACCCTCAGCAGCCTAGAAGCTGCAGCTCAACACCCTCAGCAGCCTAGGAGCTGCAACTCAACACCCTCAGCAGCCTAGAAGCTGTAGCTCAACACCCTCAGCAGCCTAGGAGCTGCAGCTCAACACCCTCAGCAGCCTAGGAGCTGCAGCTCAACACCCTCAGCAACCTAGAAGCTGCAGCTCAACACCCTTAGCAGCCTAGGAGCTGCAGCTCAACACTCTCAGCAGCCTAGGAGCTGCAGCTCAACACCCTCAGCAGCCTAGGAGCTGCAGCTCAACACCCTCAGCAACCTAGAAGCTGCAGCAAAACACCCTTAGCAGCCTAGGAGCTGCAGCTCAACACTCTCAGCAACCTAGAAGCTGCAGCTCAACACCCTCAGCAGCCTAGGAGCTGCAGCTCAACACCCTCAGCAGCCTAGAAGCTGCAGCTCAACACCCTCAGCAGCCTAGAAGCTGCAGCTCAACACCCTCAGCAGCCTAGAAGCTGCAGCTCAACACCCTCAGCAGCCTAGAAGCTGCAGCTCAACACCCTCAGCAGCCTAGGACCTGCAGCTCAACACCCTCAGCAGCCTAGAAGCTGCAGCTCAACACCCTCAGCAGCCTAGGAGCTGCAGCTCAACACCCTCAGCAGCCTAGAAGCTGCAGCTCAACACCCTCAGCAGCCTAAAAGCTGCAGCTCAACACCCTCAGCAGCCTAGGAGCTGCAGCTCAACACCCTCAGCAACCTAGAAGCTGCAGCTCAACACCCTTAGCAGCCTAGGAGCTGCAGCTCAACACTCTCAGCAACCTAGAAGCTGCAGCTCAACACCCTCAGCAGCCTAGGAGCTGCAGCTCAACACCCTCAGCAACCTAGAAGCTGCAGCTCAACACCCTTAGCAGCCTAGGAGCTGCAGCTCAACACTCTCAGCAACCTAGAAGCTGCAGCTCAACACCCTCAGCAGCCTAGGAGCTGCAGCTCAACACCCTCAGCAACCTAGAAGCTGCAGCTCAACACCCTTAGCAGCCTAGGAGCTGCAGCTCAACACTCTCAGCAACTTAGAAGCTGCAGCTCAACACCCTCAGCAGCCTAGGAGCTGCAGCTCAACACCCTCAGCAACCTAGAAGCTGCAGCTCAACACCCTTAGCAGCCTAGGAGCTGCAGCTCAACACCCTCAGCAGCCTAGGAGCTGCAGCTCAACACCCTAAGCAGCCTAGAAGCTGCAGCTCAACACCCTCAGCAGCCTAGAAGCTGCAGCTCAACACTCTCAGCAGCCTAGGAGCTGCAGCTCAACACCCTCAGCAGCCTAGAAGCTGCAGCTCAACACCCTCAGCAACCTAGGAGCTGCAGCTCAACACCCTCAGCAGCCTAGGAGCTGCAGCTCAACACCCTCAGCAGCCTAGGAGCAGCAGCTCAACACCCTCAGCAACCTTTGAAGCTGCAGCTCAACACCCTTAGCAGCCTAGGAGCTGCAGCTCAACACTCTCAGCAACCTAGAAGCTGCAGCTCAACACCCTCAGCAGCCTAGGAGCTGCAGCTCAACACCCTCAGCAACCTAGAAGCTGCAGCTCAACACCCTTAGCAGCCTAGGAGCTGCAGCTCAACACCCTCAGCAGCCTAGGAGCTGCAGCTCAACACCCTAAGCTGCCTAGAAGCTGCAGCTCAACACCCTCAGCAGCCTAGGAGCTGCAGCTCAACACCCTCAGCAGCCTAGAAGCTGCAGCTCAACACCCTCAGCAGCCTAGGAGCTGCAGCTCAACACCCTCAGCAGCCTAGAAGCTGCAGCTCAACACCCTCAGCAACCTAGGAGCTGCAGCTCAACACCCTCAGCAGCCTAGGAGCTGCAGCTCAACACCCTCAGCAGCCTAGGAGCTGCAGCTCAACACCCTCAGCAGCCTAGAAGCTGCAGCTCAACACCCTAAGCAGCCTATGAGCTGCAGCTCAACACCCTCAGCAGCCTAGAAGCTGCAGCTCAACACCCTCAGCAGCCTAGAAGCTGCAGCTCAACACCCTCAGCAGCCTAGGAGCTGCAGCTCAACACCCTCAGCAGCCTAGGAGCTGCAGCTCAACACCCTCAGCAGCCTAGAAGCTGCAGCTCAACACCCTAAGCAGCCTAGGAGCTGCAGCTCAACACCCTCAGCAGCCTAGAAGCTGCAGCTCAACACCCTCAGCAGCCTAGAAGCTGCAGCTCAACACCCTCAGCAGCCTAGAAGCTGCAGCTCAACACCCTCAGCAGCATAGGAGCTGCAGCTCAACGCTCTCAGCAGCCTAGAAGCTGCAGCTCAACATCCTCAGCAGCCTAGGAGCTGCAGCTCAACACCCTCAGCAACCTAGAAGCTGCAGCTCAACACCCTCAGCAGCCTAGGAGCTGCAGCTCAACACCCTCAGCAGCCTAGGAGCTGCAGCTCAACACCCTCAGCAACCTAGAAGCTGCAGCTCAACACTCTTAGCAGCCTAGGAGCTGCAGCTCAACACTCTCAGCAACCTAGAAGCTGCAGCTCAACACCGTCAGCAGCCTAGGAGCTGCAGCTCAACACCCTCAGCAACCTAGAAGCTGCAGCTCAACACCCTTAGCAGCTTAGGAGCTGCAGCTCAACACCCTCAGCAGCCTAGGAGCTGAAGCTCAACACCCTAAGCAGCCTAGAAGCTGCAGCTCAACACCCTCAGCAGCCTAGAAGCTGCAGCTCAACACTCTCAGCAGCCTAGGAGCTGCAGCTCAACACCCTCAGCAGCCTAGAAGCTGCAGCTCAACACCCTCAGCAACCTAGGAGCTGCAGCTCAACACCCTCAGCAGCCTAGGAGCTGCAGCTCAACACCCTCAGCAACCTAGGAGCTGCAGCTCAACACCCTCAGCAACCTTTGAAGCTGCAGCTCAACACCCTTAGCAGCCTAGGAGCTGCAGCTCAACACTCTCAGCAACCTAGAAGCTGCAGCTCAACACCCTCAGCAGCCTAGAAGCTGCAGCTCAACACCCTCAGCAGCCTAGGAGCTGCAGCTCAACACCCTAAGCAGCCTAGAAGCTGCAGCTCAACACCCTCAGCAGCCTAGGAGCTGCAGCTCAACACCCTCAGCAGCCTAGAAGCTGCAGCTCAACACCCTCAGCAACCTAGGAGCTGCAGCTCAACACCCTCAGCAGCCTAGGAGCTGCAGCTCAACACCCTCAGCAGCCTAGGAGCTGCAGCTCAACACCCTCAGCAGCCTAGGAGCTGCAGCTCAACACCCTAAGCAGCCTAGGAGCTGCAGCTCAACACCCTCAGCAGCCTAGAAGCTGCAGCTCAACACCCTCAGCAGCCTAGAAGCTGCAGCTCAACACCCTCAGCAGCCTAGGAGCTGCAGCTCAACACCCTCAGCAGCCTAGGAGCTGCAGCTCAACACCCTCAGCAGCCTAGAAGCTGCAGCTAAACACCCTCAGCAGCCTAGAAGCTGCAGCTCAACACCCTCAGCAGCCTAGAAGCTGCAGCTCAACACCCTCAGCAGCATAGGAGCTGCAGCTCAACGCTCTCAGCAGCCTAGAAGCTGCAGCTCAACATCCTCAGCAGCCTAGGAGCTGCAGCTCAACACCCTCAGCAACCTAGAAGCTGCAGCTCAACACCCTTAGCAGCCTAGGAGCTGCAGCTCAACACTCTCAGCAACCTAGAAGCTGCAGCTCAACACCCTCAGCAGCCTAGGAGCTGCAGCTCAACACCCTCAGCAACCTAGAAGCTGCAGCTCAACACCCTTAGCAGCCTAGGAGCTGCAGCTCAACACCCTCAGCAGCCTAGGAGCTGCAGCTCAACACCCTAAGCAGCCTAGAAGCTGCAGCTCAACACCCTCAGCAGCCTAGAAGCTGCAGCTCAACACTCTCAGCAGCCTAGGAGCTGCAGCTCAACACCCTCAGCAGCCTAGAAGCTGCAGCTCAACACCCTCAGCAACCTAGGAGCTGCAGCGCAACACCCTCAGCAGCCTAGGAGCTGCAGCTCAACACCCTCAGCAGCCTAGGAGCTGCAGCTCAACACCCTCAGCAACCTTTGAAGCTGCAGCTCAACACCCTTAGCAGCCTAGGAGCTGCAGCTCAACACTCTCAGCAACCTAGAAGCTGCAGCTCAACACCCTCAGCAGCCTAGGAGCTGCAGCTCAACACCCTCAGCAACCTAGAAGCTGCAGCTCAACACCCTTAGCAGCCTAGGAGCTGCAGCTCAACACCCTCAGCAGCCTAGGAGCTGCAGCTCAACACCCTAAGCAGCCTAGAAGCTGCAGCTCAACACCCTCAGCAGCCTAGGAGCTGCAGCTCAACACCCTCAGCAGCCTAGAAGCTGCAGCTCAACACCCTCAGCAGCCTAGGAGCTGCAGCTCAACACCCTCAGCAGCCTAGAAGCTGCAGCTCAACACCCTCAGCAACCTAGGAGCTGCAGCTCAACACCCTCAGCAGCCTAGGAGCTGCAGCTCAACACCCTCAGCAGCCTAGGAGCTGCAGCTCAACACCCTCAGCAGCCTAGAAGCTGCAGCTCAACACCCTAAGCAGCCTAGGAGCTGCAGCTCAACACCCTCAGCAGCCTAGAAGCTGCAGCTCAACACCCTCAGCAGCCTAGAAGCTGCAGCTCAACACCCTCAGCAGCCTAGGAGCTGCAGCTCAACACCCTCAGCAGCCTAGGAGTTGCAGCTCAACACCCTCAGCAGCCTAGAAGCTGCAGCTCAACACCCTAAGCAGCCTAGGAGCTGCAGCTCAACACCCTCAGCAGCCTAGAAGCTGCAGCTCAACACCCTCAGCAGCCTAGAAGCTGCAGCTCAACACCCTCAGCAGCCTAGGAGCTGCAGCTCAACACCCTCAGCAGCCTAGAAGCTGCAGCTCAACACCCTCAGCAGCCTAGAAGCTGCAGCTCAACACCCTCAGCAGCCTAGAAGCTGCAGCTCAACACCCTCAGCAGCATAGGAGCTGCAGCTCAACGCTCTCAGCAGCCTAGAAGCTGCAGCTCAACATCCTCAGCAGCCTAGGAGCTGCAGCTCAACACCCTCAGCAACCTAGAAGCTGCAGCTCAACACCCTCAGCAGCCTAGGAGCTGCAGCTCAACACCCTCAGCAGCCTAGGAGCTGCAGCTCAACACCCTCAGCAACCTAGAAGCTGCAGTTCAACATCCTCAGCAGCCTAGGAGCTGCAGCTCAACACCCTCAGCAACCTAGAAGCTGCAGCTCAACATCCTCAGCAGCCTAGGAGCTGCAGCTCAACACCCTCAGCAACCTAGAAGCTGCAGCTCAACACCCTTAGCAGCCTAGGAGCTGCAGCTCAACACCCTCAGCAACCTAGAAGCTGCAGCTCAACACCCTCAGCAGCCTAGGAGCTGCAGCTCAACACCCTCAGCAGCCTAGAAGCTGCAGCTCAACACCCTCAGCAGCCTAGAAGCTGCAGCTCAACACTCTCAGCAGCCTAGGAGCTGCAGCTCAACACCCTCAGCAGCCTAGAAGCTGCAGCTCAACACCCTCAGCAACCTAGGAGCTGCAGCTCAACACCCTCAGCAGCCTAGGAGCTGCAGCTCAACACCCTCAGCAGCCTAGGAGCTGCAGCTCAACACCCTCAGCAATCTTTGAAGCTGCAGCTCAACACCCTTAGCAGCCTAGGAGCTGCAGCTCAACACTCTCAGCACCCTAGAAGCTGCAGCTCAACACCCTCAGCAGCCTAGGAGCTGCAGCTCAACACCCTCAGCAACCTAGAAGCTGCAGCTCAACACCCTTAGCAGCCTAGGAGCTGCAGCTCAACACCCTCAGCAGCCTAGGAGCTGCAGCTCAACACCCTAAGCAGCCTAGAAGCTGCAGCTCAACACCCTCAGCAGCCTAGGAGCTGCAGCTCAACACCCTCAGCAGCCTAGAAGCTGCAGCTCAACACCCTCAGCAGCCTAGGAGCTGCAGCTCAACACCCTCAGCAGCCTAGAAGCTGCAGCTCAACACCCTCAGCAACCTAGGAGCTGCAGCTCAACACCCTCAGCAGCCTAGGAGCTGCAGCTCAACACCCTCAGCAGCCTAGGAGCTGCAGATCAACTCCCTCAGCAGCCTAGAAGCTGCAGCTCAACACCCTACCCTAAGCAGCCTAGGAGCTGCAGCTCAACACCCTCAGCAGCCTAGAAGCTGCAGCTCAACACCCTCAGCAGCCTAGAAGCTGCAGCTCAACACCCTCAGCAGCCTAGGAGCTGCAGCTCAACACCCTCAGCAGCCTAGGAGCTGCAGCTCAACACCCTCAGCAGCCTAGAAGCTGCAGCTCAACACCCTAAGCAGCCTAGGAGCTGCAGCTCAACACCCTCAGCAGCCTAGAAGCTGCAGCTCAACACCCTCAGCAGCCTAGAAGCTGCAGCTCAACACCCTCAGCAGCCTAGAAGCTGCAGCTCAACACCCTCAGCAGCATAGGAGCTGCAGCTCAACGATCTCAGCAGCCTAGAAGCTGCAGCTCAACATCCTCAGCAGCCTAGGAGCTGCAGCTCAACACCCTCAGCAGCCTAGAAGCTGCAGCTCAACACCCTCAGCAGCCTAGGAGCTGCAGCTCAACACCCTCAGCAGCCTAGGAGCTGCAGCTCAACACCCTCAGCAACCTAGAAGCTGCAGCTCAACACTCTTAGCAGCCTAGGAGCTGCAGCTCAACACTCTCAGCAACCTAGAAGCTGCAGCTCAACACCCTCAGCAGCCTAGGAGCTGCAGCTCAACACCCTCAGCAACCTAGAAGCTGCAGCTCAACACCCTTAGCAGCCTAGGAGCTGCAGCTCAACACCCTCAGCAGCCTAGGAGCTGAAGCTCAACACCCTAAGCAGCCTAAAAGCTGCAGCTCAACACCCTCAGCAGCCTAGAAGCTGCAGCTCAACACTCTCAGCAGCCTAGGAGCTGCAGCTCAACACCCTCAGCAGCCTAGAAGCTGCAGCTCAACACCCTCAGCAACCTAGGAGCTGCAGCTCAACACCCTCAGCAGCCTAGGAGCTGCAGCTCAACACCCTCAGCAACCTAGGAGCTGCAGCTCAACACCCTCAGCAACCTTTGAAGCTGCAGCTCATCACCCTTAGCAGCCTAGGAGCTGCAGCTCAACACTCTCAGCAACCTAGAAGCTGCAGCTCAACACCCTCAGCAGCCTAGGAGCTGCAGCTCAACACCCTCAGCAGCCTAGGAGCTGCAGCTCAACACCCTAAGCAGCCTAGAAGCTGCAGCTCAACACCCTCAGCAGCCTAGGAGCTGCAGCTCAACACCCTCAGCAGCCTAGAAGCTGCAGCTCAACACCCTCAGCAACCTAGGAGCTGCAGCTCAACACCCTCAGCAGCCTAGGAGCTGCAGCTCAACACCCTCAGCAGCCTAGGAGCTGCAGCTCAACACCCTCAGCAGCCTAGGAGCTGCAGCTGAACACCCTAAGCAGCCTAGGAGCTGCAGCTCAACACCCTCAGCAGCCTAGAAGCTGCAGCTCAACACCCTCATCAGCCTAGAAGCTGCAGCTCAACACCCTCAGCAGCCTAGGAGCTGCAGCTCAACACCCTCAGCAGCCTAGGAGCTGCAGCTCAAAACCCTCAGCAGCCTAGAAGCTGCAGCTCAACACCCTCAGCAACCTAGGAGCTGCAGCTCAACACCCTCAGCAGCCTAGAAGCTGCAGCTCAACACCCTCAGCAGCCTAGAAGCTGCAGCTCAACACCCTCAGCAGCCTAGAAGCTGCAGCTCAACACCCTCAGCAGCATAGGAGCTGCAGCTCAACGCTCTCAGCAGCCTAGAAGCTGCAGCTCAACATCCTCAGCAGCCTAGGAGCTGCAGCTCAACACCCTCATCAACCTAGAAGCTGCAGCTCAACACCCTCAGCAGCCTAGGAGCTGCAGCTCAACACCCTCAGCAGCCTAGGAGCTGCAGCTCAACACCCTCAGCAACCTAGAAGCTGCAGCTCAACACCCTTAGCAGCCTAGGAGCTGCAGCTCAACACTCTCAGCAACCTAGAAGCTGCAGCTCAACACCCTCAGCAGCCTAGGAGCTGCAGCTCAACACCCTCAGCAACCTAGAAGCTGCAGCTCAACACCCTTAGCAGCCTAGGAGCTGCAGCTCAACACCCTCAGCAGCCTAGGAGCTGCAGCTCAACACCCTAAGCAGCCTAGAAGCTGCAGCTCAACACCCTCAGCAGCCTAGAAGCTGCAGCTCAACACTCTCAGCAGCCTAGGAGCTGCAGCTCAACACCCTCAGCAGCCTAGAAGCTGCAGCTCAACACCCTCAGCAACCTAGGAGCTGCAGCTCAACACCCTCAGCAGCCTAGGAGCTGCAGCTCAACACCCTCAGCAGCCTAGGAGCTGCAGCTCAACACCCTCAGCAACCTTTGAAGCTGCAGCTCAACACCCTTAGCAGCCTAGGAGCTGCAGCTCAACACTCTCAGCAACCTAGAAGCTGCAGCTCAACACCCTCAGCAGCCTAGGAGCTGCAGCTCAACACCCTCAGCAACCTAGAAGCTGCAGCTCAACACCCTTAGCAGCCTAGGAGCTGCAGCTCAACACCCTCAGCAGCCTAGGAGCTGCAGCTCAACACCCTAAGCAGCCTAGAAGCTGCAGCTCAACACCCTCAGCAGCCTAGGAGCTGCAGCTCAACACCCTCAGCAGCCTAGAAGCTGCAGCTCAACACCCTCAGCAGCCTAGGAGCTGCAGCTCAACACCCTCAGCAGCCTAGAAGCTGCAGCTCAACACCCTCAGCAACCTAGGAGCTGCAGCTCAACACCCTCAGCAGCCTAGGAGCTGCAGCTCAACACCCTCAGCAGCCTAGGAGCTGCAGCTCAACACCCTCAGCAGCCTAGAAGCTGCAGCTCAACACCCTAAGCAGCCTAGGAGCTGCAGCTCAACACCCTCAGCAGCCTAGAAGCTGCAGCTCAACACCCTCAGCAGCCTAGAAGCTGCAGCTCAACACCCTCAGCAGCCTAGGAGCTGCAGCTCAACACCCTCAGCAGCCTAGGAGCTGCAGCTCAACACCCTCAGCAGCCTAGAAGCTGCAGCTCAACACCCTAAGCAGCCTAGGAGCTGCAGCTCAACACCCTCAGCAGCCTAGAAGCTGCAGCTCAACACCCTCAGCAGCCTAGAAGCTGCAGCTCAACACCCTCAGCAGCCTAGGAGCTGCAGCTCAACACCCTCAGCAGCCTAGAAGCTGCAGCTCAACACCCTCAGCAGCCTAGAAGCTGCAGCTCAACACCCTCAGCAGCCTAGAAGCTGCAGCTCAACACCCTCAGCAGCATAGGAGCTGCAGCTCAACGCTCTCAGCAGCCTAGAAGCTGCAGCTCAACATCCTCAGCAGCCTAGGAGCTGCAGCTCAACACCCTCAGCAACCTAGAAGCTGCAGCTCAACACCCTCAGCAGCCTAGGAGCTGCAGCTCAACACCCTCAGCAGCCTAGGAGCTGCAGCTCAACACCCTCAGCAACCTAGAAGCTGCAGCTCAACATCCTCAGCAGCCTAGGAGCTGCAGCTCAACACCCTCAGCAACCTAGAAGCTGCAGCTCAACATCCTCAGCAGCCTAGGAGCTGCAGCTCAACACCCTCAGCAACCTAGAAGCTGCAGCTCAACACCCTTAGCAGCCTAGGAGCTGCAGCTCAACACCCTCAGCAACCTAGAAGCTGCAGCTCAACACCCTCAGCAGCCTAGGAGCTGCAGCTCAACACCCTCAGCAGCCTAGAAGCTGCAGCTCAACACCCTCAGCAACCTAGAAGCTGCAGCTCAACACCCTCAGCAGCCTAGGAGCTGCAGCTCAACACCCTCAGCAGCCTAGGAGCTGCAGCTCAACACCCTCAGCAGCCTAGGAGCTGCAGCTCAACACCCTCAGCAGCCTAGGAGCTGCAGCTCAACACCCTCAGCAGCCAAGGAGCTGCAGCTCAACACCCTCAGCAGCCTAGAAGCTGCAGCTCAACACCCTCAGCAGCCTAGAAGCTGCAGCTCAACACCCTCAGCAGCCTAGAAGCTGCAGCTCAACACCCTAAGCAGCCTAGGAGCTGCAGCTCAACACCCTCAGCAGCCTAGAAGCTGCAGCTCAACACCCTCAGCAGCCTAGAAGCTGCAGCTCAACACCCTCAGCAGCCTAGGAGCTGCAGCTCAACACCCTCAGCAGCCTAGAAGCTGCAGCTCAACACCCTCAGCAGCCAAGAAGCTGCAGCTCAACACCCTCAGCAGCCTAGAAGCTGCAGCTCAACACCCTCAGCAGCCTAGGAGCTGCAGCTCAACGCTCTCAGCAGCCTAGAAGCTGCAGCTCAACATCCTCAGCAGCCTAGGAGCTGCAGCTCAACACCCTCAGCAACCTAGAAGCTGCAGCTCAACACCCTCAGCAGCCTAGGAGTTGCAGCTCAACACCCTCAGCAGCCTAGGAGCTGCAGCTCAACACCCTCAGCAACCTAGAAGCTGCAGCTCAACATCCTCAGCAGCCTAAGAGCTGCAGCTCAGCACCCTCAGCAACCTAGAAGCTGCAGCTCAACACCCTCAGCAGCCTAGGAGCTGCAGCTCAACACCCTCAGCAACCTAGAAGCTGCAGCTCAACATCCTCAGCAGCCTAGGAGCTGCAGCTCAACACCCTCAGCAGCCTAGAAGCTGCAGCTCAACACCCTCAGCAACCTAGAAGCTGCAGCTCAACATCCTCAGCAGCCTAGGAGCTGCAGCTCAACACCCTCAGCAGCCTAGAAGCTGCAGCTCAACACCCTCAGCAACCTAGAAGCTGCAGCTCAACACCCTCAGCAACCTAGAAGCTGCAGCTCAACACCCTCAGCAACCTAGAAGCTGCAGCTCAACACCCTCAGCAGCCTAGGAGCTGCAGCTCAACACTCTCAGCAACCTAGAAGCTGCAGCTCAGCACTCTCAGCAACCTAGAAGCTGCAGCTCAACACTCTCAGCAGCCTAGAAGCTGCAGCTCAACACCCTCAGCAGCCTAGAAGCTGCAGCTCAACACCCTCAGCAGCCTAGGAGCTGCAGTTCAACACCCTCAGCAGCCTAGAAGCTGTAGCTCAACATCCTCAGCAGCCTAGGAGCTGTAGCTCAACATCCTCAGCAGCCTAGGAGCTGGAACCCAGCCCAGCCAAACACTGGAGAAAATATGACACCACTCAGAATCTCAGGCGAGTATGTTACATTTTATTCAGTGTTCGTCACACAACCATTTGTCATGCCCTCGTGACCAGTGAGCTGGCACTTCAGAGTGTAGCAGTTCTGGGGCCCACTGTTGCGCTTGTTGTCCGGTTCAAACCACCAATCACTTGGAAGTCGACTTCTCCAGCTAAGGTGACGTCAATGCCCACCTGGCTGGGTGGCAGACTTCGGCGAACACTGGTCGTGTCCACTTGTGTCTTTGGCTCCTGGTTGCACCATTACGTACTCTGATATCTTACATAAGAACATAAGAAAGCATAAGAAAGGAGGAACACTGCAGGAGGCCTGTTGGCCCATACTAGGCAGGTCCTTTACAAACATTTGCCCAACCCAATTTTCAATGCCACCCAAGAAATAAGCTCTGATGTGAAAGTCCCACTCAAATCCAACCCCTCCCACTCATGTACTTATCCAACCTAAATTTGAAACTACCCAAAGTCCCAGCCTCAATAACCCAACTAGGTAGACTGTTCCACTCATCAACTACCCTATTTCCAAACCAATACTTTCCTATGTCCTTTCTAAATCTAAACTTATCTAATTTAAATCCATTACTGCGGGTTCTCTCTTGGAGAGATATCCTCAAGACCTTATTAATATCCCCTTTATTAATACCTATCTTCCACTTATACACTTCGATCAAGTCTCCCCTCATTCTTCGTCTAACAAGTGAATGTAACTTAAGAGTCTTCAATCTTTCTTCATAAGGAAGATTTCTAATGCTATGTATTAATTTAGTCATCCTACGCTGAATGTTTTCTAACGAATTTATGTCCATTTTGTAATATGGAGACCAGAATTGAGCTGCATAATCTAGGTGAGGCCTTACTAATGATGTATAAAGCTGCAGTATGACCTCTGGACTTCTGTTGCTTACACTTCTTGATATAAATCCCAGTAATCTATTTGCCTTATTACGTACGCTTAGGCATTGCTGTCTTGGTTTAAGGTTGCTGCTCACCATAACCCCCAAGTCCTTTTCGCAATCTGTATGGCTAAGTTCTACATCATTTAACTTATAAGTACTAGGGTTATGGGCACTCCCACTCTATTAATCTATTAACATTGTGTATATTGTAAATAAGTAGTGAAGGAGTGCATAATTAAAGAAATCTACAACAATATGAACAATACACTACTCATACTAGCCATTACAAAACCAACAAGACTGAGACGAGTGCAACCATAAATGACCATGTATGAACAAACATACTAGCCCCTCTTAAAGCGGGGATAATCACGGACAGCACTACTGACCACTACCCAACTTTCCTCTAAACAAACATATGTAAGCAACCAATGGAATATAATAAGTTCTCTTTTCAACTCTATGATGAGGAATCAATAAGTAATTTCACTGCATAACTCAGTTGATTGATCTACAGAATTTTTCAATGCTGTTGGTATAGATGAATGGATAGACATATTTCTAAACAGAATTCATAGACTATATAACAAATATTGTCCCACAAAAACTAAACAGATCACTAATAAAAGACAAAGTTGCCCAAGGCTTACTAACACCGTCCTAAGGTCCATCAACATAAAACATTAATATGAAGGGGCTTAATAACTAAAGAATTTATCAGTCCTCACCAAATTAATCAGAAAGTCCGAACAATTATACTGTTTTAATAGATTCATCGAAACGAGAGGAGATAAAAAAAAAAAAGACCTGGAAGATACTGTTAGAGCCTGGGCACCACAAACCGAACAGAGCTAGTAATATTGTACTAAGTCAGATGAACCAAAACTCCAGCCTATTAATACAGCTAACAAGATAAATGACTTCTTCTCAACCATAGGATCAAATCTCGCCAGTAAAATTCCAATTATCAATGCACAAGCTAATGATTATCTAGATGGAAACTTCCCAATATCTTGCACCAACAAAGCCCACTGAGGTTACCATGATTATTAAGTCTCTAAAAAAAAATCACGAAATGTAACATAAGGATCACCACTACTGTACAAACGAGTGGCTCAAATCCTTTCACCCACCATTGCATTACTTTTCAACAAATCACTAGAAATCAACACTTTCCGGCATCACTCAAAATAGCAGGGATTACACCGATATACAAAGATGGTGACCCAGTAAATGTAAACAATTGTAGGCCAATATCATACTTTACTTTCCAAAATCTTCGAGATGCTGATACACAGAAGGTTATACTCCTTCATTATATCACCAAGTATCCTCAACCCCTGCCATTTAGATCCAGGAGAAACAAAAGCACAAATGACGCAATAATAAATATGCAAGACCTAATTTACATAGCACTTGAAAAAAACGAGTACCCGCTTGGACTCTTTATCGACCTTAAGAAAGCTTTTGATACAATAGACCACAGCATCTACTCCTCAATCTTGATCATTACGATATAAGAGACCATGCACTTGCATATCAAGTCGTACCTTACTAATAGAAAGCAGTACGTCTCTATCAAGGATACAACTTGTTCAACAAGTCCCCTGGACAGATCTTCCAAGAGTATCGCAACTTACGGATAAAACACAGGATGATCATGTCATAGAACGAGAGAATCATGTAAAAGACTAGGGTGTAATTTTCAGATGAAATATCAGGAAGGCAAACGCTGGGAAGGCAAGAAAAAAAAAGTACTAAAATCATAATAACAGTGACTTTTCAGATCACTTTTTCTCTCGCACTTAGAATATTGTTTAGTGTTGACGTCTCCAACTTCATCCTGTTCCCTACATGTATGTTTTATAACAATAAAAATGCTTTCAAATGAGCTGACATAGGAATCCTTAACCTAACCTTGTCAAACCCTGTATAAAGAGAGAGAGAGAGAGAGAGAGAGAGAGAGAGAGAGATCAGGGATAAAAAGCTTACAGAGATGATATCACGGCCTCGGGATGATATCACAGCCTCAGGATATCGCAGACTCAGGATGGCATCACTGCCTCAGGATATCGCAGACTCAGGATGGCATCACTGCCTCAGGATATCGCAGACTCAGAATGGCATCACTGCCTCAGGATATCGCAGACTCAGGATGATATCACAGCCTCAGGATATCGCAGACTCAGGATGGCATCACTGCCTCAGGATATCACAGCCTCGGAATAATATCTCAACCTCAAGATATCACAGCCTCAGGATATCACAGCATCAGGATGATATCACATCATCAGGATGTTATCACTGCCTTGGGATCATATCACAGCCTCAGGATGATGTCACAGCTTCAGGATATCACAACCTCAGGATATCACAGTCTCGGGAAAATATCACAGTCTCAGGATGATATCACAGCATCAGAATGATATCACAGCCCCAGGCTGATATCACGTCTCAGGATATCACAGCCTGAAGATGATATCACAGCCTCAGGATAATATCACAGTCTCAAAACGATATCACAGCCTTAAGATGATATCACAGCCTCAGGATATCAAAGCCTCAGGATAATATCACAGCCTTAACATGATATCACAGACTCAAAATATCACATCCTCAGGATATCACAGAATCAGAATGGTATCATAGCCTTGGGATATCACAGTCTCAGTATATCACAGCATCAGGATAATATTATAGCCTCAGGATATCACAGTCTCAGGATGTTATCACAGCCTTAAGATATCACATCCTCATTATGTCACAACCTTGAGATATTATAGCCTCAAGATATCACAGCCTCAGGATATCACAGACTCAAGATAATATCACAGCCTTGGGATGATATCATAGCCTCAAGATGGCATCTCCAGCTACATCAGTATATCAAGAGTGGGTTGCCCACTAGAACTTATGCATTGACCTGAATAGGTTTTTATATTCTGTCTCTATTATGAACACAGGTAAAGAATGGCCTGTAACATGGTCGTAATGGGTTTTTGGAGCAAAACAAACTCAGCAGTAATATTTAACTTGTATTTCCTTCACCAGATATATATACAATCATGTACAATGTACACTGTGTACAGGAGTTGAATATAAGTGTACCACATAGTGACAAAGAATGGAAAAAAAAAAAAAGAAGCCAGAGACAGCACTGTACTCAACCAGCTAGTAGGCTAGTCTGGCAAATGCTGACTGCGAGTGAACCACATCGTCTCAGGACTTGGCGGGCTCTCCTGTGATTGGACAATGGACCAAGGTACTGATTTAACGATGGGTACCCTAAAAAATCGCTAAACCCTTAGCACCCAGTTCACTGGTTGGGAGGCTGCCTATATGGGAGTGTGTACATTACTGACCATTGAAATTATGGTCAAAACTGCACTCTTCAGGCATTGTTCCTGTTGAGTATGTCCATGCCCGACAGTTTTTATACTAGGATATGCTCCTTTATTTTATTACATATATATGTTAATGCTAATATTGTGTTATATAACAATGTTTGTTAGGCGTTCATAATAGGAAGTGTTATTTTCATGTAGTGGGAAGCCACTAGTTTGAGTGCTGGTTATTAGTTCAGGTACTGACGTCTCCCTCAGCTACGTGACCAACCTGACGTCAGCTTACCACGCATTAGTATAGTAAGTAGGTTCACAGCACTCGCTCAGAGTAGGTTCACAGCACTCACTCTGAGTAGGTTCACAACACTCAGGGCAAAGTAGGTTCACAGCGCTCGCTCAGAGTAGGTTCTGAGTAGATTCATACACTCTCTTCTGAGCAGAATCAGGTGCTCAGCCTTTAACAGTTCCCCGTTCTGGAATATTCCTTAGTCTCAGACAAAGTTTGGATCCCATTGCGGTGCAATATTTAGACACCGCTGTAATCAGTAATCGTATAAGCTAGAATCTGTTTATGCTTTAGGAAAGTTATTCTAATGGTCCCTGGTATGGTCGGTAACGTCCTCTACTCATCTTTGACCCAGTGATAGCTTGTTCTTAGCTGAGATCTCGGTCTGTCCATACTTTATCAAAGTCGTCTGACTTTAGGGATTAATGTGTTTGAAATTAATGTATATATGGTCTCCACTGGTATCTAATACTAGCCTGTTTTTAATGAGACGATAGTTTCATTTGATACATTTCCGAACTTCCTGGTAAATATATTTTTGTATAAGACTTATATCATTGAGCAGAAGCATTGTACAGGAACATTTACAAGTAAGTCGTATGTCGACTGTTTTCTGTATTAAGTATCTTCATGTATTACACCGCAAGAGGGGGAACTTTGTATGGTATACTAAATTTTATACAAATTCTTTTGTAATAAAGATCACATTTTATTTAGTCGGATCAGTCTCCTAATGATAATCCCCATATTAAAATGACGTTTGTCTATTGACAACTAGACCAGAGTTTGATTCGACATCTTGTTACAGAAAAGGGCCAAAACAGGCCTATAGAACTTGACGTAACAGTTCCTTATATACATCTTGGATTCAGTGCCAAATATGAAGTTGATTGGTTGAAGTTTAGCCTAGAGCATTTGTGACTGAAATTTTTGAATATGCCTGTATTACTTAGTAGTGCAGTGCAGTATTTTATGTACTGTATCTATGTACCCTGCAGCATTTATAAACATTAACTAACTTTCTCGGTGATTATGCTGGAGCTGCCATTGCTACCACTACCTTAATGGACTATGGCATTATCACCAAGGGCAGCAAGAGTCAAGTTATTGGACCACAGAAGTTACGAGATACCAGACACAAATATCGAATTGAGAGGCAAGAAAATGAGCTATCAAACTTGGAAAATATCACATTACTGTATTTTGATGGTAACATAACATCCACTCGTGTAATGACAAAGAATAAGAAGACCAAGAAATGGAGTCCAAAGATAGTGGTGAAAGATTATTGCGTCATCATGGTGAAGTCTGACACTGAATATCTCACTCATGTGAATCCCAAGTCAGGCCATGGAAAGGAGATTGCCATGACTATCGGTACATTTCTGGTGGAACAGAAACTAACTCGGCAGCTTGTTGTATGTGCTGGTAGTGACGGAACCAACATAAATGGTGGAGCTGAAAATGGAGCCATTCATCCTCTTGAAATGTTGCTTGGTCATCCAGTCCATTGTTTCATCTGTCAGCTTCATGGGAATGAGCTGCCATTCTAGGCTGTTTTCTACCACTATGACGGTAATCCAAGTGGTCCTGAGCACTGAGGTGGTTCCATTGGCAAGCAAATCAAGGATCCTCTATCTTGAGCTGCCAGTTGTTGCTTTCCAGCCAGTCAATTTCGTTGAATTTGCTTCCCTGAATGACAAGGTGACAGAGGGTCTGTCCTGGGACCAGAAATACTTGTATAGGATTTGCAAAGGAGTGATCACAGGTGTGGTTGATGACGACTTGGCTGCTCTTGAACCAGGTCCACCGTGTGTGTCAAGGTGGAATACTTTATGGAGTAGGATCCTTAGGCTGTACGTGGGAACATCAAGACCCAGTCAGGAGTTGAAAAGAGTCGTCATTATGATTTTAAAGTTTAGTGATCCAATGTGATTGCACATCAAGCTACACCCTTGATGTCAGACACGGTTCAAAGACTGTCTCCCAGTCACTGCAGTTTATGAGACATCTGAACAGTGAGGAAAAGAAGATATTAAAGAAGTCTGTCCAAAGAAATTCCTACTTTGCTCACACAGATCAGCTGCTTCTTGGTATGTGTGCTGATGAAGACATGACTGTGAGAGACAAAGCTGTCTCAGTGATGAGAAAAAATATATAAGAGAATCAGCAGACAGAAGTATTGAGAGCTGGGATGAGGATAGAGAAGATTCTGCTGATGCTGCTGACGAGGACTTGTTAATTTACACTGATGATGAGGATGACAGTGAAGATGAAGAGAATGACAATGTGGCTCCTATTGTCAACTCAAGAAAAGTAGTGATTCCCAAACTAAAATGTCAAGCAAAGAACTATCATTCCATGATTGACTGGAAGATTGAACTCAAAACTGAGCCTCATTTCATTACTTCTCTATTAGATCAACAGGTTCTGAAAATTATTGAGACTCCACTGGAGGTGCCCAAGTGACCAAACAACACTCAAGCTGTTGAGAGAGGGATGAAATTGATGACTGAAGCTTGTACAGAAGTGACTGGACAGAAGGCAAGAGATGGATATATCAGGCAAAGGATATTTTCCAGGAAAGTGATGCCCAAGTTCTGCACAAAGAAAGACTTCACTTGTAATAGATTAAAATTAAATAGTTGATTGATATAACCCATGTACATTTGATTATACAATCTTCACAACCAAAAATGATATAAACCATGTACACTTGATTATTATCCTGACAACCAATAAATTATAACTAATTGCTTTCAATGGTGCATAATTTGACGAAGAGTCAGTGGCGATGCTGCAGGGTAAATGGTCACGAAATGGTCTGAAATTTTGCACAGACGTTTGTTGTGACCATATAAATAATGCCTGAAAAGTGCAGCTTGCATCTCAAAAATTTGTATTTTTTTCAATGTTCCCTTGTGTACATGCGCCAAAAAAAATTGTAACATACTCTTTGCATGCCACAGTCTCATTGTATTTCTGTATATTTTACATGTTGTATCATGTCTCTTGTTCTATATGTTATATCCTGTGTTGTATTTTATATGTTATATCGTGTGTGTTGTACTTTATATACGATACATGCTATAAGTTACATATTGATATCAGATTCTACCATTATCAACACTGTCTATCCATAATTAACACCAGTATCCTTATTACCATCACAATAGTTATTACAACCACCACCACCAGTAACACCAACTAACCACCACCACTAACACCACCACTGCCACCACCTCTACAACCACCACCACCACCACCAGAACAATTGTTCCCTCCCCTCTCACACTTCGTGGGCAAATGATGATAGCTGGCTAACGACTTCTCGACACGCACAAACAATCACTTAACGAAGCAGTTTGAGAGCCGGAGGTCTGCTTACACCAGCTCCATTAATCTGAAGGTGAGAAGTGCTCGCGCAGATAATATATTATTAACCACCACCGCTGTTACCACCATCACTGCTACCACCATCGTTGCTACCACCATCACTGCTAGCACCAATACTACCACCACCACTGCTACCACCATCACTGCTAATATCATCACTGTTACCATCACTGCTACCATCACTACTATCACCATTACTGCTACCACCATCACTGCTACCACCACTACTGCTACCACCATCACTGCTACCACCATCACAGCTACCACCATCACTGCTACCACCATCACTGCTATCACCATTACTGCTACCACCATCACTGTTACCACCATCACTGCTACCACCATTACTTATACCACCACCACCGCTACTGCTACGTCCACTACTACCACCATCACTGCTACCACCATCACCGTTACTGCTACCACCACTACTAACACCATCACTGCTACTACCATCACTGTTACCACCATCACTGCTGCCACCATCACTGTTACTACCATCACTGCTATCACCATCACTGCTACCACCATCACTGATACCACCACTACTACCACAGCCACTGCTACCACAATCATTGCTACCATCATCACTGTTACCACCATCACTGTTACCACCATCACTGCTACCACCACTACTACCACAACTACTGCTACCACCCTCACTGCTACCACCATCACTGTTACCACCATCACTGCTACCACCATCACTGCTACGACAATTACTACCACCACTACTGCTACCACTGTCACTGCTACCACCATCACTGCTACCACCATTACTACCACAATCACTGCTACCATCATCACTGCTGCCACTATTACTGCTACCACCATCACTGCTACCACCATCACTGCTACCACCATCACTGCTACCACCATCACCGTTACTGCTACCACCACTACTACCACTATCACTGTTACTGCCACCACTGCTACACCACTGCTGTCACCACTGCTTCCACCACTACTACCACCACTGCCACCACTGCTACCACCACTACCACCACTGCTACCACCACTGTTACCAATGTTACCACCATCATCGCCACTGCTACCACCATCCTCACCACCACCATGACTACCACCACCATAATCACCATCACCAATATGATTTCATTTATCCTCACACATCTTTGCTGGTGAGAGTGTGTACTGGTGTTCTTGTGAGTTTTATCTCACCAGGATCTTATGTAGAGGGTCCATATTTATGTCTTGTGGATGGTTGCAGGATTTTCTTGCCATGATTCCTTTCTGTCTAGAGCCAAGCTCTAGGCAGAAAGGAATGTACACTGTCACAGCCGGTGCATGTTGAATTACACTGCCTAGCACTGTAACCGGGACTTGCTTGGATTCTAGAACCTTTGTGTGACCACACTTAGGAGACTTGATACTCAGTGTTTGCTCACGTTGGTCAAGGTGCTGACTGTTGTTGTACAATGTTGTATCTATCATGGACGGGATATTAAGGGTGTTATATTCCCTCTCTCAATCTGATATCCAGTTTTTCATTACATAATTTTTTTTTGTTATCCTCATCACTTTACTCTTTCCTAAGTTTACTTTCTATTTCCTTCTTTTACATACATCACCAAACTCATCCACCAGTCTCTGTAACTTCTCTTCAGAATCTTCCAAAAGCACAGTGTCATCAGCAAAAAGTCGCAGTTTGTTATTGATTAAATAACACTTGTTCGTGGTTACAATACACACACACACACACACACACACACACACACACACACACACACACACACACATATATATATATATATATATATATATATATATATATATATATATATATATATATATATATATATATATATATATATATATATATATATATATATATATATATATGCAGAACAACCACTGTGAAAAAAATAGCGACATTCCAAGCGCTTTCGTGACTTCTTCCATTATTAAGGAAGTATAAAATAAAAGGTTAAGAGGAAGCATATAAGGACGAGACTACACCTCGCTACACACACTTATCAGATGTAATATTAGATAAAAATACAACTGTTGCTCTAGGTTTCGGTCTAAGTTTTGCAACTTCAAAAATTACTTAAAATGTTGAAATTGCAAAAGCCTTTTGTAACTTAAAAAAATCCTCTGATTTATCCACTGATAAAATTAATATTAGTAAAAGGGATGGTATAAAGCTCTTGTTAAAACAAAATATTCCATTGCCCTCAAAGATTCTTTAAGTCTTATGATACATTGATTAATAATAAAAAATTGAATCTTACTAAAGCAGATAAAATAAATACAACAGTAATTATGAAAGAAACTGATAACCAAGATAAAATGAATAATCACCTAGATGATACTGAAACTTATTCTAAACTTGGAAAGAATCACTTACAAACTGTTAACAGTAATTTCAATAAAACAATAAAACATCTACTGCAGGGCAAAGATGAATTAATTAAAAAAATTACTTCCACTAATCCATCTTCACTCTATATATGTATATGGATTAATAAAAACGCACAAACCAGATAATCCAGTTAGACCAATTATTAGCTCCACAGGTTCAGTTTCCTATAAATTATCTAAATGGCTTGTTGATATTTTGAGCCCAATTGTTGGAAAAAATTCTAACTTTAATGTTAAAAACAATATCGATTTAGTGGATAAATTAAGCACCTTGACTGACTTATATGATTTCAGTATGGTTAGTTTTGATGTTACTTCCTTGTTTACAAAAGTTCCAGTTGATGATTTATTAAGTTTATTATCTGAAGAACTTGTTAATTACAATTTACCGTTGCCAGTTCCTACTATTATTAAGCTTATTAAACTTTGCATTGTTGATGCAAAATTTGTACTTAATGATGATTTTTATACTCAGAAGTTTGGTATGGCAATGGGAAATCCTCTTCCACCTGTTCTTAGTAATTTATACATGGATTTTTTTGAAACAAGGCTACTTAACACAATCTTTCCTAATAGAGCTAAATAGTATAGATATGTTGATGATATTTTGTATCTTATGCCTAAAAATGTAGATATAAACCATTTCCTTGTTAAGTTAAATAATTTAGCTCATTTTATAAATTTTGCTATTGAGTTCGAAGAAAATAGCTCATTGCCTTTTCTAGATGATTTAATTATTAAGGGTAGTAATGAATTTAAATTTAAAATTTACAGAAAACCTACAAATAACTGTTCCTACGTACACTGCTATTCTTCACATCAAGATAGAGTTAAATTGTCGGTATTGTCATCAGTGTTTTTGAGAGCTTTACGTATTTGTAGTCCAGAGTTCATAGATGAAGAAATCTCCAAAATTTATAAAATAGCTAATGCTCTAAAATACCCATGAAACTTAATTAATAAATCCTTTAAAATAGCTAGAAATACTTTTTACAATTCAAAAATAGGCAACCAACCTTATTCAACTAAAAATATATTGGTTCTTCCTTACCATGAAAACTTGGTTGATATGCCTTCTCTTCTTAAGACTTTTAATATCGAAGTTGTATTTAAAAATCTCGACAAAATTAAAAAAAAATTTGATAAAAAATTCCCCCCAAAATGTTGACAGATGTGTCTATAAGATTCTTTATCATATATGTGATAAAGTTTATTACGGTCAAACTGGTAAAAGTCTTGAACTTAGGTTAAAACAACATAAATGTAGCATTAAAACTGGACAAGATTTTAATGCTCCGTTTATTCATGTGAGAGATTTTAACCATCCAATTGAATTTGAAAAGGAATATAACAGAATCTTGTTTCATAACTAACTCCGTTTTTTCAACACACATGTTCTTTTCATGGGAGGCTACTGGGCGCGGTGAAGAGGCTTTTGGTCTAAGGAATTGGGCCGTTCGGTCTTCTTCCTGCGACAGAACCTAATTACCCCCTACTCTCCTCCTTCCCTGCCCTATCCTTCCTACCCCTCCTTTCCCTTCTGTTATTTCCCCATCCCTCCCCTCTCCTTCCTTTCCTGTTTTATGGCCTTTGAGGTCTTTCCCTCTGAAATTCTAGTTTCTAGGTTCGAAAGAAGTGTCGTTATCGGTCCCATTCCATTGAGGTCCTTGGTGGTGTTGTTTGCTGTGGAATCTGGATCATCTGGGGATGTCCCGATATCCCCCTCTGGAGCACTGGAGGGGGATCTGGCTAAAGGTGTCCTTCAGGTGACAAGTGTATTTCTGGAGGCTGCTTGTCGGTTCCAGGAAGTGGTGGCTGATGGAGGTACGCCTTGTCACTGATTTCCGGTTGCCCTATCTTTTGTCCGCCCTGGTAGCTCGGATATGAGGTTGCTATCCTGGATTGCTGATTTACTAGCATGAAGGATAGGTATGGCACAGGTTCCATGTAGCATCTACACTGCTGGCTGCACTCTCTTGGGTGCAGAGGGGGGATATACAATCCCTTTCATTCCTCCTGGGAACTATCCCTCCACATTCCCCCACCCCTCCTTTTTTCCTCTCCCCTTTTTTAAAAAGAAAAGGTAAACTTATCATAGATTCCCATTCCCAACCGACTTCTGTTACTGATTATCTTTCTGACCACAGCAGTTTGCCATGTTGGGCAGAACATTTCTTTCCATGTTCTTAAGAGTGGCACACGCATTGTCACTGTAAAAAATGCAGAGCAGGCACGTACTCTTTCACTTTTTGACATTAACATACCAATTACGATCACAAGCACATCTTCCCTAATTCTTGCTGGGGATCTATTGTCCTTCCACATATGATCATACAACGCGACTTTCTTCGCGTTTAAAAAAGACATTCTGGTGCATCTCGAGCTCCAGAATCTCCCAATCATTGAAGTTAACACTTATGCACTCCCTGCCCATGGGCGGAGGTGCTATCCTTGCAATATAGCGAGGCTAACTTTTGACAGTTATGAACTGCCCCAATTTGTTTACATAGGTGGACGAAGCCTACAAATGAGGAAGGTAATCCCTACCTCGCAACAATAAAGAAAATGCTGGTGCTTCGGCCACCCAGCAAAATATTGCAGGTCACTGGCAGAATGCCCTGTCTGTCGTGCAACTGACCACAGCAGTTCATCCTGAAGTCACCATCCCTCTTGCCTTAACTGCAAAGGGCACACCTTGCCTATTCTCGCCGTTGCCTGATTTTCTTAAGAGAAAGATCCATTGTCTTAAAGGGAAAAAGGGCTTGTCTTACTTTACGCAGTTTTCTATATCCGCCTCCAAGGGAGACTCCCATGGCTCTGTTATTCCAAGGTTGCTAGGCAGCCCCAGACCTCGGTGGTGCCTGCTTCCACATTTGCCTTTGTGCCCTTACTTCCACAGTCATCTCTGTGTCCAACCCTTTTGCGGACCTGAGCTCTGAAGTCCCAACATCGTCACCTCTTCCTGTACCTACTTCTTCACTTTCTCACTCACATGTTTCAATATCTACTCGCCCCCTTCAGTCTAAATTGACACCACATATCCCTTCTTCTCCAAAGCCTACATCTTCATTTACATCCAAATCTCCTTCAACCCCCAAACCCTGTGACATTCCCAAACGTGCTTCTCCCCCTATCTCTGAGTTTAGACATTTACCTCGAGATGCATCTGATACTGTTGTGGAGGTTCATCCACCCCCATGTCCAGTTGCTCCATCGCCTGTCCCTCTGGAAGTTTTTTGCTTGTCAAGACACCTCTACCCCCTCTTTGGTGTCTTTTGTTGTCTCTCTGCTTTTTATCCATACTACATCTTCCTTCACTGCCAGGCTCTCTCCGATTTTTCCCTCATCTGAAACTATTGATACCATATCCACGTTTATCGAGGAGACATCATCTATGATGGACATTGATCCACCCTCCCAACACATTACATTTTCACCTTCCATGCTTTTCTTCACACTGCCTTTCTTCACATCATCCCAATGCTTCACTCCTTACTAATTTCCCAATGCCTCCACATGTTGACTTTACTAACCCTCCTGGTCCATAGACATCTTCAAAATGTTAGTGTTATGCTCTCTTAGCCGACCATAGCTTATTTCCAGTGGAATATTCGAGGCTTCAGGGGTAATTGGGGTGAGCTTCAGATGTTGCTTTCCCGGTTTTCCCATTTGTGTCTGTAAGAACCAAAATTGCACTCCGCTGTTTTCCTTCCCATCTCAGGCTATATTTTATTACATTCATCAGTCTCCTTTATTGTTGAGACTTATAATGAAAGTGCACATCTCATGCGTCATGGTATACCACATTTTTGGGTCCTTGTCCATACTTCGCTGCATTACACTGCAGCCCACATCTACTTGGACAAGTGGTATAAAGTCTGTTCTTTAAATCTTTCTCCTTCTTGGCCATTATCTATTCCAGATGTGGCTTCTCTAAGTTCTTCTCTACCTCCTCGTTTCCTCTTATTAGGAGATTTTAGTACTCATCATTTCCTCTGGAGATGGTCTCACTGTGACTCTCATGGTGATTAGTTAGAGGCTCTTTTCACTTCTCTTCCCCTCCGTATTATAAATATCGGTACTCCCACTTATGTCGACCCTCGCAATCAAACTCTCTCTTGAAAAGAGCTCTCAATTTGCTCCTCTTCAGCTGCACTCGACTTTATCTGGTCTGTGCTCCCTGCTGTACATGACAATGATCATTTTCCTATCTCATGCATATTCTCAACCTCCTCGTAGCCCACACTGGCGGTTTGAACGGGCGAACTGGGCCACTTACTCACATCAAACTGTTTTTAGTGAAGAACCTTCTCCTTTTCTCCTCAACTGCTGAGCTATTACAACTATTTTTGTCCTCGGTTTTAACCGCAGCCTCGAATACAGTCCCTCAAATCTCACGTAGGCAGAAATGTGTGCCTTGGTGGTCTTCTACTTGTGCTCGTGCAATGCGCTTGAAACGTGCTGCATGGGGCTGATATCGTTATAATAGAACCACAGAGGGACTCCTTGATTTTAAGCGGGCGAGGGCAGTTGCCCAACATGTCATCCGAGAAGTTAAACGCCATTTGTTAGCAGGATTATGTTTATACCGTCACTTCGAAAATTGAGTGGCACGTATTCTCCAGACCTGACTCCGGTTCTTAGAGCTGCGGGTGTCAGTATAGCAAGCCCTCTTGAAGTTGCCATAGAAATTGGAAATCACGTTGTCCGTATATCTCAGGAGCTCAATCTATGCCCCTCGTTTCTTTCCTCCAAATCTACTAGAGAATTACTGTCTTTAGACTTCTTGTAGCAGAGAAGTGTAATAATTAGCCATTCATGCTTCTAGAAATATAGTCAATACTTTCTGCTTGCAGTTCGTCACCCACTGGGCCTGATGGCATTCATATTCGTATGCTTCATCATTTACATCCGTCATCCCAAGCAGTACTCTTACGTCTTTTTAATCTTATTGGATTGCAAGGGGTTCTTCTTCATTTGTGGGAAACAGACGTTGTTCTGCCTTTCATAAACCAGGTACTTCGGGCCATGATGCTTCACACTAGCATCCCATTGTTCCAGCAGTGCAGTTTTCAGGAACTTCTAGTAAATAGACGTTTGGTATGGTATTTAGATACACACAATAAAACTCTCTGTAGTCAATTTCGCTTTTGTAAGGGCCGCTCTACTATTGACCCCTTACTCCACATAGATATCAATTTTCGTAATGCTTTTGATATTGACCACTCAGTTATTTGCAGACTTTTTGATCTTGAAAAGGCATATGACTCTATTTGGAGATATAACATCTTGGCCCAAGATCATTCCTTAATCCTCCGAGGCAATCTACCACTTTCCCTTAAAAAATTCTTATCTGAAAGACACGTCTATGTTCAGATTAATGATTTGTTTTCGCCAGACTTTGCCCAAGATGAACGTGTCCCACAGGGATGTATCCTTTGTGAAGGCTTACTCAACCCTGTAACAACTTCAGACAGTATTACCCAGGCTGGCTCCTCCTCAGGAAAATTAATGAATAGAAAAAAAAATAATAACAGACAAACATAAACACTTTATTATATAGAAAATAGAAAATATAAAACACTTAAATATGAAATATTAATCCTACATTAAAGAAAATGAAAATGAAAAATATAAATGATAACTGAATTCAAAGCTAATTTAAAACTTGGGTGTCTGGTGTTGGTGACACTGTGTTGTTGAAATCGTAGCCGTTGCTGATGATGGGGGAGGGGGGTCGCAGGTGTTGGTTATAACCCACTGGTTCGTTCTTCACAGTATAGCCGTGAGTATTATATCCCGATGACAGGAAAGCAGGTTCTTTACCACTGCAATGATGAGGGGTTACGTCCTGCAATTTCATACAGGTGCACAGGTAATTAAATTCAAAATGGGGAAGTCTCAGGACGTTAGTCCATCTCCATCATTTCTACTCGTTGATTTGCAGGTGACCCTCTCTGTCATCCAAGAGTAGTGCTGGGAGCTGTGAGTCTAGTGATTACTGTTTGGACTGGAGCCCCACACGTCACCTTTCGGGGGGGGGAAGAAGGAGGGGAAGGGATAGCGGGAGCTTGACTTACCTTACCTTAACAAGTAGCTGGCAATGAAACTATTATTACTATATACTCCCTCGCTACTCCTATCTATTGAACTTTTCCCTCACACCTTAGCACCACTCTTTTTCAACTTGTTATAAATTATCTGGCCTCTGTTCTCCTATCTAATATTTAATCTTTACTTTATGTTAATGACTTTGCTATAGCATGTGCAGATGCTAAAGGTCACCTAGTGGCAACCTCACTCCAGAATGCAATCACCCGTGTTTCCAATTGGGCCACTACTCATGGGTTTCAATTTTCTGGTCCTACAACTCCCCAAATTACTTTCGTGAGACATTCTGTTGTCTCTGATACCCCATTGTATCTGTACTGCTCTAGTATCCCTGAACGTGATACAGTCAGATTTCTTGGCCTTCTGTTTGATCTCCAGCTGCCCTGAAAACCTCTCATTACCTCCCTGAAAGCAACTTGTCATAGCCGGCTGAACCTCCTTAAAACCCATATATCTTTCATGGGGGTGGATCGTCGAACTCTCCTTCATTCACCCTGAAAATAGGAGGCTGAAGCTTCGCATAGATGAGTTTGGGAGCGAGTGTGAGAAGGATTTAGCTGGTAAGGTAGGAATGGTCATCAGCAGTGATAGTGGCAGCCGCTTTAAGTGGTAAGTGGTTCACAGTTCAGGAAGAAGGAAGATGAGGAGAGTTAATAGAGAAGATGTGAAGGTAGGAAATAGATTCTCTGTTCTCCAAGACGAGTGTTTAGTGAGGTTGAAGGTACCACCGATTCCTCTGCAAATCAAGGTAAGAATATTTTAATAGTAGGCGATTCTCAGGTAAGATATATGGACCGTGCATTTTGTAACAGAGATAGAAAGCTCAGACAGAGAGTGTGTCTTCCTGGAGCTGGTGTTGGTGACATAGTCAGCAGGCTGGATAATATTATGGCAGGTAATGGGAACAAGCCCATTATCTGTCTTAGTGCTGGGGGTAATGACATTGGGAAGGGCAGGAGAGAGGAACTGCTGGATAAGTACAGGTCAGCCACAGAAGTAGTTAGGTCTAAGGGAGGGAGCCCAGTCATATGTAGCATCTTGCCTAGAAAGGGAGTGGGCAATTAATGGATGTCTAGGGCAATTGGTATAAATTGCTGGCTAGACAGGTACTGCAAGGAACTTGCAATCCCATTCAATGATAACTGGGACCTATATTTTGGCAAACGTGATATGTATGCAAGGGATGGGGTTCATCTCTCTGGGGATGGAGTGGTTGCATTAGCCAATTCAATTGAGAGGGCAATTGATGACTTGTCTAGGAATTTAAACTGATAGATTATAAAGGTATGGGAGTTTGTGGGAAACAATCAGGCTGCAGCATTAGGGTTAAAGCAGCAGTTATTACCGGGATACCTCAGGGTTATGTTTAAAAGACAATATTCAAAATAAAGTTGCTAGTAATGGCAAATCAATTGATCAACAAACAAAGAGAGATAGTAGAGGGCAACGAGTGACTAGCTCCCTTAAGGTTTACTATACAAATAGTAGGAGTCTAAGAAATAAGATAGATAAGCTAAAATTACTTGCAAGTATAGGTAATATAAATATTATTGGTATAACAGAGACCTGGTTCAACCTGAAAGATAGAGAAATGCCTTCTGAATGCAACATACAGGGTTATAAACTATTCCACACTGATAGGGTCAACAGGAAGGGTGGTGGTGTGGCGATGTATGTCAGAGAAAATTTAAATTGTTGTCTTAGACATGATATAAGATTAGAAACATCGAACACAGAATCTGTTTGGCTACAGTTTCTCGAGGGACGTGACAAATTAATTGTGGGTGTGATTTATAGGCCCCCAAACCTTGACAGGGAGGGCAGTAAGCTGTTGTGGGACGAAATTCATAAGGCATCTAGATATGAAAATGTTGTGATAATGGGAGATTTTAACTTTAGACAAACTGATTGGAACAATACGACAGGAAATCTTGAGTCTAGTGGCTTTTTTGATACGGTTCAGGATTGCTTTTTAGAACAGTTTGTGACAGAACCAACTAGAGGAGACAATCTGCTTGACTTGGTTCTTGCCAACAAAGATTCACTAATTAATAATCTTGAGGTTAATGGTGAGTTTGGGGAAAGTGATCACAAATCACTTAGTTTCAATATATCATGGAATTACCCAGATAACTGCAATCAAATCTCTGTCCCAGATTTTTGCTTGGCCGACTTCATGGGACTGAAAAAATACTTGGGTGGGCTAAATTGGGATGTCCTGACTATGGGTCAGGTAGGTGATCTTGGTTGCCAATATGACGTTTTTCAGAGCATAGTACTAGCTGCCCAGACAACTTTTGTTCCGAGTAGGGAAATTAGATCTAACAAAAATAATCTCAAATGGATGAACAATAGATTAAAACATCTAATTGGTCAAAAGAGAGGCATATATATAGGCGTATCAAAAGAGGAGATGGGCAGTTAAGAAATCAATATATTCAATTAAAGAGAGAAATAAAAAAGGGAATCAGAAAATCAAAAAGGGGTTATGAAGCTAAGGTCGAAAGGGATTCAAAGACTAACCCAAAAGGGTTCTTTCAGGTATACAGAAGTAAGATTAGGGACAAGATTGGCTCACTTAAGAGTAACTCTGGTCAGATCACTGACAGTGATAAGAATATGTGTGAAATTCTAAATACCTACTTCCTCTCAGTTTTCACCCAGGAAAATACTAGCGATATTCCTGAAATAATAGATTATGTACAACAGGATGATGATAAACTATGTACGATTGCGGTAACTAGTGACATGGTTCTCAGACAAATAGAGAAACTAAAACCTAACAAATCCCCAGGCCCTGATGAACTGTTTGCAAGAGTGTTAAAGGAATGTAAAGAGGAACTTAGCATACCTTTGGCTAATCTTTTTAACATGTCACTACAAACTGGCATAGTGCCTGATAAGTGGAAAATGGCAAATGTAATACCTATTTACAAGGCAGGTGACAGGTCCTTGGCTTCGAACTATAGACCAATAAGCCTTACCTCCATAGTGGGAAAATTTATGGAATCAATAATTGCCGAAGCAATTCGTAGCCATCTTGACAGGCACAGATTGATTAATGAATCTCAACTTGGTTTTACAAAGGGGCGTTCCTGTCTTACAAATTTACTAACTTTTTTCACTAAGGTGTTTGAGGAGGTAGATCATGGTAATGAATATGATAATGTGTATATGGACTTCAGTAAGGCTTTTGATAGAGTTCCACATCAGAGGCTATTGAGGAAACTTAGGGCACACGGAATAGGAGGCGAAATTTTTTCCTGGGTAGAGGCATGGCTGACAAATAGACAGCAGAGAGTTTGCATAAATGGGGAGAAATCAGCATGGGGGCACGTCACAAGCGGTGTTCCTCAGGGCTCAGTGTTGAGCCCATTGTTGTTCACAATTTACATAAACGACATAGATGAGGGAATAAATAGCGACATAAGCAAATTTGCTGATGACACCAAAATAGGCCGTCCAGTTCATTCTAATGAGGACATTAGAGCACTCCAGGATGATTTGAATAGACTGACGCAATGGTTGGAGAAGTGGCAGATAAGATAAGATAAGATAAGATTTCGTTCGGATTTTTAACCCCGGAGAGTTAGCCACCCAGGATAACCCAAGAAAGTCAGTGCGTCATCGAGGACTGTCTAACTTATTTCCATTGGGGTCCTTAATCTTGTCCCCCCAGGATGCGACCCACACCAGTCGACTAACACCCAGGTACCTATTTGCTGCTAGGTGAACAGGACAACAGGTGTAAGGAAACGTGTCGAAATGTTTCCACCCGCCGGGAATCGAACCCGGACAAATGCAAAGTTCTAAATGTTGGACAGTTAAATAACCATGCCACATATAAACTAAATAATGTAGATCATAATACTACTGATTGCGAAAAGGATTTAGGAGTTCTGGTTAGCAGTAATCTAAAACCAAGACAACAGTGCATTAGTGTTCGCAATAAAGCTAACAGAATTCTTGGCTTCATATCTAAAAGTATAAATAATAGAAGTCCTCAGGTTGTTCTTCAACTCTATAAATCCTTGGTTAGGCCTCATTCAGACTATGCTGCTCAGTTCTGGTCACCGTATTACAGAATGTATATAAATGCTTTGGAAAACGTACAAAGGAGGATGACAAAGATGATCCCATGTATCAGAAATCTTCCCTATGAGGATAGACTGAGGGCCCTGAATCTGCACTCTCTCGAAAGGCGTAGAATTAGGGGGGATATGATCGAGGTGTATAAATGGAAAACAGGAATAAATAAAGGGGATGTAAATAACGTGCTGAAAATTTCCAGCCATGACAGGACTCGTAGCAATGGTTTCAAGTTGGAAAAATTCAGATTCAGAAACGATATAGGAAAGCACTGGTTTGGTAATAGAGTTGTGGATGAGTGGAACAAACTCCCAAGTACAGCTATTGAGGCTAAAACGTTGTGTAGTTTTAAAAATAGGTTAGATAAATACATGAGTGGGTGTGGGTGGGTGTGAGTTGACCTGACTAGCTTGTGCTGCTGGGTCTGGTGCAGTGCTCCATCCTTGAGTGGAGATGACCAGGATGGGTGGGTCACTGGGATAATCCGAGGGGTGAGTCATTGGTCTAATCCGAGGGGAAAACATGGACTTGCTCCGCTTGGGTCAGTAGGCCTGTTGCAGTGTTCCTTCTTTCTTATGTTCTTATGTTAATTTTATCGAAACTAGACTATGGTGACCAAATGTATTCTGCGGCCTCTCCCACAACTCTTTCTAACTTAATCCCATCCATCATCAGAGTATACGTTTATGTCTAGGTGGTTTTTCACTCTTTCTCTGTCAAGAGCCTATATGTAGAGGCGAATGTTCCATCCTTGAACGATCGCCGTGATACCCATTGCCTCCCTCATTTTGTCCACTCTCGTGATCTTCACGATCATTCTACATGCAGGATAGTATTAGATGTTAGTAGAGGTCCATTATTTGTTTTCTGCCCCTGTTTACTACATCCCTTCTCTTTTCGTCTTCACGTGCTCTTGACTTCTTTACAGTTGCTCCCTTTATATGTATATATGGTATCTAACTTTTCTCTTGAGCCTTTGGAGGTTCCGACAGTTTATTTCTGTTCTTCCCACTGCTGTGCGTGAAAGGTCAAATACTTACAGTAGCTTCTCACTCCCTTTTCCTTTACTTTTGGTCTCATTCACATGCAGCTTCAGTTTACACTGATGGTTCTAAATCCTCTGATGGTGTCGGGTTTGCAGCAGTGTTTCCGGACAGTGTTTTGCGAGGTCATTTATTAGACTCAGCTAGAATTTTCACAGCTGAACTGTATGCAGTTTTCATAGCGATTATCTATATTGCGTCCAGGTCTACCTCAACATTTGTGGTAATGTAGGACTCTTTTAGTGCTTTTCAAGTTATCAAAAAATTCAATTCGCCTCATCTTTTAGTTCTTCATATACAACTTCGGCTACACATAAACAAAGAAATCGTTTTTTACTGGCTGCCTGGTCATGTTGATGCTCAGGCCAATGAGTAAGCAGACTCTGCTGACAGTCAGCAGTACATGACCTTACAGTTTCTTATAGAGGTATTCCATTCTCAGATTATTTTGCTGTAATCTCTAGTCACTTTCGCAACTGTTGGCAATAACATTGGTCTGAATTGATTCATAACAAATTATACTGTATCAAGCCGAGTTTAGGATCTTGGTCTTCTTATCATCGATGTCGTGGTTGGAAGAATATGTTTTCTGATCTTCACATCGGGCACACACGTCTCACTCAAGGGTATATCATGGAGAGGCGCCCAGTTCCACTCTGTGCAAATCGTCAGGTTCCATTTTCAGTTTGTCATATTCTGTTGGACTGTCTATCAGCGAGCACGCAGAATTTACCTTCGACGTCATCACTCTTCTAACTGTATTTTCCCTCCTCACTGACAGCCCCACCTTTGACACAGACTTCCTATTTGACTTTTTGACAGCAACAGATTTCTTACACAGCCTTCGATTATACTTCCTTTAGCACTCCTCACCGACCTTATAACCTCTACCCTGCAGCGCTGTATGCCCCTGGTTTTAGCACTTAGTTTTGATTATAATAATAACACACATCACGTGTTTGATGCAGAACAACCACTATGGAAAAATTCTAAATGATTTCGTGACTTCTCACATTATCAAGGAACTATAAAAATAAATTTAAGATACATTAGACAAATTTTTGGGTAGAATGTAAGGTGTGTTTCACAGATCATTGACTACCTACCTACGTCATCATATAAAGTCAGGTGTTGTTCGGGTGTGGCAGCGAGGTGTAGTCTCCTCCTTAAATGCCTTCTTGTTAACCTTTTATTTTTATAGTTCCTTGATAATATGAGGAATCACGAAAACGCTTGGAATTTCACTATTTTTTTCGCAGTGGTTGTTCTGCATATAGTGATATATATATATATATATATATATATATATATATATATATATATATATATATATATATATATATATATATATATATATATATATATATATATATGTGTGTGTGTGTGTGTGTGTGTGTGTGTGTGTGTGTGTGTGTGTGTGTGTGTGTGTGTGTGTGTGTGTGTGTGTGTGTGTGTGTGTGTGTGTGTGTGTGTATACAATTCCTTGGCTGGTCTGATTCCTGACGAAATTAAGCCTTTCTTATTTGGTGCATCACTTTGTGCCCTTAGAATGAAGAATGGAGGAATTAGGCCAACTTAGGTGAGCAACACTCTTCATCGCCTCGTTTCCAAAGCTGCTGTCCAAAGTATTCGTGCAGAGGCAGCCATGATGCTTCAACCAAACCAGCTTGGTTTAGGGGTCTCTCAAGGAAGTGAAGCAGCAGTTCATGCAACAAGGGCGTATATCAACAACCTGCCTGAGGACAATGCAGTGGTAAAATTAGATTTCAAGAATGCATTTAATCTCCTGAAAAGAGACGTGGTATTAACAGCTGTACAAGAACATTTCCCAGGTCTCTTCCCTTTTGTTTCAGCTGGATATAGCAAGGAATCAATGCTCATGTTTGAAGAGCATGGAATCACATCATCAGAGGGTGTCCAGAAAGGGGATCCTCTTGCACCATTTCTCTTCTGTATATCGGTTAGGGAAATCACAGTCAGACTGACCAGTGAGCTAAACATCTGGTTCCTGGATGATGGCGCACTAGCAGGTACAAAGGAGTCCCTCCTAGATGATCTTACACAGGTGATGACACGGGGACAGGAAATGGGTTTCATCCTGAATCCATCCAAATGTGAAATCATCTCAGTCAGTCAACAAGTGATAGATACAATGAGATCAAAACTACCAGGAGCATCAGTCATTGCCCTCCACACAAATAGCGTCTTGCTTGGAGCACCTCTGGGAAGCGATGCCATTGACACAATTCTCAGGAAGAAATTGGAAGAGTTGAGGAGAATGGAACAATGAATATGCAATCTTGACACCCACGATGCTTTGTACCTTCTCACAAAGTGCTTGGGTCTGTCCAGGTTGACATATTTCGTAAGATGTGCACCTTCATATGGTAACCTTATACGGCACGAATATGAAACTACCCTGAGCCAGATTTTTAAGAAAGTAATGAGGCATTGGTGTCCGCACGTCATCACAGATTGCGCTACCTGCTTTCCTGTCCTCATGCATTGTATCCAGAGGGCTTGTAGCAGCGATTCTCCCAGAACATCTTAGGGACAAGATTGGCGTCCATGACCAAATGTTCGTTGATAGAGCCATGATCTGGGATAATCTAACAGGCTATGAAATCAGACCTGCTCCCCCCAACTACAAACAGTCGCACTGGGATGGCCCAATAGTAATGCTTTAGAGTGTGTCAGGGAAGAATAGAGCCCGCCTCCTGGCAGTGAGAGCTCCTTGTGCAGGAGACTTTCTGTTGGCTGTTCTCAACTCCAGCCTTGGCACACGCGTCGACCCACAGACCATCCACACTGGTGTTACCCTTCGACTTGCAGCCCCTATTCTCGCCGAACACAGGTGTATTTGTGGTGGTGAAGCAGCAGACCAATTCGGGTACCACGGTCTTGTGTGCCGTAAATCCGAGGGAAAGATTGCAAGACATGAAGAGATTAATAACATTATCAAGAGAAACCTCACAACAGCCAGATGCCCAGCAGGAGGGAACCACCCCAACTATGCAGATCTGATGGCAGCCAGAAGCGTCCAGGTGGTATCACCCTTCAAGCCCGGACAGACGGCAAGCAGGTGGTGTGGGACTACACATGTGCATCTACCCTGGCTGATACCTATCTCCAATACACCAGGGATGAAGGAGGGGCAGCTGCCAGCTTCAGGGAATCCCAAAAGTCTAGAAAATACGGAGAACTTGCCCATCATTATATGTTTGTTCTCATAGGCTCAGAGACCCTTGGCTCAAGGGGCAAGAGTGCATCTAAGGTCCTTAAGGAGCTAGGAAAAAGACTCATCAGGGCAACTAGGGATCCCAGGGCAGCTAGTTTTCTGTTCCAGTAACTCAGTGCTGCTGTTCAGAGGGGTAATGCCTGCTGTATTTTGGGTACGCATCCCAGCTCTAAGGAGCTGGATGAGATTTTCGTTTTATAATCAGTGATAAATACGTAACAGTATATACTGGATATGTATTTCTCACACCTCATATACTGTATATGCCACCTTTATATAAACAATGTATTTTTTAAATCTTTTGTACCATATTATTTAATAAAATATACCTATTGGTAAAAAAGAATGAAAAGATGGGTGGTAGGGGAAGTGGAATATTCAAATGACTTCAGGAAGAAATCCAATATTATTCCTTGAAGCCTTTTTAACCACTTCTCCGGGGCTATGGGTCCCACAAATTGCACCTCTGGTGCAAATTGTGGGACCCACCTTTACCGGGAAGTAATCTTCCTCTCTTCTACACACCCTAACCTGAGCCTCACTATCCTCATAAAAACTCTTTACAGCATTTAGTAACTTACCACCTATTCTGTATACTTACAACATCTGCCCCATTGCTCCTCTATCCACTCTATCATATGCCTTTTTTAAATCCATAAATGCAATGAAAACTTCCTTACCTTCATCTAAATACTGTTCACATATATATTCTTCAATGTAAACACTTGATCTACGCATTTATGGCCCACTCTAAAACCTCCTTGCTCTTCCGCAATCCTACTCTATGTCTTACCTCTAATTTTTTGAATAACAACCCTACCGTACACTTTTCCTGGTGTACTCAGTAAACTTATTCCCCTATAATTTTTACAAATTCTTTTGTCCCCCTTCCCTTTATATAAAGGAACTATACATGCTCTCTGCGAATCCCTAGGTAGCTTACCCTCTTTCATACATTTATTAAACAAAAATACCAACCACTCCAACACTATATCCACCCTGTTTTTAATATTTCTGTCATTATCCCGTCAGTTCCAGCTGCTCTAGCTCCTTTCAGTCTACGTAATGCCTCACGCACCTCCCCGACACTCACATCCTGCCCCTCTTCACTCCTAAAAGATGGTATACCTCCCTGGCCAGTGCATGAAATTACTACCTCCCTTTCTTCATCAACATTTAAAAGTTCCTCAGAATATTCCCACCATCTACCCAATACCTCCATCTCCCCATCTACTAACTTCCCTACTCTGTTTTTAACTGACAAATCCATTCGTTCCCTAGGTTTTTTTAACTTGTTTATCTCACTCCAAGTTTTTTTCTTATTTTCATCAAAATTTTTTGACAGTGCCTCTCCCACTCTATCATATGCTCTCCTGTTGCACTCTCTCACCACTCTCATCACCTTTCTTTTACTCTCCATATACTCTGCTCTTCTTATAACACTTCTGCTTTGTAAAAACCTCTCATAAGTTACCTTTTTCTGTTTTATCACACTTTTACTTCATCATTCCACCAATCACTCCTCTTTCCTCCTGCACCCACCCTCCTATAGCACAAGCTTTTTCCCTACATTTGAATACTGCATTTTTAAAACTATTCCAACCCTCTTCATCCCCCCCACTACTCACACTTGCACCAGCCCACCTTTCTGTGAGCCTCAAGCATGGATTCAAGCTATTTCAATTTCCTCCTGTATGTTCTGACCTCTCAAGCGATTTTTAAGTCAATGCATCATGCAGAAACAAGCAAGTATATATAAAGAAAGATCGTAGTCACCAGGATTAGAAACTACTACTAGAGACAGTCAAGATTCTCAGGCAGCTTGAGAGGTCAGAACATCAGGAGGAGATTGAAATAGCTTGAATCCATGCTTTAGGCTCACTGACGTGCCCGGGCTGGGAAAGAAACATGGCTTGTGAACCAGGCTGCCCAGCTTATGTAGCATTTATGTGGCAGAGTGGACTAGAGCGCTGCCTGGGAATCTTGACCGTCCTCAGTAGTAGTTTCGAATCTTGCTGACTGCGATCTTTTTTTGTATATACCAGCTAGTTTCTGCGTGGTGCACTGATATATATATATATATATATATATATATATATATATATATATATATATATATATATATATATATATATATATATGTATATATATATATATATATATATATATATATATATATATATATATATATATATAAGGGAGGTACCACCTCTAGAACTGTCATAGGGACCCTCATCCTCAGAGAAAAGAATAAACTTGCTTCAGGGAAAACTCAAGGTTTTCCCTGAAGCTGTTTGAGAATTTTCTCCTACCACCCCCTATATTTCAAGTATGTTTTATTTAAAGACAAAAATACATTGGCCAAACATTCACAAAAATACAACAGAAAGTAAAACAACATAGGTGACTCAGAGCTACATCTCGAATACTTCGTCCAGCTCCCCAGCGGTGGGCCGCGTGCCCAGAATGCTGCAGGCATTTCCTCTCTGGATCGCAACACTGAGTCTCTGAAAGAGAAAGCTGGTCGCTTTACATACATACATACATACAAACGAAGCACTAACTAGGAACCCCACAGACCAGGTCAACAGCCCTTTCAACAAACAACTTAAAACGCTATTGAAGGGGAATGATGACCTAATTAAACATCTGTCAGCTAGGTCGGCAACTTTACCATATCTTTATGGGGTAACAAAGACTCAAACCAGGATACCCAGCCCGTCCTATTATAAGTTCAGTAGGCTCCGCAACGTATAACCTAAATGGCTGGTTAAACTGCTAACTCCTATGGCAGGTAAGATCTGATATGCACATATTAAAAACAACGTTGACCTTCCTGAAAGACTCCAGAAATTAAATGTCCCTCATGACTTTACCCTAGTGAGCTTTGACGTCACAGCTCTGTTCACCAAAGTCCCTGACTTGCTTTCGCACCTTGAAAAGGAACTAGAAAATTCCCATATCCTACCCCACGAAAACAATAATCGAATTGATAAAAGTTTGTGTTACTGATTGTAAATTCGTGTTTGAAGGGAAATACTATGCTCAAAAACAGGGCATGGCAATGGGAAATCCCCTTAGCCCCTTACTCAGTAACTTATGTATGGAATTCTATGGGACTAGACTTCTTAAAGACATTCTCCCAGATAAAGTTAGTTGGTTCAGATACGTAGATGATGTTCTTTACCAGTGGCCGAGAGATCACAACATTGATGAGTTTCTACATAGACTCAATGGGCTAGTACCTTCCGTTCAGTTCACTACAGAACATGAAACAAACAACACTTTGCCTTTCCTAGATGTTTTAATCCATTGTATTTATAGAAAATTCAAATTTACAGTTTTTATGAAGTCCACCAATGTGTTGTCATACATTCACTACTGTTCCAGTCATGAAACTAGTGTGAAAAAGAGTGTATTCCTCACAATGTTCTTGAAAGCCTTGCACATCCGCAGTCCGGAGTACTTAGAGCACGAAATCAGCAAGATATTCAACATAGCCACAAAACTGAGATATCCTAAGGATTTTGTCGAAAAGACATTAATGTCAGCAAAAAAGACTTTCTACGGGACTGAACCTAAGGAAATGATGGCTAGGAAAAATGTACTAGTTTTACCATATAATGAGAATCTGGTTTGCTTGAGTGAGGCATTAAAAAATATCAATATAAATCTTGCTTTTAAAAACACGGGGACAGTGAAACAAAGGCTGATTAAAAACACACCCTCCAACAAGGGTTTACAATGTTCCATGTACCCAGTGTTCTCTCTCATATATAGGTCAAACAGGTAAAAGTCTGAAATCGAGAATAGCCCAACATAAATACTCAGGACAGGGTAGGAGTCGAACGCTATCTTTAACCATGTTAATTCCTGTAATCACCCACCTGGTTAAGATTCTGCCCAAATTATTGTACCAAACAGTTCCGTCATGACAGGAATACTGCATAACGCAAATTTTGGGTTATAATGCTCGATAGCTATCTAGTAAAGTTTATTACACACAACCTTAAACAACAATGCTATACAAAATTGCAGGATTGCTCATTATGCCAGGTAGTCTCATGACGGATTAGTGACTCTCGACAAGTTGTCTACGCATCAAAACACCATGCTACGCTAGTTGATGTATGGTTATATAATGCTTTTAGCTGTAATTGCATCATACATTGACAAGATTATCTGATTACATAGGTAGTGGGGTAAATGATATCAGAAGTAGAAACATGGATCATAGAATATTATTGGAATGGTACAGAAGAATCCCAAGTAAGGCATCATAATAATCGATACTGAGAAGAATAGTAGACAATATAAAGGTTACGTCTCAGTACCCCTGAAAACATTCGGGAACAGGACATTTAAACGGACAAAGAGCACATTCATTTCTTTTTTATTATTATTAATTAAATAAGTTAAACAGAAAAATAGAAATCCATATATATATAATATCCACTGAGAAACGTACTTTCTCAAGTCACAGGACCTGTTCTAAATGGTTAGAAAAACTTAGGGCGGACTATTATTCCTTCTAATTTCATAATTCTTGACTTCTCAAAACCCTCTTACCCCATATGGGGGGGAGGGTGGCAGTGGTGAGTGTGACGCTGACTGCTGGCCACATTCTAAGAGAGCCAGGAGGAGGCGACAGGCCCACTCTGCGCTATTCTGAGTAAAAACTTCCCCTCACTCTTTCCATTGCATAGCTCCTGATGACGCACTGAGAAGTGTGAAAGTACCTGAGCTAAAGATTTCCACCCCCTGTGGCTTGTCTTGAATAGGTAAGATGGCCTGTCTGTGATTGTTTGCATATACGTATATATATATATATATATATATATATATATGTATATATATATATATATATATATATATATATATATATATATATATATATATATATATATATATATATATATATATATATATATATATATATATCAACAAACAAAGTTTCTCTTTTTAAATTTAGTAATTTATACAGGAGAAGGGGTTATTAGCCTCTTGCTCCTGACATTTTAGTCGCCTCTTACGACACATATGGCTTACGGAGGAAGAATTCTTTTCCACTTCCCCATGGAGATAAGAGGAAATAAACAAGGACAAGAACTAGTAAGAAAAACAGAAGAAAACCCAGATGGGTGTGTATATATATGCTTGTACATGTATGTGTAGTGTGACCTGAATGTAAGTAGAAGTAGCAAGACATACCAAAACCTTGCATGTTTATGAGACAGAAAAGACACCAGCAATCCTACCATCATGTAAAACAATTACAGGCTTCCGTTTTACACTCACTTGGCAGGACGATAGTACCTCCCTGGGCGGATGCTGTCTATCAACCTACTAACCTGAATATATATATATATATATATATATATATATATATGTATATATATATATATATATATATATATATATATATATATATATATATATATATATATATATATATATATATATATATATATATATATATATGTCGTGCCGAATAAGCAGAACTTGCGATCTTGGCTTAAATAGCAACGCTCATCTTGCCATATAGGACAAGCGAAAATTTGTGTATGCAATAATTTCGCCAAAATCATTCTGAACCTAACGAAAAAAATATGTTTCACTGTGTTTGTTCATTATTAAATTATTGTAAACAAATCTAAAATATATTTAGTTGGGTTTGGCTAAAATAAATTGTTCTTGTTATAATAAGGTTAGGTAAGTTTTCTAAGATTCTTTCAGTGCAAAATTAATTTTTTTTACATTAACATTAATGAAAAAAGTATATCTTTAAACGTATAAGAGAAAATTTTAGAAAGGACTTGTTTTTAAATGAGTTCTTGCTAATTGACCAGTTTTACATATTCGGCACGACATATATACATATATATATATATATATATATATATATATATATATATATATATATATATATATATATATATATATATATATATATATATATATATATATATATATATATATATATATGTGTATATATATATATATATATATATATATATATATATATATATATATATATATATATATATACATGTGTGTGTGTGTGTAAACGCACACCAAGGCCATCTGAGGAGAACCATGACAGCAAGAGACATGAATCCACTGAGTGAAAGCAGAGAGCCATTACCACGCTACATTGTGTCCCCATCGATATGTGTGTCATTTCTCACTTGTCGCTGCATAAAACTACATCATGCATCATCCAGGAATGGTATCATTATAGGTATATAATGTGGGTCTTGGGATAAGTACTTGGGAGAGAGACACAAGCCTCGGGGCAGCCAACAATTGCAAGCTTCTGAAATATTGTCTTAGTTATTATTTTTACGGACCATCGCTGATTATATTCGATATGTTGTGTACCTAGCTGAGCACATCTTGCCGAACATAACTAGCCGAGCACAGCCAGCTGAGTACACCTAGTTGAAAACAAGCTAAGCACAGCTGAGCACACCTAGGTAGAGCGTCTCACGTTGAACGAATGGAGAATGACCCACACGAGTTTCGTTACAACACTGATATATAATACCGAGAGTATGAGGAATCACACACGTGTGCAGCACCTGGGTATCTTCATTTGAAGGCGTTTCGCCAACAAGTGGCTTTTATCATTTCAGTACAGAAGTAATTTGAAGGTGTTGAAACTGGAGACAGTGCAAGATGAGGTAATCAGTCCCTCAGCATTAAAGAATTATACACAGAAGACAATGGAAGATTGTGTAATCAATCACTCGGCCTAGAAGCCGGTATTCAGCACCTAAGTGTTGATGAATCTGAAGTGTAGCCAGGAAGATGTACTCTTATGCACTGTATATAATAGTACATCTTCCTGCTTATACTTCAGAATTAACAAGACTAAGGTGCTGAACATCGGCCTCTGTGCTGAGACTGATACTCATCTGTAACGTGTAAATGAGATTAGGTCAGAAACAACAAACTTACTCTCATTTATGCGTTACCACTAAAATCACTCCATCTCCTGTAGTTTTACTTCGCTAAGAGCTGCAACATCCAGCTTCTTTTCACCAAAACACTGACAGTCAGTTGCTTCCTCTCAGCTGTACTACACTCACGTACACTCAAACAACACACCTAAAAATGTTCTTATTTGTCCTTCTAGCAATTTATACAGGAGAAGGAGTTACTTGCCCTTTGCTCCGGGCATTTTAGTCGCCTTCTATTACACGCATTACTTACGGAGGAAGAATTATCAACCACTTCCCCACAGAGATGAAAGAAAACAAACACTGGGAAATAATAGTGAAATTCCAAGCGATTTCAAGATTTCTCACATTATCAAGGAACTGGTAAAATAAAAAAAAATCAACAGAATGGCATATATGTACGAGATTACACCTCCTCGTCAACTTACAGTAACTGACCTTTTCATGATGATGTAGGAAGGTGGTTAAAGACCTGTCAAACACACCTTATATTTTACTCAGTCTTTAAGATTTTAACTTGTCTAATGTATTTTAAATTCTTCCCATATTTTATTGATTATAAATGAAACCAATTTGTATAATCCTAAAGCAATATTCATATAAATTTGAAAACGCTTTCTAAAGTTTGAGTAGAACATAAGCTGTGTTTGACAGCTCCTTCACTACCTGCATCATCATAAGAAGGTCAGGTGTTGTAAATTGACCGCGAGGTGTAATCTCGTCCTTATATACCTTCCTGCTGATCATTTATTTTTACAGTTCCTTGATAGCGTGAGAAATCACGAAAGCACTTGGAAATTCACTATTTTTTTTTACAGTGGTTGCTCTGCATATTGTGATATCACCTGCTTACTGTGATCTTATTGCATATATATGTATATATATATATAGATATATATATATATATATATATATATATATATATATATATATATATATATATATATATATATATATATATATATATATACATATATATATATATATATATATATATATATATATATATATATATATATATTTATATATATATATATATATATATATATATATATATATATATATATATATATATATATATATACACGCACAGGAAAATAAGGAGATTAATCGAAGAGCCAGAAACGAGTATGCACAGATAAAGAGGGAGGCCCAGCGACAGTACGAAAACAACAAAGCATCGAAAGTCAAGTCTGACCCGAAACTGCTGTACGACTGCATCAGGAGGAAGACAACAGTCATAGACCAGGTGATCAGTCTGAGGAAAGGTGGGGAACTCACAAGAAACGACAAAATGGTATGTGAGGAGCTCAACAGGAGATTTAAGGAAGTATTTTCAGTGGAGACAGGTAGGACTCTGGGAAGACAGAACAGATGGGAACACCAACAGGGAATAAACCAGCAAGTGTTGGATGACATGCACACAACAGATGAGCAGGTGAAGAAGCTGCTAAGTGACCTTGATACCTCAAAGGCGATTGGACCGGACATTTCCCCGTGGGTCCTTAGATAGGGAGCAGAAACGTTGTGTATGCCACTAACCACGATCTCCAACACATCCCTCAAAACTGGACAACTACCTGAGGTATGGAAGACGTCAAATGTAGTTCCCATTTTTAAGAAAGAAGACAGAAACGAGGCACTAAACTATAGACCAGTGTCACTGACGTGTATAGTATGCAAAGTCATGGAGAAGATTATCAGGAGGAGAGTGGTGGAGCATCTGGAACAGAACAAGATTATAAAAGACAATCAGCATGGATTCATGGAAGGCAAATCCTGTGTCACAAACCTCCTGGAGTTTTACGACAAGGTAACAAAAGTAAGACACGAGAGGGAAAGGTGGGTTGACAGCATTTTCTTGGATTGCAAGAAGGCCTTCGACACAATTCCCCACAAGAGATTAGTGCAGAAGCTGGAGGATCAGGCATGTATAACAGGAAGGGCACTGCAATGGATCAGAGAATACCTGACAGGGAGGCAACAACGGGTCATGGTACGAGAGCAGGGTTCCACAGGGGTCAGTCCTGGGACCAGTGCTCCTTTTGGTATATGTGAATGACATGACGGAAGGGATAGACTCAGAAGTGTCCCTGTTTGCAGATGATGTGAAGTTATTGAGAAGAATTAAATCAGATGAGAATCAGGCAGGACTACAAAGAGACCTAGAAAGACTGGACACGTGGTCCAGCAACTGGCTCCTAGAATTTAACCCCTCCAAATGCAAAGTCATGATGCTCGGGGAAGGGCAAATAAGACTGTAGACAGAGTATAGGCTAGGTGAGCATAATTCCAAGCACGTCTCCGGAGGCACACATCAACCAGATAACTGCTGCCGCATATGGGCGCCTGGCAAACCTGAGAATAGTGTTCCGATACCTCAGTAAGGAATCGTTCAAGACGCTGTACACCGTGTACCTCAGGCCCATACTGGAGTATGCAGCACCAGTTTGGAACCCACACCTAGTCAAGCACATCAAGAAATTAGAGGAAGTGCAAAGGTTTGCAGTAAGCCTAGTTCCAGAGCTAAGGGGAATGTCCTACGAAGAAAGGTTAAAGAAAATAGGAGGACAGGAGGGTTAGGGGAGACATGATAATGACGTACAAAATATTGCGAGGAATAGATAAGGTGGCCAGAGACAGGATGTTTCAGAGATGGGACACAGAAACAATGGGTCACAATTGGAAGTTGAAGACTCAGATGAGTCAAAGGGATATTATTCTTCAGTCACAGAGTTGTCTGAAAAGTGAGGTAGTGGAGGCAGGAACCATACATAGTTTTTAAGACGAGGTATGATAAAACTCATGGAGCAGGGAGAGAGAGGACCTCGTAGCGGTTAGTGAAGAGGAGGGGCCAGGAGCTGAGTCTCGACGTCGGCCTGCAACCACAAATAGGTGAGTACAAATAGATGAGTACACACACACACACACACACACACACACACACACACACACACACACACACACACACACACACACACACACACACACACACACACACACACACATACACACACACACACACACACACACACACACACACACAGTAGTTCGGACATCGAGGATATGTACGAAAGGCCCCTTCGAGTTATTGATCATGTAGTTCTGTGCTTTGATTACATAGTTGAGCTACAATTAGAGAGAGTAGCAGGAATAGGAAGGGAAAAACCAATCTGCAAAAAGGGGACTACACAGGCATGAAGAACTTCCTGCAAGACGTTCAGTGGGAGAGAGAACTGGCAGGAAAACCAGTAAAAGAAATGATGGAGTATGTGACAACAAAATGCAAGGAGGTAGAGGAGAGGTTTGTTCCCAAGGGAAACTGAAATAATGGGAAGACCAGAACGAGTCCTTGGTTCACCCAGAGGTGTAGGGATCTCATCATTAGATTTAAAGTAGTATTTACAATAGAGACAGGAAGGACTCCAGGAATTCAGGACAGGAAAGTACACCAACAAGTGCTGGATGAGGTACACATAACCGAAGAGGAGGTGAAGAAGCTGATATGTGAACTTGATACCTCAAAGGAGGTGGGACCAGGCAACATCTCTCCGTGGATGCTTAGAGAGGGAGCAGAGATGCTGTGTATGCCACTAACAAAAATCTTCCATACCTCAGGTAACTGATACTGGGCAATTACCTGAGGTATGGAAGATGACAAATGTAGTCCCAGTTTTTTAAAAACGAGACAGACACAAGGCATTAAACTACAGACCTGTGTCACTAATGTGTATAGTATGCAAAGTCATGGAGAAGATCATCAGGAGGAAAGTGGTGGAGCACCTGCAAAGAAACAAGCATATAAACGACAACCAGCATGGTTTCAGGGAAGGAAAATCATGTGTCACAAATCTACTGGAGTTTTGTGACAAGGTGATGGAAGTAAGACAAGACAGAGAGGGATGGATAGACTGCATTTTCTTGGACTGCAAGAAGGCCTTCGACACAGTTCATCAGAAGAGGTTAATGCAAAAGCTAGAGGATCAGACATACATAACAGGAAAGGCATTGCAATGAATCAGAATATGTGACAGGGAGGTAACAATGAATCATGGTACATGATGAGGTGTCAGAGTGGGCGCCTGTGACAAGCTGGGTTCCACCTGGTGACATAGTGATTATTGACAATGATGGTCCGAGGTCCCAATGGCCTCTGAAAGATTGTGACCATATATCCTGATGTAAATGGAATTTTCAGGACAGTTGATGTTTTGAGCAAAGGTGTAGTGAATAAGCAGACAATAAATAAATTAGTGCCATTAGAATAACAGTGTTGAAAACAAAATCAGTTATTCTCCAGAAACCCCACAGACTAAAGCTGTCCAAAAAAGACAAGCAGCAGTGGTGGCGAGTGAGAAAATCAAATTAATGTTAAGTGATGAATAGTTCACCTGCAGTGAACCTCCGCAGCCCCCCAGTGTGGAGAAAATTTCTCCAGGAGGGGGCGGTATCAGCTGCTTCAAACCCTCTGAGAGACTCAGCCCTCCAGAGGGGCTGATAGCTTCTAGCTTCTTGGTCAACACTTTAATTTGGAACACGTGTTCATACCCGGGCACGCCAGTAAGTCATATCATGGCTGACCAGTGCTGCAACCATAATGTGGATTAATAAGAGAAACAAGAGAAAACCGATCTCTTACCCTAGCAGGACACTTAAAGAAAATCCTGCACCCACTTTATTACCATGTTAAAGATAGTGTACATAGACATCTATGCCCAGAGAGCAAGAATCAAGCATTCTGCAGTGCCTCATGGTGGAAGTTCGGCAAGCGAAGGAAATATGCTTGATCAATACTTCTTTTGTGTCAGGGGAGATGCCGAGGGCACACCAAGGCAAAGGAGGCGCCATGAGTCAGATTGCAATATGTAATGGTGCACCACAAACTCATACTTCATGCTATAAGAGCAGACAAAGAAAGTGAATCGCGCATTACTGTACCTCAAAGACAATCTCCATAATAACAATAAACCTATTACAAGTGTGCGCAGCTTCTTTAGTGACATTACGGTGAACAATAGACAAATCTTGAGCTTTGATGTATTGTAGTTCAATTGACTCTGAAGTTGAGAACTAATGTACGATCTAGGTAGATTACTATAAACCCAGTAACAGGCTGGCTTTTTAGCCCAACACAGGTGAGTATAAGGCCTCGTCAGTATTCAGTTATTCAATGAAATACTGACGCAACACCCCTTAGGGGTGATTATATTCATCATATCTTTCCTCTTCAGCCACATGGTGGGAACAACTGCCGTACGTCGAAGGTGTCTGTCGTCGGAGGCTGCGATTGGGCAGAGACAGCAACAAAGCTAAGTATCCTCATTACTGATACAAAGTTACTTTGCTTGTTCTACAAGTTTATTGAACTATAATTTGGTGCGATAAGTTTTACCACAAGGTTTGATAAAGCTCATGGAGCAGGGAGAGAGAGGACCTAGTAGCAATCAGTGAAGAGGTGGAGCCACGAACTATGACCGGACCCCTACAACCACAAATTGGTGAGTACACACACACACACACACACATACACGCACTCACACACACACACATACACACACACACACACACACACACACACACACACACACACACACACACACACACACACACACATACACACACACGGGGCCAGGAGCTCGGACTCGACCCCCGCAACCTCAACTAGGTGAGTACACACACACACACACACACACACACACACACACACACACACACACACACACACACACACACACACACACACACACACACACACACACATACACACACACGGGGCCAGGAGCTCGGACTCGACCCCCGCAACCTCAACTAGGTGAGTACACACACACACAAGCACACGCACATACAAAATACGACATACAAAATACTGAGAGGAATTGACAAGGTGGACAAAGACAGGATGTTCCAGAGATTGGACACAGTAACAAGGGGACACAGTTGGAAGCTGAAGACACAGATGAATCACAGGGATGTTAGGAAGTATTTCTTCAGCCACAGAGTAGTCAGGAAGTGGAATAGTTTGGGAAACGAAGTAGTGGAGGCAGGATCCATACATAGCTTTAAGCAGAGGTATGATAAAGCTCACGGTACAGGAGGCAGGATCCATACATAGCTTTAAGCAGAGGTATGATAAAGCTCACGGTACAGCGAGAGTGACCTAGTAGCGACCAGTGAAGAGGCGGGGCCAGGAGCTTGGACTCGACCCCCAGGTGTGTACTCACCTAGTTGTACTCACCTCAACTAGGTGAGTACAACTAGGTGAGTACACACACACACACACACACACACACACACACACCTGAAGACAACCTTCCTCCTCTTCCATGAAATCTGATTATCTCTCACTCCTCAAGCGCTGTGTGACTCCTATGAGTTTAGCGCTTATCCATGAATACTGCCTCCGTATCCCACACACCTATCCTATCCCTCCATCTCCCTCGCACATATCCACTGCTTCCTTCTATCTCGCAACTATCCTCTGCTTCCATCTCCCTCGCACCTATCTTCTGTTTCCTTCTATCTCGCCTCTATCTTCTGTTTCCTTCTATCTCGCCTCTATCTTCTGTTTCCTTCTATCTCGCCTCTATCTTCTGTTTCCTTCTATCTCGCCTCTATCTTCTGTTTCCTTCTATCTCGCCTCTATCTTCTGTTTCCATCTATCTTGCACTGCATCTATCCTATGTCTCTATCTCCCACAGACCTATTCCTCGCCATCCAAGCACACATCACATATGCATTTATCATAAGTCTCCATGTCCCACTTATCGTATGCGCTAATCTCCCACGCACCCATCACCTTCGCGCCTATCACCCACGTATTTATCGTATGCCTCCATCACCCACGCAAGTGTCTCTCACGCGCCTGCATTCTGCTGCAGGAGTTATGTTGCTTGTGCTGTTAGGGCCAGTGTGCGTGTTACCACTTGTTAAAGACACTTGTCGATAGACATTATGCCTGTTTTGTATGTTAATTACCAGTCGTCAAAGCGTGTACGTGAGTTTGTGTGTGTGTGTTTGTGTGTGTGTGTGTGTGTGTGTGTGTGTGTGTGTGTGTGTGTGTGTGTGTGTGTGTGTGTGTGTGTGTGTGTGTGTGTGTGTGTGTGTGTGTGTGTGTATGTGTGTGTGTGTGTGTGTGTGTGTGTGTGTGTGTGTATGTGTGCGTGCGCGTGCGTGCAGGCACCACCGGTGTGGCGCCCGTGGTCAATCGATAAGAGGAAGATCCCTGGTCAGTGTTCTTCATGGCGGGGCGAGGCGTGAAATTTCAGGCCTCTCCACCCTTCCATTACCTGCCTGGGAGAGGCTCTTATGCTCGCCGCGAAAGATATGATCGGCGAGTTTGCAGTTCCAAACTAGTGGTCATTTTCTCCGGGGTCTTAGCCACTGTGTATATTTGCACGCCGCTCTCGCCACTTATCCTCAGTGTTATATCAAATAGATCGTTCCAAGTATTCTCCTGCAAATTTATTTAACTTCTTAAAGGATGGAAGTTTATCTTTCTTATAGAGATTGGTTACTGAGGCTAGGGTAACTATACTTGTTGATGGATGAAGACTTTGATGGATGAACACATCGCCGGATGGAGACTACGATGGATGGATACCTTGATGGATGAAGACCTTGATTGATGAAGACCTTGATGGATGGAGACCTTGATGAATGAAGACCTTGATGGATGAAAACCTTGATGGATGAAAACCTTGATGGATGAAGACCTTGATGGATGGAGACCTTGATGGATGAAGACCTTGATGGATGAAAACCTTGATGGATGAAGACCTTGATGGATGAAGACATTGATGGATGAAGACCTTGATGGATGAACACATCGCCGGATGGAGACCTTGATGGATGAAGACCTTGATGGATGGAGACCTTGATGGATGAAGACCTTGATGGATGGAGACCTTGATGGATGAACACATCGCCGGATGGAGACTACGATGGATGGACACCTTGATGGATGAAGACCTTGATAGATGAAGACCTTGATGGATGGAGACCTTGATGAATGAAGACCTTGATGGATGAAAACCTTGATGGATGAAGACCTTGATGGATGAAGACCTTGATGGATGGAGACCTTGATGGATGAAGACCTTGATGTATGAAAACCTTGATGGATGAAGACCTTGATGGATGAAGACATTGATGGATGAAGACCTTGATGGATGAACACATCGCCGGATGGAGACTACGATGGATGGAGACCTTGATGGATGAAGACCTTGAGGGATGGAGACCATGATGGATAAAGACCTTGATGGATGGAGACCTTGATGAATGAAGACATTGATGGATGGAGACCTTGATGGATGGAGACCTTGATGAATGAAGACATTGATGGATGAAGACCTTGAGGGATGGAGACCTTGATGAAAGAAGATCTTGATGGATGGAGACCTTGATGGATGAAGACCTAGATGGATGGAGACCTTGATGGATGAAGACCTTGATGGATGAACACATCGCCGGATGGAGACTACGATGGATGGAGACCTTGATGGATGAAGACCTTGAGGGATGGAGACCATGATGGATAAAGACCTTGATGGATGGAGACCTTGATGGATGGAGACCTTGATGAATGAAGACATTGATGGATGAAGACCTTGATGGATGGAGACCTTGATGAATGAAGACCTTGATGGATGAAGACCTTGAGGGATGGAGACCTTGATGAATGAAGATCTTGATGGATGGAGACCTTGATGGATGAAGACCTTGATGGATGGAGACCTTGATGAATGGAGACCTTGATGGTTGGAGACCATGATGGATGAATACGTTTATGGATGGAGACCTTGATGGATGGAGACCTTGATGGATGGAGACCTCGATGGATGGAGACCTTGATGGATGGAGACCTTGATTGATGGAGACTTTGATGGATGAAGACCTTGATGGATGGAGACCTTGATGGATGAAGACCTTGATGGATGGACACCTTGATGGATGAAGACCTTGATGGATGGAGACTTTGATGGATGAAGGCCTTGATGGATTGAGACTTTGATGGATGGAGACCTTGATGGTTGGAGACCTTGATGGATGGAGACCTTGATGGATGGAGACCTTGATGGATGGAGACTTTGATGGATGAAGACCTTGATGGATGGAAACCTTGATGGATGAAGACCTTGATGGATGGACACCTTGATGGATGAAGACCTTGATGGATGGAGACCTTGATGGATGGAGACCTTGATGGATGGAGACCTCGATGGATGGAGACCTTGATGGATGGAGACCTTGATTGATGGAGACTTTGATGGATGAAGACCTTGATGGATGGAGACCTTGATGGATGGAGACCTTGATTAATGAAGATCTTGATGGATGGAGACCTTGATGGATGAAGACCTTGATGGATGGAGACTTTGATGGATGAAGGCCTTGATGGATTGAGACTTTGATGGATGGAGACCTTGATGGATGGAGACCTTGATGGATGGAGACTTTGATGAATGAAGACCTTGATTGATGGAAACCTTGATGGATGAAGACCTTGATGGATGGACACCTTGATGGATGAATTCCTTGATGGATGGAGTCCTTGATGGATGGAAACCTTGATGAATGAAGACCTAGATGGATAGAGACTTTGATGGATGAAGACCTAGATGGATGGAGACCTTGATGGATGGAGACCTTGATGGATAAAGACCTTGATGGATGGAGACCCTGATGGATGGAGACCTTGATGAATGAAGACATTGATGGATGAAGATCTTGATAGATGGAGACCTTGATGAATGAAGACCTTGATGGATGAAGACCTTGAGGGATGGAGACCTTGATAGATGAAGACCTTGATGGATGGAGACCTTGATGAATGAAGATCTTGATGGATGGAAACCTTGATGGATGAAGACCTTGATGGATGGATACCCTGATGGATGGAGACCTTGATGATTGGAGACATTGATGGATATATATCTTGATGGATGGAGACCTTGATGGATGGAGACCTTGATGAATGAAGACCTTGATGGATAGAAACCTTGATGGATGGAGACCTTGATGGATAAAAAATTTGATGAATGGGGACCTTGATGGATGGATACCTTGATGGATGGAGACCTTGATGGATGGAGACCTTGATGAATGAAGATCTTAATGGATGGAGACCTCGATGGATGAAGACCTTGATGAATGGAGACCTTGATGAATGGAGACCTTGATGGTTGGAGACCATGATGGATGAATACCTTTATGGACGGAGACCTTGATGGATGGAGACCTTGATGGATGGAGACCTCGAAGGATGGAGACCTTGATGGATGAACACATCGCCGGATGGAGACTACGATGGATGGAGACCTTGATGGATGAAGACCTTGAGGGATGGAGACCATGATGGATAAAGACCTTGATGGATGGAGACCTTGATGAATGAAGACATTGATGGATGAAGACCTTGATGGATGGAGACCTTGGTGAATGAAGACCTTGATGGATGAAGACCTTGAGGGATGGAGACCTTGATGAATGAAGATCTTGATGGATGGAGACCTTGATGGATGAAGACCTAGATGGATGGAGACCTTGATGGATGAAGACCTTGATGGATGAACACATCGCCGGATGGAGACTACGATGGATGGAGACCTTGATGGATGAAGACCTTGAGGGATGGAGACCATGATGGATAAAGACCTTGATGGATGGAGACCTTGATGGATGGAGACCTTGATGAATGAAGACAATGATGGATGAAGACCTTGATGGATGGAGACCTTGATGAATGAAGACCTTGATGGATGAAGACCTTGAGGGATGGAGACCTTGATGAATGAAGATCTTGATGGATGGAGACCTTGATGGATGAAGACCTTGATGGATGGAGACCTTGATGAATGGAGACCTTGATGGTTGGAGACCATGATGGATGAATACCTTTATGGATGGAGACCTTGATGGATGGAGACCTTGATGGATGGAGACCTCGATGGATGAAGACCTTGATGGATGGAGACCTTGATTGATGGAGACTTTGATGGATGAAGACCTTGATGGATGAAGACCTTGATGGATGAAGACCTTGATGGATGGACACCTTGATGGATGAAGACCTTGATGGATGGAGACTTTGGTGGATGAAGGCCTTGATGGATTGAGACTTTGATGGATGGAGACCTTGATGGTTGGAGACCTTGATGGATGGAGACCTTGATGGATGGAGACATCGATGGATGGAGACTTTGATGGATGAAGACCTTGATGGATGGAAACCTTGATGGATGAAGACCTTGATGGATGGACACCTTGATGGATGAAGACCTTGATGGATGGAGACCTTGATGGATGGAGACCTTGATGGATGGAGACCTCGATGGATGGAGACCTTGATGGATGGAGACCTTGATTGATGGAGACTTTGATGGATGAAGACCTTGATGGATGGAGACCTTGATGGATGGAGACCTTGATTAATGAAGATCTTGATGGATGGAGACCTTGATGGATGAAGACCTTGATGGATGGAGACTTTGATGGATGAAGGCCTTGATGGATTGAGACTTTGATGGATGGAGACCTTGATGGATGGAGACCTTGATGGATGGAGACTTTGATGAATGAAGACCTTGATTGATGGAAACCTTGATGGATGAAGACCTTGATGGATGGACACCTTGATGGATGAATTCCTTGATGGATGGAGTCCTTGATGGATGGAAACCTTGATGAATGAAGACCTAGATGGATAGAGACTTTGATGGATGAAGACCTAGATGGATGGAGACCTTGATGGATGGAGACCTTGATGGATAAAGACCTTGATGGATGGAGACCCTGATGGATGGAGACCTTGATGAATGAAGACATTGATGGATGAAGATCTTGATAGATGGAGACCTTGATGAATGAAGACCTTGATGGATGAAGACCTTGAGGGATGGAGACCTTGATAGATGAAGACCTTGATGGATGGAGACCTTGATGAATGAAGATCTTGATGGATGGAAACCTTGATGGATGAAGACCTTGATGGATGGATACCCTGATGGATGGAGACCTTGATGATTGGAGACATTGATGGATATATATCTTGATGGATGGAGACCTTGATGGATGGAGACCTTGATGAATGAAGACCTTGATGGATAGAAACCTTGATGGATGGAGACCTTGATGGATAAAAAATTTGATGAATGGGGACCTTGATGGATGGATACCTTGATGGATGGAGACCTTGATGGATGGAGACCTTGATGAATGAAGATCTTAATGGATGGAGACCTCGATGGATGAAGACCTTGATGAATGGAGACCTTGATGAATGGAGACCTTGATGGTTGGAGACCATGATGGATGAATACCTTTATGGACGGAGACCTTGATGGATGGAGACCTTGATGGATGGAGACCTCGAAGGATGGAGACCTTGGTGGATGGAGACCTTGATTGATGAAGACTTTGATGGATGAAGACCTTGATGGATGGAGACCTTGATGGATGGAGACCTTGATGAATGAAGATCTTGATGGATGGAGACCTTGATGGATGAAGACCTTGATGGATGGAGACCTTGATGAATGGAGACCTTGATGGTTGGAGACCATGATGGATGAATGCCTTTATGGATGGAGACCTTGATGGATGGAGACCTTGATGGATGGAGACCTCGATGGATGGAGACCTTGATGGATGGAGACCTTGATTGATGGAGTCTTTGATGGATGAAGACCTTAATGGATGGAGACCTTGATGGATGAAGACCTTGATGGATGGACACCTTGATGGATGAAGACCTTGATGGATGGAGACTTTGATGGATGAAGGCCTTGATGGATTGAGACTTTGATGGATGGAGACCTTGATGGATGGAGACTTTAATGGATGAAGACCTTGATGGATGGAAACCTTGATGGATGAAGACCTTGATGGATGGACACCTTGATGGATGAAGACCTTGATGGATGGAGTCCTTCATGGGTGGAAACCTTGATGAATGAAGACCTAGATGGATGGAGACCTTGATGGATGAAGACCTAGATGGATGGAGACCTTGATGGATAAAGACCTTGATGGATGGAGACCTTGATGTATGGAGACCTTGATGAATGAAGACCTTGATGGATGGAGGCCTTGAGGGATGGAGACCTTGATGGATGAAGACCTTGATGGATGGAGACCCTGATGGATGGAGACCTTGATGAATGAAGACATTGATGGATGAAGATCTTGATGGATGGAGACCTTGATGAATGAAGACCTTAATGGATGAAGACCTTGAGGGATGGAGACCTTGATAGATGAAGACCTTGATGGATGGAGACCTTGATGAATGAAGATCTTGATGGATGGAGACCTTGATGGATGAAGACCTTGATGGATGGATACCCTGAGGGATGGAGACCTTGATGGTTGGAGACATTGATGGATATATATCTTGATGGATGGAGACCTTGATGGATGGAGTCCTTGATGAATGAAGACCTTGATGAATGAAGATCTTGATGGATGGAGACCTTGATGGATAAAAATTTTGATGAATGGGGACCTTGATGGATGGATACCTTGATGGATTAAGACCTTGATGGATGGAGACCTTGATGAATGGAGACCTTGATGAATGGAGTCCTTTATGGATGAAGACTTTGATAGATGGAGACCTTGATGGATGGAGACCTTAATGGATGGAGACCTTGATGGATGGATGCCTTGATGGATGGAGACCTTAATGGTTCGAGACCATGATGGATGAAGACCTTTATGGATGAAAACCTTGATGGATGGAGACCTTGATGAATGAAGACCTTGATGGATGGAGACCTTGATGGATGGAGACCTTGATGAATGGAGACCTTGATGGATGGAGACCTTGATGGATGAAAACTTTGATGGATGGAGTCCTTGATGGATGGAAACCTTGATGGATGGATGCCTTGATGGATGGAGACCTTAATGGTTGGAGACCTTGATGGATGAAGACCTTGATGGATGAAAACCTTGATGGATGGAGACCTTCATGGATGAAGACCTTGATGGATGGAGGCCTTGATGGATGGAGACCTTGATGGATGTAGACTTTGATGGATGGAGACCTTGATGGATAGAAACCTTGATGGATGGATACCTTGATACATGGAGACCTTGATGGTCGGACACCTTGATGATTGGAGACCTTCATGGATGAAGACTTTGAATGATGGAGACCTTGATGGATAGATACCTTGATGGATGGATACCTTGATGGATGAAAACCTTGATGGATAGAAACCTTGATGAATGAAGACATTGGCGGATGAAGACCTTAATGGATGGAGACCTTGATGGATGAAGAAGTTGGTGGATGGAGACTTTGACGGATGAAGACCTTGATGGTTGAAGATTTTGATGGATGAAGATTTTGATGGATGAAAACCTTGATGGTTGAAGATCCTGCTGGATGAAGATCTTGATGAATGAAGACCTTGATGGATGAAGACCTTGATGGATGAAGATCTTGATGGATGAAAACCTGGATGGGTGGAGATCTTGATGAATGAAGACTTTGATGGATGAAGACCTTGATAGATGAAGATCTTGATGGATGAAGATCTTGATGGATGAAGATCTTGATGGATGAAGACATTGGCGGAAGAAAACCTTAATGGATGGAAGCCTTGATGGATGAATTCCTTGATGGACGAAGACCTTGATAGATAAAGACCCTGATGGATGGAAACCTTGATTGATGAAAACCTTGATGGATGGAGACCTTGATGGACGAAGACCTTGATGAATGAAGACCCTGATTGATGGAGACCTTGATGGATGAAGACCTTGGTGGATGAAGACCTTGATGGATGAAGACCTTGATGGATGGAGACCTTGATGGATGAAGACTTTTGTGGCATACAAAGAGTATGTTACAATTTATTCGGAGTATGTCACACTCCCATATAGGCTGCCTCCCAACCAGCGAACCGGGTGCTAAGGGTTTAATGATCGTTAGGGTTTCCGTCGTTAAATCAGTACCTTGGTTCATTGACCATTCACAGGCAAACCCGCCAAAGCTGAAGCAACGTGGTTCACTTGCGGGAAGGTTTTGGCAGACTTGCCTACCTGTTGGTTGAGTACGGTGCACTCTCTCTGGCTTCTACTTTGCCATCTATCACTTATTATTCTGTCTGTACATATTGTACATAATGTACATACTTGTATATATCATCTGGTGAAGGCAAATATACATTACATTCTGTTGAGTTTTGTTTGCTCCAAATTCCCATTACGACCAGACCTCACAGGCCATTCATTACCTGTCTTTGAATGACCCTGATAGATGAAGACCTTGATGGATGATGACCTTGATGGATGATGACCTTTATGGATGACGACAATGATTGATGATAACTTTGATGGATGACGATTGATAGATGAAGACTTTGATTGATGACATACGTTATTCCAGTGGCGAGCACCTCTGCATGTTGCAAGAGTAAGTTGTTATGCAAGATGACACTCAGACACAGGCACTTAGTCAGACACAGGCACTCAGTCAGACACAGGCACTTAGTCAGACACAGGCACTTAGTCAGACACAGGCACTCAGTCAGACACAGGCACTTAGTCAGACACAGGCACTTAGTCAGACACAGGCACTCAGTCAGACACAGGCACTTAGTCAGACACAGGCACTTAGTCAGACACAGGCACTCAGTCAGACACAGGCACTTAGTCAGACACAGGCACTTAGTCAGACACAGGCACTCAGTCAGACACAGGCACTTAGTCAGACACAGGCACTCAGTCAGACACAGGCACTTAGTCAGACACAGGCACTTAGTCAGACACAGACACTTAGTCAGACACAGGCACTTAGTCAGACACAGGCACTCAGTCAGACACAGGCACTCAGTCAGACACAGGCACTCAGTCAGACACAGGCACTTAGTCAGACACAGGCACTTAGTCAGACACAGGCACTCAGTCAGACCCAGGCACTTAGTCAGACACAGGCACTTAGTCAGACACAGGCACTCAGTCAGACACAGGCACTTAGTCAGACACAGGCACTTAGTCAGACACAGGCACTTAGTCAGACACAGGCACTTAGTCAGACACAGGCACTTAGTCAGACACAGGCACTTAGTCAGACACAGGCACTTAGTCAGACACAGGCACTTAGTCAGACACAGGCACTCAGTCAGACACAGGCACTTAGTCAGACACAGGCACTTAGTCAGACACAGGCACTTAGTCAGACACAGACACTCAGTCAGACACAGGCACTTAGTCAGACACAGACACTTAGTCAGACACAGGCACTTAGTCAGGCACAGGCACTTAGTCAGACACAGGCACTTAGTCAGACACAGGCACTTAGTCAGACACAGGCACTTAGTCAGACACAGGCACTTAGTCAGACACAGGCACTTAGTCAGACACAGGCACTTAGTCAGACACAGGCACTCAGTCAGACACAGGCACTTAGTCAGACACAGGCACTTAGTCAGACACAGGCACTTAGTCAGACACAGACACTCAGTCAGACACAGGCACTTAGTCAGACACAGACACTCAGTCAGACACAGGCACTTTGTCAGACACAGGCACTTAGTCAGACACAGGCACTTAGTCAGACACAGGCACTTAGTCAGACACAGGCACTTAGTCAGACACAGGCACTTAGTCAGACACAGGCACTTAGTCAGACACAGACACTCAGTCAGACACAGGCACTTAGTCAGACACAGACACTCAGTCAGACACAGGCACTTAGTCAGACACAGACACTCAGTCAGACACAGGCACTTAGTCAGACACAGGCACTTAGTCAGACACAGGCACTCAGTCAGACACAGGCACTTAGTCAGACACAGGCACTTAGTCAGACACAGGCACTTAGTCAGACACAGACACTCAGTCAGACACAGGCACTTAGTCAGACACAGACACTCAGTCAGACACAGGCACTTAGTCAGACACAGACACTCAGTCAGACACAGGCACTTAGTCAGACACAGACACTCAGTTAGACACAGGCACTTAGTCAGACACAGGCACTTAGTCAGACACAGGCACTCAGTCAGACACAGGCACTTAGTCAGACACAGGCACTCAGTCAGACACAGGCACTTAGTCAGACACAGACACTTAGTCAGACACAGGCACTTAGTCAGACACAGACACTTAGTCAGACACAGGCACTTAGTCAGACACAGGCACTCAGTCAGACACAGGCACTTAGTCAGACACAGGCACTTAGTCAGACACAGGCACTTAGTCAGACACAGACACTCAGTCAGACACAGGCACTTAGTCAGACACAGGCACTTAGTCAGACACAGGCACTCAGTCAGACACAGGCACTTAGTCAGACACAGGCACTTAGTCAGACACAGGCACTTAGTCAGACACAGACACTCAGTCAGACACAGGCACTTAGTCAGACACAGACACTCAGTCAGACACAGGCACTTAGTCAGACACAGACACTCAGTCAGACACAGGCACTTAGTCAGACACAGGCACTTAGTCAGACACAGGCACTCAGTCAGACACAGGCACTTAGTCAGACACAGACACTCAGTCAGACACAGGCACTTAGTCAGACACAGACACTTAGTCAGACACAGGCACTTAGTCAGACACAGGCACTTAGTCAGACACAGGCACTTAGTCAGACACAGGCACTTAGTCAGACACAGGCACTTAGTCAGACACAGACACTCAGTCAGACACAGGCACTTAGTCAGACACAGGCACTTAGTCAGACACAGGCACTTAGTCAGACACAGGCACTTAGTCAGACACAGGCACTTAGTCAGACACAGGCACTTAGTCAAACACAGGCACTTAGTCAGACACAGGCACTTAGTCAGACACAGGCACTTAGTCAGACACAGGCACTTAGTCAGACACAGGCACTTAGTCAGACACAGGCACTTAGTCAGACACAGGCACTTAGTCAGACACAGGCACTTAGTCAGACACAGGCACTTAGTCAGACACAGGCACTTAGTCAGACACAGGCACTTAGTCAGACACAGGCACTTAGTCAGACACAGGCACTCAGTCAGACACAGGCACTTAGTCAGACACAGGCACTCAGTCAGACACAGGCACTTAGTCAGACACAGACACTCAGTCAGACACAGGCACTTAGTCAGACACAGACATTCAGACAGACACAGGCACTCAGACACAGACACTCAGACACAGACACTCAGGCACAGACACTCGGAGACAGACACTCAGTCAGACACAGACACTCAGACACAGGCACTCAGTCAAACACAGGCACTCAAACACTGACACTCAGTCAAACACAGACACTCTGAAACAGACACTTAGACACAGACAGTCAGACACAGACATTCAGTCAGACACAGACACTCAGTCAGACACAGACACTCAGTCAGACACAGACACTTAGTCAGACACAGGCACTCAGCCACAGACACACAGACACAGACACTGAGTCAGCCACAGGCACTCAGTAAGACACAGACACTTGGACACAGACGCTCAGTCAGACACAGACAGTCCGACAGACCAAACAATGGGTCTTAAAATGAGGAAGGAGCTTGGTATTTCTAGTATCAGTGATAGGATTGTTGAGATTAACACTGTACTCGGTATTAGAATGTTAAGAAATGAACCAGACACTGTCACAATGAATCTTGTTAGGTAAGACACATATGCAACAGTTAGACAACTTTATTCCGAAACGTTTCGCCTACACAGTAGGCTTCTTCAGTCGAATACAGAAAGTAGGCAGGAACAGTAGAGATGTGAAGACGATGTAATCAGTCCATCACCCATCACCCATCATCAACCTGTCGGTATTGTATACCATTTTGATGTTCACAATGAATCTTACTAAATGTCTCGAAGTAAATACACACAGATCTAAATGGATTGTGAAAGCGTGCAATCGCATTAAGTTTTATAACCTGCATGAACTGTATCACTGTAGACAACAAGAGCATTTCACCCCTCCATGGAAGATGTCTTCATTTAATATCACATACCTGCAAGTCTCTCCCAAGAAGCTCATTGCTAGTAATCCTTTCCTTAAATCACTTGTTAAAACAACTGCTCAAGAAGAAATTTCTCACCTAGCAATATACACTGATGGATTTAAAAAGGAGTCTTCTGGCAGGGCTGCATCTGTTCTTGTTGCCACCTCCCTAGTTAAGAACGAGAATAAATTTTGTTGAGTTAGGCATAAGAATTAGCAACTGGGCGTCTACACTGCAAACTGAATTATTTGCGATCCTAATGGCGCTAAAGTTAAGTTATGACACTGAGCTTGACTCTATCATCATTACTGATTCTATGTCATCATTGAAGGCTCTTGGCTCATATAATGACTCCAACAACATGCTCATTGGAGAAGACAGGTACAGATACTCAGAAATTCGGGAAAAATTAATTAATGTACAATTTGTATGAATCCCATCACACATTGGATTACTCCTTCATGATAAAGTTGATATGTTAGCGAAGAAGAGTACCCTGAAAGAGAAGTAGAATATAACTTTGGTATATCTGTGTCAAGCATTAGGAATAATATTAGGAGAGAAGTAAATAATGAAAATGATTGTTATAGGAATGCAATTAGAAGCCTGAGTAGATCTATAACCCACTATGATAACATGAACATAGATAAGTATGTTTATGGAGCAACTTGCAATGTGAACAGACTGACTGATGTTGTAGTGGCCAGGCTTAGGCTTGGTTACAAGTACTTCTGGCAGTTTGGGAGACACACAGATGATGATCAAACACTCAGCCAGACACATACACTCAATCAGACACAGACACTCAGTCAGACACAGACACTCAGTCAGACACAGACACTCAGCCAGACACAGGCGCTCGGACACAGAGACTCAAATCACACCCAGACACTGAGACAGGCACAGACATTCAGTCAGACACAGACACTCGGACACAGACAGTCAATCACACACAGACACTCAGTCGAACACAGGCACTCAGTCAGACACAAACATTCAGTCACACATTGGCACTCAGTCAGACACAGGCACTCGGACACAGACAATCAGACACAGACACTCAGACACAAACGCTCAGCCAGACACAGACACTCAGCCAGACACAGATATTCGGACACAGACACTCAGCCAAACACAGACACTCAATCAGACACAGGAACTCAGTCAGACACAGACACTCAGCCAGACACAGATATTCGGACACAGACACTCAGCCAGACACAGACACTCAATCAGACACAGGAACTCAGACACAGACACTCAGCCAGACACAGATACTCACCAAGACACAGACACTCAGCCAGACACAAGCACTCAACCAGACACAGGCACTCAGTCAGACACAGACACTCAGACAGAGACACTCAGTCAGACAGAGGCACTCAGTCAGACAAACACACTCATATACAGACACTCAGACATAGACACTCAGTCGGACACAGACAGTCAGATATAGACACTCAGACACAGATACTCTGACACAGACACTCAGTCAAACACAAACACTCAGCAGGACACAGACACTCACTCGGACACAGACACACAGTCAGACACAGACACTCAGTCAGACACAGACACTCACTGGGATACAGACACGTCAGACACAGACATTTCATCAAACACAGACACTCGGACACAGCAACAAGGGGACACAGTTGGAAGTTGAAGACACAGATGAATCACAGGGATGTTAGGAAGTATTTCTTCAGCCACAGAGTAGTCAGGAAGTGGAATAGTTTGGGAAGCGCTGCAGTGGAGGCAGCATCCATACATAGCTTTAAGCAGAGGTATGATAAAGCTCATGGTTCAGGGAGAGTGACCTAGTAGCGACCAGTGAAGAGGCGGAGCCAGGAGCTCGGACTCGACCCCTGTAACCTCAACCAGGTGAGTACAGACACTCAATCAGACACAGACACTCAGTCGCACACAGACACTCGGACACAGACACTCAGTCAGACACAGACACTCGAACACAGACACTCAGTCAGACACAGACACTCGGACACAGACACTCAGTCAGACACAGACACTCAGTCAGACACAAACATTCAGTCAGAAACAGACACTCGGACACAGACAGTCAATCAGACGCAGACACTGAGTCAAACACACACTCAGTCGCACACAGACACTCAGTCGCACACAGACACTCAGTCAGATATAGACACTCAGATACAGACAATCAGTCAGATTCAGACACTCAGACACAGACATTCGGACACAGTCACTCAGTCAGATTCAGACACTCAGACACAGACATTCGGACACAGTCACTCAGTCAGACACAGATACTCAGTCAGACACAGACACTCAGTCAGACACAGGCACTGAGTCAGACACAGACACTCAGACACAGGCACTCAGTCAAACACAGTCACTCAGGCAGACACAGGCACTCAGCCAGACACAGGCAATCAGTCAGACACAGGCACTCAGTCAGACACAGGCACTCAGTCAGACACAGGTACTCAGTCAGACGCAGGCACTCAGCCAGGCACAAGCACTCAGTCAGACACAGGCACTCAGTCAGACACAGGCACTCAGTCAGACACAGGCACTCAGTCAGACACAGGCATTCAGTCAGATTCAGACACTCAGTCAGACACAGGCACTCAGGCAGACACAGGCACTCAGTCAGACACAGGCACTCAGTCAGACAGGGGCACTCAGTCAGACACAGGCTCTTAGTCAGACACAGGCACTCAGTCAGACACAGGCACTCAGACACAGGCACTCAGTCAGACACAGGCGCTCAGTCAGACACAGGCACTCAGTCAGACACAGCACTAAGTCAGACACAGACACTCAGCCAGACACAAGCACTCAGTCAGACACAAGCAATCAGTCGGACACAGGCACTCAGTGGGACACAGGCACTCAGTCAGGCACAGGCACTCAGTCAGACACAAGCATTCAGTCGGACTCAGGCACCCAGTCGAACACAGGCACTAAGTCGGACACAGACACTCAGTCGGACACAGACACTCAGTCAGACACAGGCATTCAGTCTGACACAGACACACAGTTGGACACTGACACTCAGTCAGACACAGGCACTCAGTCAGACACAGGGACTCAGTCAGACACAGGCACTCAGTCGTACACAGACACTCAGTCGGACACTGACACTCAGACACAGGCACTCAGTCAGACACAGGGACTCAGTCAGACACAGACACTCAATCAGAGACAAACAATCAGTCGGACACTGGCACTCAGTCGGACACAGGCACCCAGTCTGACACAGGCACTCAGTCAGACAAAGGCACTCAGTCAGACACAGGCACTCAGTCAGACACAGGCACTCAGTCGGACACTGGCACTCAGTCAGACACACACACTCAGTCAGACAGAGGCACTCAGTCGGACACAGGCACTCAGTCAGACACACTGAACTGCGCAGTCCCCTGTATAACAAGTTGGTTCAAAACCTACCTTGCTCTTGTAGCGTGAGCATGGTGTTGGATACACCATCTTCGACAGGTATTGATGACTTGATAGAAGGTGAAGTGTCATTGCATGTCCACGTCTTCCACAGTCTAGGAATACACACACTGGTAAACTATGTTCCACAAGATTTGTTCATTTCACAGTGATACAATTACAGGAAGCTGATTACACTTCTCTGTAATTGTTGTGTGTCCGTTGAGATTCTTTATGTACAAAAACGCGAGGATCAGTGTTCTTCGTTCGTTATCCCGGCGTTAATGTTTCCCCTGGCTGGGTTTAAAGTAATCTGAAGACGCCACAGCGCCCTACGCCCTGCTTCCCGACACACAAAAGAAGTGCCGACAAAGCATATTTCCCCTGCTTGCCAAACTTCCACCATGAAGCAATGCAGAATACTCCATTCCCGCTATCTGGGCACAGACGTCAATGTACATCTTTAACGAGGCAACAAAGTGGGAGCAGGATTTTCCTTAATTGTCCTGCTAAGGTAAGAGATCGATTGTCTCTCATTAAACTACACTATTTGCAACATTGGTCTCTAGCAAAGACGTGGCATGATCATGACACACTCTTGTCATATGCTTCCAATTAAAGTATCGCAGAAGACGCCATTGCCCTTTCTGAGAGGGCTGGACACCTCAGGGCTGAAAAGGCTGAAGGGGACTGAAAGGGGGCCGATACTCCTTCTTTAAAGAAACTTTCTCCACAAGGTGGGTTAATACCCTCTAGTTAACCAACACACAAAAATCAAGTGAAAAATCTGATTGCGCGGGACATATTGTTGTCCATTATGTCGTTGCTCTCCACACACACTTTGATTAAGTAGGAGGATGGACTGGACGACCAATGTTGACAATATAGTGCTAGATTAGGTAAGAGTTGTCAGGAAACAGGATAATTGTTTCCTGAGGCGGGTCATAGTCATATGATAACCCACCGCTGAAGCTTTGGTCATCTGACCGAGGCCTTAAGCTGGCTTACCGTTCCATCCCATTAAAAGCTAACGTCACAGTTATAATCATTAGTATATAGTATGTAGATACAATCCTAGATGCACATATCTTGTCAAGTTGTTTTTCTCCCACTCAGCGCCTAAGTTGGCAATTTTCATAACATGATTCGCGAAATTCCAGAAATAATAAATTATGTAGAACAGGACGATAATAAACTATGCACGATTAGGGTAACTAGTGACATGGTCCTCAGACAAGTAGAGAAATTAAAACCTAACAAATCCCCAGGTCCTGATGAACTGTTTGCAAGGGTTTTAAAGGAACGTAAAGAAAAACTTAGCATACCTTTGGCTAATTTTTTCAATATATCACTACAAACTGGCATAGTACCTGACAAGTGGAAAATGACAAATGAAACACCTATTTACGAGGCAGGTGACAGGTCCTTAGCTTCGAACTATAGACCAATAAGCCTTATCTCCATAGTGGGAAAATTTATGGAATCAATAATTGCCGAGGCTAAGCTATTTAATTTAACATGGATATGCTGTATATCTACATTCTTGGGCATAAGACACAATACATATATATATATATATATATATATATATATATATATATATATATATATATATATATATATATATATATATATATATATATATATATGTGTATATATACATGATCAAATATACTATTTCTTCGATAAGAGATACACAAGCTGTCTCAGTCAGTATTATTATTAAATATCACATGTGTGAGTACTGTAGCAGTGTAGGTTCGTACACTCCAAGTAGTGATGGGTGATGCTGGATTATGTTAGTGAGGAGAAATGAAAAAATTATCTACTGACGCTGGTGTTCGTCACATGTACGTGAACGGTATACACTACCGACAAGGTGAAGAAATACTCACATGTTCAACATCTGGGTATCTTTATTTGTAGACGTTTCGCCATCCAGTGTCTTTATCAACACAAGGACATAATGTGAAGACTAGTCTTCACATTAAAGATATATTTTTATCATTTATATTAAAGTAGACTAGTCTTCGCATATTGTCTTGTAGTGATGAAAACACTGGATGGCGAAACGTCTACAAATAAAGATCCTCAGATGTTGCACACATGTCTAATTCTTCATCTTCGTCATATGCTGATCCGCTCATTTGGTTATTTAATCGAGGCCTTTCCCTGGCTTACCTGTCCTCTCTCTCCCCCCCCCCCCCTCAAAAAATCAAGAAAAAAGAAGCATAACATAAGATGGAGTTTAAGACCGGAAAGGTTAATCACAAGTACTGGACTTGTGGCGGCAGACACTCATAACTTCAAGCAGTATATTCATTTCCTAAACAAAGTTAAAAATGACCATCTCTGGGTGACAACTTTCACCACAAAAATTTCCTTTCGGGGTTTATCTAGGAGATATCTCTCTAATTTTTTTTTTTAAGAAATTCCGTGGTCTTGAACCGGACGCCTGTCCAGTTTTTGCTTGAATCTGTCACTGCACTCATGGGAGCCCCACAGCGCTGTAACAGACGAACTAGCGACCAGGCTCTTGCATGGGTCCACTACCAGAGAAATTAGAGACCAGGCTCTTGCATGGGTCCACTACCAGAGGAACTAGTGACCAGGCTCTTGCATGGTCCACTACCCGAGAAACTAGCGACCAGGCTCTTGCATGGGTCCACTACCAGAGGAACTAGTGACCAGGCTCTTGCATGGTCCACTACCCGAGAAACTAGCGACCAGGCTCTTGCATGGGTCCACTACCAGAGGAACTAGTGACCAAGCTCTTGCATGGTCCACTACCAGAGGAACTAGCGACCAGGCTCTTACATGGGTCCACTACCAGAGGAACTAGTGACCAGGCTCTTGCATGGTCCACTACCCGAGAAACTAGCGACCAGGCTCTTGCATGGGTCCACTACCAGAGGAACTGGCGACCAGGCTCTTACATGGGTCCACTACCAGAGGAACTAGTGACCAAGCTCTTGCATGGGTCCACTACCAGAGGAACTAGTGACCAAGCTCTTGCATGGGTTCACTACCAGAGGAACTAGTGACCAGGCTCTTGCATGGTTCACTACCCGAGAAACTAGCGACCAGGCTCTTGCATGGGTTCACTACCAGAGGAACTAGCGACCAGGCTCTTGCATGGGTTCACTACCAGAGGAACTAGCGACCAGGCTCTTGCATGGGTCCACTACAAGAGGAACTAGCGACCAGGCTCTTGCATGGGTTCACTACCAGAGGAACTAGCGACCAGGCTCTTGTATACCAGGGCGACCAGGCTTCACTACCAGAGGAACTAGCGACCAGGCTCTTGCATGGGTCCACTACCAGAGGAACTAGCGACCAGGCTCTTGCATGGGTCAGAGGAAAGCGACCAGGCTCTTGCAGCGACTAGCGACCAGGTTCTCATTCCACTACCAGAGGATAGCGACCAGGCTCTTGCATGGTCCACTACCAGAGGAACTAGCGACCAGGCTCTTGCATGGGTCCACTACCAGAGGAACTAGCGACCAGGCTCTTGCATGGGTCCACTACCAGAGGAACTAGCGACCAGGCTCTTGCATGGGTCCACTACCAGAGAAATTAGCGACCAGGCTCTTGCATGGTCCACTACCAGAGGAACTAGCGACCAGGCTCTTGCATGGGTCCACTACCAGAGAAACTAGCGACCAGGCTCTTGCATGGGTCCACTACCAGAGAAATTAGCGACCAGGCTCTTGCATGGTCCACTACCAGAGGAACTAGCGACCAGGCTCTTGCATGGTCCACTACCAGAGGAACTAGCGACCAGGCTCTTGCATGGGTTCACTACCAGAGGAACTAGCGACTAGGCTCTTGCATGGGTTCACTACCAGAGGAACTAGTGACCAGGCTCTTGCATGGGTTCACTACCAGAGGAACTAGTGACCAGGCTCTTGCATGGGTTCACTACCAGAGGAACTAGCGACCAGGCTCTTGCATGGGTTCACTACCAGAGGAACTAGTGACCAGGCTCTTGCATGGGTCCACTACCAGAGGAACTAGCGACCAGGCTCTTGCATGGGTTCACTACCAGAGGAACTAGTGACCAGGCTCTTGCATGGGTCCACTACCAGAGGAACTAGCGACCAGGCTCTTGCATGGGTTCACTAGCAGAGGAACTTGTGACCAGGCTCTTGCATGGGTCCACTACCAGAGGAACTAGCGACCAGGCTCTTGCATGGGTTCACTACCAGAGGAATTAGTGACCAAGCTCTTGCATGGGTCCACTACCAGAGGAACTAGCGACCAGGCTTTTGCATGGGTCCACTACCAGAGGAACTAGCGACCAGGCTCTTGCATGGGTCCACTGCCAGAGAAACTAGCGACCAGGCTCTTGCATGGTCAACTACCAGAGGAACTAGCGACCAGGCTCTTGCATGGGTCCACTACCAGAGGAACTAGCGACCAGGCTCTTGCATGGGTCCACTGCCAGAGAAACTAGCGACCAGGCTCTTGCATGGTCAACTACCAGAGGAACTAGCGACCAGGCTCTTGCATGGGTTCACTACCAGAGGAACTAGTGACCAGGCTCTTGCATGGGTTCACTACCAGAGGAACTAGTGACCAAGCTCTTGCATGGGTCCACTACCAGAGGAACTAGCGACCAGGCTCTTGCATGGGTCCACTACCAGAGGAACTAGCGACCAGGCTCTTGCATGGGTCCACTGCCAGAGAAACTAGCGACCAGGCTCTTGCATGGTCAACTACCAGAGGAACTAGCGACCAGGCTCTTGCATGGTCCACTACCCGAGGAACTAGTGACCAGGCTCTTGCATGGGTCCACTACCAGAGGAACTAGTGACCAGGCTCTTGCATGGTCCACTACCCGAGAAACTAGTGACCAGGCTCTTGCATGGGTCCACTACCAGAGGAACTAGTGACCAGGCTCTTGCATGGTCCACTACCAGAGGAACTAGTGACCAGGCTCTTGCATGGGTCCACTACCAGAGGAACTAGCAACCAGGCTCTTGCATGGATCCACTACCAGAGGAACTAGCAACCAGGCTCTTGCATGGGTTCACTGCCAGAGGAACTAGCAACCTGGCTCTTGCATGGGTTCACTGCCAGAGGAACTAGCAACCAGGCTCTTGCATGGATCCACTACCAGAGGAACTAGCAACCAGGCTCTTGCATGGGTTCACTGCCAGAGGAACTAGCAACCAGGCTCTTGCATGGGTTCACTGCCAGAGGAACTAGCAACCAGGCTCTTGCATGGGTCCACTTCCAGAGGAACTAGTGACCAGGCTCTTGCATGGTCCACTACCAGAGGAACCATGGAACAGAGGAAGAATGAGACTTGTGCATCGTTTAGAAATTTTTAGTGAGGGAGCGTTTCGCCACATATTGGCTTCATCAGTCCAATACAAAGAATGTGGAAAAAGAGAAGTTTGAGGTAATCAGTCCCTCAATCTGGAACTGATGTGTTCAGTTCAATATTGAAGATTGATGGACTGTACACATCGATTCCAGGCTGAGGGACTGATTACCTCAAACTTCTTTCCTTCCACTTTTTTTCTTTCTATAAGACTGATGAAGCCACTGTGTGACGAAACGATCCCTCAATAAAGATTCCCAAATGTTGCACAAGTCTCTAATTCTTCAAAGACTCCTTTACAATAGCTTCAGTCTTTGTACACGTGCCGGGCGCTGTATGATCCATAAGGGTTTAGCTCTCAAAAGGAATATAAAAAAATGTGTGCGTTAACTTTGGGTTCGCTGGTAGTGATACACGCTCGTGATAGTGTAACTACATCATCACTAATCCTTGTGTGACGACCATCATAGTCTCCAGTGAGGGAGGATGGTTGGTTAATTGGGCTCGATTACTCAGTGTCACCCTTTGGGGGGCACAACCCACAATTGCCGGTCGTGAAAGCATGGATTTTTGGGCATTCCTCCTATACCCACTGCCATCTGGGTTCCCTTGCTCTATTTCTGACCTATCACAAGCCTTCTCTGAGTTGCTCCAGCTAAGTGGTGATGGCGCCTGCTCGCTTCCCATTGGTTGAGAGACCAAAATGTAAACACTTCTGGCTTGGCGTCGCTGAGAGACGTATTTTCATCGAGTGACACTCATATACCCTTGGATTTTACCCTCTGCAATGTTAGTAAGTACTGACTTGTGTGTCTAGTACGTAAATGAATAGTTTAGCCATATTTTGATGTATGTATAGTCTGTGTGAAGCAAAATATGAGTGCACCATGCAAATGAAAAAAGTGCAACAGAAAACGACTGAAAAAACTTGTTCTTGCCACTTTAGGCCCCATTTTAAATTTCAGTAAATAAATATTTATAAAAAAAATTGCAATGCATGTAGGAATTCTCTGGTGGTCTGGGTGTGTACAGAACGTTTTTATTGTCCTTCCAGATCAATGAGAAATTGTTTCATGGTCAGTCCTCCAAAGAGAAGTCCAAATATGTCTGCAGTTTGGAGGAAAGTGACTCAGATCCAGAGCCAGATGACCTGAAATTGCTTGACAGTGGTGATGAGTACTTGCCACCGGTTGCAGAGGTGTCAAGTGATGATGAGGAGGAAAACAGACCATCCAAAAAGCCAAAATTGTCACTGGCCAGTGCCAGGCAAGCTACTTACATGCAAGTTATGCAGCAAACACAAGCATCATGTCACATCCTCATTTTCCTGTGCCATATGTAAAGTAAATCTATGCATTAAGAAGGATAGAAATTGTACAAATTAGCAATCTAGAATGATTGTTCCTTCTCAGGAAACTCAGGAATACGAGAATTGAAAGTTACATCCTTTGCAATGTGTCCATATTGCCACTTGGTCCATTTTTGTATTTTTTTAATACTTACAAAATATTTGGAAACAAGTTAAATTTATATTTTTTATATTGTCTTTTTGTGTAAGATATTTAAAAAATAGTTATTTCAGTCCCCAGGCACTGTATGACCCATGTGGATTTAATAATAATAATAATAGTAATAATAATAATAATAATAATAATAATAATAATAATAATAATAATAATAATAATAATATCTGTTAATTCTAGCACTAGAAGCAGTAGATACAGTAACAGAGCCTGGGTTAAGCATCATATTAGGAACACAATGATATTATGTTAATGGTATACACTGCTAGCAAGTTGATGAGCAAGACACACGTGCAACACTCAGACATTTTTATTGTGGACAGTAAAGATATCTAGGTGTTGCACAAGTGTCTTACTAGTCCAATATTATACAAATTGAATCATTCATATGACACATAATATCACTAGCGCGAATTCCAATTTAGTATTCTCTAACTCTGTCGGGAAGAGATATTTTGTCAGTGTAGTGGAGGATGGAAGATGGGAGGAAATAGCGTAAACGCACGAAATAATGGTGGAAGTAGCAGAAGCGTATATGAAATTCCTGCAAGTACTGTGAATAGTAGTGTACGAATTCATAGCTTAAAAGAAGATACTTAGAGGCGTTTATTTAAGGAAAAACTAGATGTATTTCGGTGGGTGCGAGATGCGAGTAAGATATCCCCGTGTTGTACGTGTATGGTATACAATACCGACAAGATAAAGAATTAGACACATGTGCAACATCTGGGTATCTTTGTTGTAGACGTTTCGCCATCCAGTGGCTTTATCAATACAAGTCCAAGGACATAATGGGAAGACAGTAAAACTATATACAAAATATAAGGTTATCAGCTCCCTTAGCCTTGGAGTTGGTGAAGAGCACCGTAGTCTGGAAGACTGAAGCACTGGCATGAAGACTGGCGCTTATATACCGGTGTCAGGTGAGGGACGTGCGGCAGACGAAGGCATTGTCACTGGTGGGCGGGTGTTGTATAACTCTAGTCCTCTGTGCCTCATTGCACGCGATAACAGGAGTGAAATGTAAGCTTGTAATGCAGGTAAATATCGGTGTTGAAGATTTAAAGCGATTCGAATAGGGCATTCACAAATTATCACATCCTCCGTTTTTTCAATCAAAATGTCAAATTAGTGCATGTACAACCCAAATTTACTTCAAACCTTATATATACCTTATATATACCAAGTTTGAAGTTAAACTCATTTCTTGATATCTCAGAGAGACCAATATAATAAAGTACGGTAGTACATGAAGCTGCTCGGACGTTGTATTATTAAATTATCAGTGTTGAAGTTTTAAAGGCACTCGGAAAATATCGCAGGAAAAATAACATAATTTTAATTTTTAGAATTTCTTCCATTAAAAAGGCAAATTGGGACCTAACTGTTCTATAATTAAGATTAATCAGCGTTTAAGCAATAAATAAGCAAACCAGGAAGGTGCTCTGTTTTAATGGGTTTTTCACCAAAATAAAGCCTTTGGGTGTTTTCTCATGGTTTTTCCATGTGTTCAGTTTGTGTTGTAGAAGACTGCGAAACTTTCCAGCATGGCGAGTAATTGTTATTTAGGCTTTGGGTACAGTACATAACATATACTTTTTTTTCAATGACCTTGAGGATGAGTAAATGTTATGGATACATGAAATAATATTATTTAGATTGCCGTTGTCCGCTTCGACTTCTTCGTAATGAGGGAAGACAAACTCCGGAGCAAGAGAGTCACTTTCCACCATGGAAAAAAGGTGGTGAATTGGGGTTGTCTTGTGGGAAGTCAGCTTCGTTAGCGCTTGAGTTGGCTGTCTCATACTTAAGAATATATATGTTTGTTTATTATTAAATTATTGTAAACTTATCAAAAATATATTTAGTTGGATTAGGCTAAATTAAATTGTGCTTGTTATAATAAAGTTAGGTAAGTTTTCTAAGGTTCATCTGGTATAAAATTATTAATCTTAACATTACCATTAGGCAGGGTGGCCCGAAAAAGAAAAACTTTCATCATCATTCACTCCATCACTGTCTTGCCAGAGGCATGCTTAGGCTACAGTTATAAATCTGCAACATTAACACCCCTCCTTCAGAGTGCAGACACTATACTTCCCATCTCCAGAAATCAAGTCCGGCCTGCCGATTTCCCTGAATCCATTCATAAATGTTACCTTGCTTACACTCCAACAGCACGTCAAGTCCTAAAAACCATTTGTCTCCACACGCTCAAGCACGCTTGCTGGAAGTCCAAGCCCCTCGCACACAAAACCTCTTTTACCCCCTCCTTCCAACCTTTCCTAGGCCAAGCCCTACCCCGCCTTCCCTCCACTACAGATTTGCATACTCTCGAAATCATTCTATTTCGTTCCACCTCTCTACATGTCCAAACCATTTCAATAACCCTTCCTCAGCCCTCTGGATAATAGTTTTGGTAATCCCCCACCTCCTCCTAATTTCCAAACTACGGATTCTCTGCATTATATTCACACCACATGAAATGAATAGACATGAAATCTCCACTGCCTCCAGCCTTCTCCTTGTTGCAACATTCACAACTCATGCCTCACACCCATACAAGAGTGTTGGTATAACAATACTCTCATACATTTCATTCTTTGCTTTCATGGACAAAGTTCTTTGTTTCCACAGACTTCTCAGTGCATCACTCACCTTTTTCCCCTCGTCAATTCTATGATTCACCTCATCCTTCATAGATCCATCTGCTGACACGTCCACTCTCAAATATCTGAATACATTCACCTCCTCCATACTCTCTCTCCAATCTGATATCCAATCTTCCATTACATATTTTTCTTTATCTTCATCACCTTACTCTTTCCTATATTCACTTTTAACTTCCTTCTTTTACATACCCTACCAAACTCATCAACCAACATCTGCAACTTATCTTCAGAATCTCCCAAAAGCAAAGTGTCATCAGCAAAGAGCAACTGTGACAATTCCCACTTTGTGTTAGATTCTTCATGTTTTAACCCCACACCTCTTGCCAACACCCGAGCATTCACTTCTCTTACAACCCCATCTATAAATATATTGAACAACCATAGTGACATCACACATCCTTGTCTAAATCCTACTTTTACTGGGAAATAATCCCCCTCTCTCCTACATACTCTAACCTGAACCTCACTATCCTCGTAGAAACTTTTCACAGCTTTCAATAACCTACCTCCTATTCCACACATTTGCAACATTTGCCACATTGCCCCCTTATCCACCCAGTCATATGCCTTTTCCCAATCCATAAATGCCACAAAAACCTCTTTAGCCTTATCTAAATTCTGTTCACCTATGTGTTTCACTGCAAACACTTGGTCTACACACTCCCTACCTTTCCTAAAGCCTCCTTGTTCATCTGCTATCCTGCTCTCCGTCTTACTAATAATTCTATCAATAATAACTCTACCAACACTCAAGACTTGTTTCCCTATAATTCTGCACTCTCTTTTGTCCCCTTTGCGTTTATACAAAGGAACTATGCATGCTCTCTGCCAGTCCCTAGGTACCTTACCCTCTTCCATACATCTATTAAATAAAAGCACCAACTACTTCAAAACTATATCTCCACCTGCTTTTAACATTTCTATCTTTATCCCATCAATTCCAGCTGCTTTACCCCCCTTTCATTCTACCCACTGCCTCATGCACTTCCCCCACACTCACAACTGGTTGTTCCTCACTCCTATAAGATGTTATTGCTCCTTGTCATATACACGAAATCACAGCTTCATTATCTTCATCAACATTTAACAATTCCTCAAAACGTTCCCTCCATCTTCTCGGTACCTCTAACTCTCCATTTAATAACTCTTCTCTCCTATTTTTAACTTACAAATCCATTCTTTCCCTAAGTTTCCTCAGTTTATTAATCTCACTCAAAAACTTTTTCCTATTTTCAAAAAAATTTGTTGATAACATCTCACCCACTCTCTCATTTGCTCTCTTTTTACACTGAAAAAAATATTATATGTTTAAACGTATAAGAGAAAATTTTAGAAAGGACTTAATTTTAAATGAGTTCTTGATAATTGACCAATTTTATCTATTCGGCACGACATATATATATATATATATATATATATATATATATATATGTATATATATATATATATATATATATATATATATATATGTATATATATATATATATATATATATATATATATATATATATATATATATATATATAAAATGTGAAATTAAGTGTATACGGGCAGGAAAACTGCGCAGTGTGACTGAGTATAATTATATTGAAGAACATATCTAGCATGAAACAGTAGTTGTCTTTTTAACAATGGTACACAGTACCGACAAGTACATGAGTAAGACACATGTGCAACAACTGGGTGTCTGTTGAAACGTTTCTCCTACACGGCGGGATTCTTGAGTCAAACACACAGTCACCAGCAACAGTGGAGAGGTTTTTTTTCTTTTAACAAAATTGTGTTCATCATGAGTGTGCTGCTACCATAGTCTGTATGATAATTACACTGTGACAACAAAACCTTGCTACGTACATATTGTACATTTTCCATCTTTACGATATTTATTAATGAAACCTATCGCCACTCGTTGCGAAACGTTTCCTTGATAAATATCTTGGATCAGTGGGGACGTAACTTGGATCAGTGGGGACGTAACTTGGATCAGTGGGGACGTGTCTTGGATCAGTGGGGGCGTGTCTTGGATCAGTGGGGGCGTGTCTTGGATCAGTGGGGACGTGTCTTGGATCAGTGGGGGCGTGTCTTGGATCAGTGGGGACGTATCTTGGATCAGTGGGGGCGTGTCTTGGATCAGTGGGGGCGTGTCTTGGATCAGTGGGGGCGTGTCTTGGATCAGTGGGGGCGTGTCTTGGATCAGTGGGGGCGTGTCTTGGATCAGTGGGGGCGTGTCTTGGATCAGTGGGGGCGTGTCTTGGATCAGTGGGGGCGTGTCTTGGATCAGTGGGGACGTATCTTCAACCTTCACTTTCTCGGTACCACGTCGACGCTTCGTCCTTGTGTTTGAGACAGAGAAGACTGGTGTGCATGTATGATGGTCAAGGGCTCTAGATCCAAAGAAACTGAGGTACCATCCCTCTCCTCCTATCAAATTTCCTTCAAGTCTCTCCTCTAACCCTGTATCACTCCAGCCCTGTATACCTCCAGCCCTGTATCCCTCCAGCCCTGTATCACACCAGCATTGTATCCCTCCAGCCCTATATCACACCAGCATTGTATCCCTCCAGCCCTGTATCCCTCCGGCACTGTATCTCTGCAGTACTGTATCCCTCCAGCCCTGTATCCCTCCAGCCCAGTATCACACCAGCATTATATAACACAAAACTGTATCACACACCACTGTATCACACAAGC
>NC_091316.1:23022464-23034964 GCF_038502225.1 Cherax quadricarinatus
TATGTATGGATCCTGCCTTTGTCCGGGTCGTTTACCTTCCTGACCTGAGGAAATATTTCGTAACATTCAGAGCAAACATTACCGGAGTCAGTACTGATCCTTGTGGAACCCCACAACAAACATTACCGGAGTCAGTACTGATCCTTGTTGAACCCCACAACAAACATTACTGGAGTCAGTACTGATCCTTGTGAAACCCCACAACAAACATTACTGGAGTCAGTACTGATCCTTGTGAAACCCCACAACAAACATTACTGGAGTCAGTACTGATCCTTGTGAAACCCCACAACAAACATTACTGGAGTCAGTACTGATCCTTGTGAAACCCCACAACAAACATTGCTGAAGTCAGTACTGATCCTTCTTGAACCCCACAACAAACATTACTGGAGTCAGTACTGATCCTTGTGAAACCTCACAACAAACATTACTGGAGTCAGTACTGATCCTTCTTGAACCCCACAACAAACATTACTGGAGTAAGCACTGATCCTTGTTGAACCCCACAACAAACATTACTGAAGTCAGTACTGATCCTTCTTGAACCCCACAACAAACATTACTGGAGTTAGTACTGATCCTTGTGAAACCCCACAACAAACATTACTGTAGTCAGTACTGATCCTTGTGAAACCCCACAACAAACATTACTGGAGTCAGTACTGATCCTTGTGAAACCTCACAACAAACATTACTGGAGTTAGTACTGATCCTTGTGGAACCCCACAACAAACATTACTGGAGTCAGTACTGATCCTTGTGAAACCTCACAACAAACATTACTGGAGTCAGTACTGATCCTTGTGAAACCTCACAACAAACATTACTGGAGTTAGTACTGATCCTTGTGAAACCCCACAACAAACATTACTGGAGTCAGTACTGATCCTTGTGAAACCTCACAACAAACATTACTGGAGTTAGTACTGATCCTTGTGAAACCTCACAACAAACATTACTGGAGTCAGTACTGATCCTTGTGAAACCTCACAACAAACATTACTGGAGTCAGTATTGATCCTTGTGGAACCCCACAACAAACATTACTGGAGTCAGTACTGATCCTTGTGAAACCCCACAACAAACATTACTGGAGTCAGTACTGATCCTTGTGAAACCCCACAACAAACATTACTGGAGTCAGTACTGATCCTTGTGGAACCCCACAACAAACATTACTGGAGTCAGTACTGATCCTTGTGGAACCCCACAACAAACTGCAGAGCTCGGTATTCCTTCAATCATAATACGCGCTGTCATTCCAGCTGTAAAAGTCTCCTTCACTCTAACAACCTGTCTCTTGTAATCCCACTATATATTTCTCAAAATCAGTTTTGTCTGGAACTATCAAATATCCTTCAGAATTCGAGGTATACACAGCCTATCCATTTTGTACCTGAATTTCGTAACTCATGAAATTCCAAATTTTTTTACGCTAAAATAAAGTGCTTTTGATTAAAAAAAACATTAACTTAAAGTAAAAATGCCTAACATTATGGATTTTATTGAAATTTTCATTTATAAATAAAATGAAGTGAAATATCATACACAGAAGAATTTGCAATAAATATGTATTCTTCTAAACATTTTAATTCTTTTAAATATTTAAACTACAGACATCAGTAACACAGACAAAAACAGACAAAAACAAAAGTAGGAGAGTCTGAGGTGTTCAAGCAACCTGTGGCAGCTACGTGGATCTCAGTTACCACTACGAATTGTCTTTCCAAACTTTAAACTATCAGGACCATATTGTTCACCTTCTATATTTTAGAGCTCCTTGACATGTCAACTAATACGGCAAATTCAGCTCATAAAACGTCCTCTGGGAGACACTGCTACATGTGGTGGATAGGGGAACAGTTGACTGGTTCAGTGTGAAAAAGGCACAATATACAGTTTATGGGATTTACTAAGATGTTTCGCCCACCAGGGGCGATACGTCTTCTCAATAAATGTCATTAGCTGCATTTTACGTCTTATTCACACTATTATGCTGTGACGAGCGGGGTCCCACAGGGGTCAGTTCTAGGACCAGTGCTATTTTTGATATATGTGAACGACATGATGGAAGGAATAAACTCTGAAGTGTCCCTGTTCGCAGATGACGTGAAGTTGATGAGAAGAATTAAATCGGACGAGGATGAGGCAGGACTGCAAAGAGACCTGGACAGGCTGGACATGTGGTCCAGTAACTGGCTTCTCGAATTCAATCCAGCCAAATGCAAAGTCATGAAGATTGGGGAGGGGCAAAGAAGACCGCAGACAGAGTATAGGCTAGGTGGACAAAGACTACAGACCTCACTCAGGGAGAAAGACCTTGGGGTGACCATAACACCGAGCACATCACCGGAGGCACACATCAACCAAATAACCGCTGCAGCATACGGGCGCCTGGCAAACCTGAGAATAGCGTTCCGATACCTTAATAAGGAATCGTTCAAGACACTGTACACTGTGTATGTTAGGCCCATACTGGAGTATGCAGCACCAGTCTGGAACCCACACCTGGTCAAGCACGTCAAGAAGTTAGAGAAAGTACAAAGGTTTGCAACAAGGCTAGTCCCAGAGCTCAAGGGAATGTCGTACGAGGAAAGGTTAAGGGAAATCGGACTGACGACACTGGAGGACAGAAGGGTCAGGGGAGACATGATAACGACATACAAGATACTGCGGGGAATAGACAAGGTGGACAGAGATAGGATGTTCCAGAGAGGGGACACAGGGACAAGGGGTCACAACTGGAAGCTGAAGACTCAGACGAGTCACAGGGACGTTAGGAAGTATTTCTTCAGTCATAGAGTTGTCAGCAAGTGGAATAGCCTAGCAAGTGAAGTAGTGGAGGCAGGAACCATACATAGTTTTAAGAAGAGGTATGACAAAGCTCAGGAAGCAGAGAGAGAGAGGACCCAGTAGCGATCAGTGAAGAGGCGGGGCCAGGAGCTGAGTCTCGACCCCTGCAACCACAATTAGGTGAGTACAATTAGGTGAGTACACACACACACACACACACACACACACACACACACACACACACACACACACACACACACACACAAACACACACAAACACACACACACACACATACACACGCACAAACACACACACACACACACACACACACACACACACACACACACACACACACACACACACACACACAAACACACACAAACACACACACACACACACACACAAACACACACACACACACACACACACACACACACACACACACACACACACACACACACACACACACAAACACACACACACACACACACACACACACACACACCCTATCTCTCTCACTACCTCTATCTATACCTCTCTCTACCTATACCACTACATCCCACTACATCCCACTACATCTCACTACATCCCACTACATCCCACTGACACAGCTAACAAGATAAACGACTTCTTCTCAACCATAGGATCTAATCTCGCCAGTAAAATCCCACATACCAATGCCCATGCCGGGGACTACCTAGATGGGAATTTCCCAAATTCCTTCTATCTTGCACCAACTGAGCCCACGGAAGTCACCGAGATTATAAAGTCACTTAAAAATAACTCAGGGAATCTGTCTCATGTCCCACCATTACTGCACAAGCGAGCGGCCCATGTCCTTTCGCATGCTATTTCATTACTCTTTAACAAGTCACTAGAAACTAGCACCTTCCCGAAACTACTCAAGACAGCAAGGGTTACACCAATACATAAAGGTGGTGACCCTACAGACTTAAACAACTATAGGCCAATATCAAACTTACCATTGCTATCCAAAATCTTTGAGAAACTCGTGCACAGGAGACTATATTCATTTATAACGGCACAAAACATACTCAACCCCTGCCAATTTGGATTCAGGGAAAATAAAAGCACTAATGATGCAATCATAAAAATGCTAGATCTGCTTTACACAGCATTGGAAAATAAGGAATATCCACTAGGAATTTTTATTGGCCTAAGAAAAGCTTTTGACACAGTAGACCACGACATCCTACTCCACAAACTTGACCATTACGGTATAAGAGGCCATGCGCTTGCTTATTTCAAATCTTACCTTACTAATAGGTATCAGTATGTCACCATTAAAGACAAAGCATCAACAACACGGCCACTTGATACTGGAGTTCCCCAGGGAAGTGTCCTTGGCCCCCTGCTCTTCCTCATATACATCAATGATCTTCTAAACGTATCCCAACACCTGAAACCCATTCTCTTTGCTGACGACACGACTTATGTTATCTCTCACCCTAATCTTGCCACCCTCAACACCATTGTTAACGAGGAGCTGATCAAAATATCGACTTGGATGACAGCCAATAAACTTACGCTTAACACTGACAAAACCTACTATATTATGTTTGGTAGCAGAGCAGGAGATGCACAAATTAACATTAAGATCGACAGCACTCTAATTACCAGACATAATGAGGGCAAATTCCTAGGCCTATACCTTGACAACAACCTGAATTTCAGCACCCATATCCAACACATAACCAAAAAAGTATCCAAAACGGTTGGGATCCTCTCCAAGATACGATACTACGTGCCGCAAAATGCCCTTCTCACACTATACCACTCACTTATTTATCCATACCTCACCTATGCTATTTGTGCTTGGGGATCAACTGCAGCAACACATCTAAAGCCAATAATAACCCAACAAAAAGCTGCAGTAAGAATAATCACTAAATCCCATCCCTGGCAACCCCCCCCCAATCTTCATAGATCTAAACTTACTCCCTGTTCAGTACATCCACACTTACTACTGTGCAATTTACATCTACAGGACCTTAAACTCCAATATAAACCTTGACCTAAAATGCTTTCTTGACAGTTGTGACAGAACCCACAGGCATAACACCAGACACAAACATCTCTACGACATTCCCCGTGTCCGACTAAACCTTTACAAAAATTCAATGTATGTCAAAGGCCCTAAAATCTAGAACACCCTACCTGAGAACTCTAGAACTGTAGACACATTCATCACCTTCAAAATTACCATTAGAAAACATCTTATCTCCCTGATACACCCCATCAACTAACTACACGAATACCACCTGGTGGTTCACACTTACACTCACTCACCCATTTGACCATAAACAGAAATATTAACCTCAATCTTAAAATAATGAATCCTGTGATACTCCAATACTGAAACTATGTACTGTGCCAAAACAAAAGCATTCACATTGCTAAATTCACAAACTAGTATTTAGTCACTTAGCCATAATACCAGCTTACCTCATAATTTGTAATATTTTAAAAGCTCTCTGTGAAATTGGAAAAGAGGTTGGAGAAGGAGACAAAGAATTGGGAGGCACAAGTCGAAACTGCAGTAGCCAGGATAAGGGTCCTAGAAGTTGAGATAAATAGGCTGAAGCGAGTTACAGGGGCAGTGACCAGAGAAGACACAGCATATGAAGCTGAGAGGCCGAACAGGAAGGAAGGAGATATGAATTATGCTAAGGTCATATCAGCCTGCCAAGAAGGGCCAAGGAGTGAAAGGGAAGAACAGCTGGGTGCAGATGGAGAGGGTGATAGGTCGAATGCTGAGGCACAACCATGCTACCAAGACCCACTGGAGAAATAAAGGGAGAAAATGATCACATACAGGGAGAATCCAGAGCCACAGAGGGTGAGGCAATGGGAGGAGGAAAGGGCAAAATCAGTGTTTATCCATGGGCTTCAGGAGAGAGAGGAAAGGACACACACTGAAAGGCGGCAGGAAGAAAGAAAGGAGATTGAGAAAATCATCACGGAAATAGGTGAAGAAGAGATGGACGAGATTGTAAATTTTCAGAGAATAGGGGGGTACTCGAAGGGGAGAAACCGACCGATCAAGCTGATTCTCAGGACGGAAACAGTGCGGAACAGGATCCTCCAAGAGAAACCACGGTTGAAATACTCGGAAGAGTACAAGAGGGTGTTCCTAGACAGAGACAGAACACAAACAGAACGACAGCAGCTGAGGGAGAGGACAAAAAAGCGAAAGGAGCTAGGAAAGGAGACAAGGATGGAACCAGCAGAGGTCAGTCAGAGCAGAACAGAGCAGCAAGGGCAAGCACACACACAACTATCCTCAGAACCCCACAACCTATCACACCATCCCAACACACACTACAATCCATACCCACAGCTTCCACCCAACACCGAGCTATAGAATCCCACAGTATGCTACCAGGTCTCCCACCCTCACAGGCCCCCCAAACCACAGTGTTGGAAAGGAAACTGAAGGTATGGTACACAAACGCTGATGGAATAACAAATAAGTGGGAGGAGTGGCACGAAAGAGTCAAAGAGGCATCACCGGACATCATAGCTCTCACAGAAACCAAGCTTACAGGTATGATAACAGATGCCATCTTTCCAACGGGATACCAGATCCTGAGGAAAGACAGAGGGAACAGGGGGGGTGGAGGAGTGGCACTGCTGATCAAAAACCGATGGAATTTTGATGAGCTGGAGAGAGGAGACAGCGGAGAAGAAAGTGATTACATAGCGGGAACGCTTCACTCTGGAGGTCCCAAGGTGGTAATAGCAGTGATGTATAACCCACCACAGAACAGCAGGAGGCCAAGGCAAGAGTACGACGAGAGCAATAGAGCGATGGTTGACACACTGGCTGCAGTGGCCAGAAGAGCTCATGCATGCAGGGCAAAGCTCCTGATCATGGGTGACTTTAACCACAAGGAGATCGATTGGGAGAACTTGGAGCCACATGGGGGCCAAGATACATGGAGGGCTAAGATGATGGAGGTGGTACTGGAAAACTTCATGTACCAACACGTAAGGGACACTACAAGAGAGAGAGGAGAGGATGAACCAGCAAGACTGGACTTAGTATTCACCTTGAGTAGTGCAGATATCGAGGACATCACATATGAAAGACCCCTTGGGGCCAGCGATCATGTGGTTTTAAGCTTCGAATACACAGTAGAGCTACAAGTGGAGGGAGAAGCAGGAAGGCCAGGACGAATGAAGCCAAACTACAAGAAAGGGGACTACACAGGAATGAGGAACTTCCTGAACGGGGTTCAGTGGGACAGAGAACTGGCAGGGAAGCCAGTTAATGAGATGATGGAATATGTAGCAACAATATGCAAGGAGGCTGAGGAGAGGTTTGTACCCAAGGGTAACAGGAATAATGAAAAAGCCAGGATGAGCCCATGGTTCACCCAAAGGTGCAGGGAGGCAAAAACCAAGTGTGCTAGGGAATGGAAGAAATATAGAAGGCAAAGGACCCAGGAGAATAAGGAGAGCAGTCGTAGAGCCAGAAACGAATATGCACAGATAAGAAGGGAGGCCCAAAGACAATATGAAAACGACATAGCAGCGAAAGCCAAATCTGACCCGAAACTGTTATACAGCCACATCAGGAGGAAAACAACAGTCAAGGACCAGGTAATCAGGCTAAGGAAGGAAGGAGGAGAGACAACAAGAAATGACCGTGAAGTATGTGAGGAACTCAACAAGAGATTCAAAGAAGTGTTCACAGAGGAGACAGAAGGGGCTCCAGAAAGACGGAGAGGTGGGGCACACCACCAAGTGCTGGACACAGTGCACACAACCGAGGAAGAAGTGAAGAGGCTTCTGAGTGAGCTAGATACCTCAAAGGCAATGGGGCCAGATAACATCTCCCCATGGGTCCTGAGAGAGGGAGCAGAGGCGCTATGTGTACCCCTAACAACAATATTCAATACATCTATCGAAACAGGGAGATTGCCTGAGGCATGGAAGACAGCAAATGTAGTCCCAATCTTTAAAAAAGGAGACAGACATGAAGCACTAAACTACAGACCAGTGTCACTGACATGTATAGTATGCAAAATCATGGAGAAGATTATCAGGAGAAGAGTGGTGGAACACCTAGAAAGGAATGATCTCATCAACAGCAGCCAACATGGTTTCAGGGACGGGAAATCCTGTGTCACAAACCTACTGGAGTTCTATGACATGGTGACAGCAGTAAGACAAGAGAGAGAGGGGTGGGTGGATTGCATTTTCTTGGACTGCAAGAAGGCGTTTGACACAGTTCCACACAAGAGATTAGTGCAAAAACTGGAGGACCAAGCAGGGATAACAGGGAAGGCACTACAATGGATCAGGGAATACTTGTCAGGAAGACAGCAGCGAGTCATGGTACGTGGCGAGGTGTCAGAGTGGGCACCTGTGACCAGCGGGGTCCCACAGGGGTCAGTCCTAGGACCAGTGCTGTTTCTGGTATTTGTGAACGACATGACGGAAGGAATAGACTCTGAGGTGTCCCTGTTTGCAGATGACGTGAAGTTGATGAGAAGAATTCACTCGATCGAAGACCAGGCAGAACTACAAAGGGATCTGGACAGGCTGCAGACCTGGTCCAGCAATTGGCTCCTGGAGTTCAATCCCACCAAGTGCAAAGTCATGAAGATTGGGGAAGGGCAAAGAAGACCGCAGACGGAGTACAGTCTAGGGGGCCAGAGACTACAAACCTCACTCAAGGAAAAAGATCTTGGGGTGAGTATAACACCAGGCACATCTCCTGAAGCGCACATCAACCAAATAACTGCTGCAGCATATGGGCGCCTAGCAAACCTCAGAACAGCATTCCGACATCTTAATAAGGAATCGTTCAGGACCCTGTACACCGTGTACGTTAGGCCCATATTGGAGTATGCGGCACCAGTTTGGAACCCACACCTAGCCAAGCACGTAAAGAAACTAGAGAAAGTGCAAAGGTTTGCAACAAGACTAGTCCCAGAGCTAAGAGGTATGTCCTACGAGGAGAGGTTAAGGGAAATCAACCTGACGACACTGGAGGACAGGAGAGATAGGGGGGACATGATAACGACATACAAAATACTGAGAGGAATTGACAAGGTGGACAAAGACAGGATGTTCCAGAGATTGGACACAGTAACAAGGGGACACAGTTGGAAGTTGAAGACACAGATGAATCACAGGGATGTTAGGAAGTATTTCTTCAGCCACAGAGTAGTCAGTAAGTGGAATAGTTTGGGAAGCGATGTAGTGGAGGCAGGATCCATACATAGCTTTAAGCAGAGGTATGATAAAGCTCACGGTTCAGGGAGAGTGACCTAGTAGCGATCAGTGAAGAGGCGGGGCCAGGAGCTCGGACTCGGACTCGACCCCCGCAACCTCAACTAGGTCGACCTCTGCAACCACAATTAGGTGAGTACAATTAGGTGAATACACACACACATACTCACACACAAACCTAACCTAACACATTAGCTCATAAATCCCCCCGCCACACACACACATTTTTATGATCAGCTTAAGCAGCTAGAACATCCCAACAGGATAAAAACAAAATGGGCTCTCAAAAGGGAGGACGTAAAGGCAAGGGAACCGATGATGGCTGGTCGGAAAAGGAAGAATGGGTAGAACGGCTCAAGAACAAAATGGAACAACAATGGGAGAAAAGGTTAAACGAGCTTTGCAATAACATGTTAGAGCAAATATCTGCAGAGAGCAAGAAGTGGGAATCACGAGCTGTAGTAGCTGAGGCAAAGATACAGAGATTGGAGGAAGAAATGGATGTGCTGAAGCAGGATCTAAAGATGAGGTCCGAAAGGAGCAAGATGACTGAAATGGGAACATCAGCAGGCAGCGAGGGGACTGAAGGAGGGGATGGATCTAAGCAGTCTTTTGCAGCAGTAATATCAGGCCATCATGGTGTCTGGGAGATGATTAGGGAAACAGCAAAGGAGATGCTTAAATCAGATCCAGAGATACAGAGGGAAAAGAAATGGGAAGAGGAGAGGGAGAGGTCAATAATTATTCATGGGCTTCAGGAGGCTGAAGGGCAGACCTATGATGAAAGAAAGCATTGGGAGAAAACAGAGATTAAGAACATCATTGCAATAACAGGAGAGAGGGACATGTCTCAGGTAGAAAATTTTCACAGACTTGGGGGGTATTCGAGGGAAAAAAATCGACCAATCAGATTGACATTCAAGACAGATGTGGTACGGAACAGGATACTACAACAGAAACCACTGTTAAAGGACTCTCCAGATTATCAAAAAGTGTTCCTCAATCGAGACAGAACACGAAAGGAAAGGGAACAACTGAAAGTGAGAGCAAGACAGAACCAGTGGAAGGAAAGAGAGACAGGACAGGCAACGACAGACAGGAAAGCTCAGCCTTTGGGGGAACATCAAACACAAATGCTTACAGAAACCTCTCAACCCCTGTCACCACATATCAACCAAACACAGTAAACAGAAACGAACCTCACTCCATAGCCACCACCCCCCTAAGCACTAATTCCACAATCACAGCAGCCTCCCATAATATTGTGCCCTGCCTCCCACCCTCCCAGCCTGCACCTTCCTCTTCCATCTCCCAAAATACAGTAATGGAAAGGAAGCTAAAGGTATGGTACACCAATGCAGATGGAATAACAAATAAGAGTGAAGAGTGGCAAGAACGCATCATTGATGCATCACCTGACATCATAGCACTAACAGAGACAAAACTTACAGGGATGATAACAGATGCAATTTTTCCACCTGGATATCAGATTATGAGGAAAGACAGAGAGAACAGAGGAGGGGGAGGAGTAGCATTGCTCATAAAAAACCAGTGGAGTTTTGAGGAGATGGGAGGAATGGAAAGAAGGGAAACAGACGACTTCATTGTAGGAACACTTCAGACTGGTGGTCCAAAGGTGATGATAGCAGTGATGTATAACCCACCACTTAACAGCAGGAGAACAAGAGAAGAGTATGATGTGCGCAATAGGGCAATGGTGGATACACTAGCTGAAGTGGCCAGGAGGGCTCATATGGGTAGGACAAAATTGCTTATAATGGGGGATTTCAATCATAAAGAGATTGACTGGGAAAACCTAGAGCCACATGGGGGACCAGAAACATGGAGGGCTAAGATGTTGGAGACTGTATTGGAGAACTTCATGCATCAACATGTTAGGGATACAACCAGAGAGAGAGGAGAGGATGTTGCAGCAAGGCTGGATCTCATATTCACCTTGAATAGTTCAGACATAAGGGATATCACCCACGAAAGACCCCTTGGCGCTAGTGATCATGATGTCCTGAGTTTTGAATATCTTGTTGAGTTAACAGTGGAGAATGCAGCAGCACGAGAACAAAGAGAGAAACCAAACTTCAAAAAAGGGGACTACATAGGAATGAGAAGTTTCCTGCATGAAGTGCAGTGGGAAAGAGAACTAGATGGAAAGACAGTAAATGAAATGATGGAAATAGTAACCACTAAGTGCAGGGAGGCAGAGGAAAGGTTCATACCAAAGGGCAACAGAAAAAATGGTAAGACCAGAGTGAGCCCATGGTTTAATTGGAGGTGTAAAGAGGCCAAAGCCAAGTGTGCTAGAGCATGGAAAAGGTATAGAAGGCAAAGGACTCAAGAAAACAAGGAGCTGAGCAGAAGAACCAGAAACGAATATGCAAGGATAAGGAGAGAGGCCCAGAGGCAATACGAGAACGACATAGCATCAAAAGCCAAATCTGAACCAAAGTTGTTATACAGTCACATTAGGAGAAAAACAACAGTCAAGGACCAGGTAATCAGGCTGAGGAAAGAAGGAGGGGAGCTGACGAAGAGTGACCAAGAAGTATGTGATGAACTAAACAAAAGATTTAGAGAAGTATTCACAATAGAGTCAGGAATGCTTCCAGCAAACTGTGGAGGTAGGGTGCACCAGCAGGTGCTGGACACAATACACATAACCAAGGTAGAGGTGAAGAAACTGCTAGACGAACTCGATACCTCAAAGGCGGTGGGCCCAGATAACATATCTCCATGGATACTGAGAGAGGGAGCAGAGGAACTGTGTGTGCCATTAGCAGCAATCTTCAGTAAATCTATCGAAACAGGGCAGTTGCCTGAGGCGTGGAAGACAGCACATGTAGTTCCAATTTTTAAGAAAGGGGACAGACAGGCAGCATTAAACTACAGACCAGTGTCACTGACTTGTATAGTATGTAAAGTCATGGAAAAGATTATCAGGAGAAAAGTAGTGGAACACATTGAAAAGATTGGGCTCATACATGACAGTCAGCACGGCTTCAGAGATGGGAAATCCTGTGTCACAAATTTACTTGAGTTCTACGATAAGGTAACAGAAGTAAGACAGGAGAGAGAGGGATGGGTAGATTGCATCTTTTTAGATTGCAAGAAGGCTTTTGACACAGTACCACACAAGAGACTGGTGCAAAAATTAGAGGAGCAGGCAGGAATAACGGGGAAAGTACTGCAATGGATCAGGGAATACCTGACAGGAAGGAAACAACGTGTGTTGGTACGTGCTGAAGTGTCGGAGTGGGCGAATGTGTCGAGTGGGGTTCCACAAGGTTCAGTCCTAGGCCCGGTGCTGTTTCTTGTATACGTGAATGACATGGTGGAAGGAATAGATTCAGAAGTGTCACTGTTCGCTGATGATGTGAAACTGATGAGGAGAATACAAGTGGGCGAGGATCAGTTAAGATTACAA
>NC_091316.1:23039964-23114052 GCF_038502225.1 Cherax quadricarinatus
TGTGTGTGTGTGTGTGTGTGTGTGTGTGTGTGTGTGTGTGTGTGTGTGTGTGTGTGTGTGTGTGTGTGTGTGTGTGTGTGTGTGTGTGTGTGTGTGTGTGTGTGTGTGTGTGTGTGTGTGTGTGTGTGTGTGTGTGTGTGTGTGTGTGTGTGTGTGTGTGTGTGTGTGTGTGTGTGTGTGTGTGTGTGTGTGTGTGTGTGTGTGTGTGTGTGTGTGTGTGTGTGTGTGTGTGTGTGTGTGTGTGTGTGTGTGTGTGTGTGTGTGTGTGTGTGTGTGTGTGTGTGTGTGTGTGTGTGTGTGTGTGTGTGTGTGTGTGTGTGTGTGTGTGTGTGTGTGTGTGTGTGTGTGTGTGTGTGTGTGTGTGTGTGTGTGTGTGTGTGTGTGTGTGTGTGTGTGTGTGTGTGTGTGTGTGTGTGTGTGTGTGTGTGTGTGTGTGTGTGTGTGTGTGTGTGTGTGTGTGTGTGTGTGTGTGTGTGTGTGTGTGTGTGTGTGTGTGTGTGTGTGTGTGTGTGTGTGTGTGTGTGTGTGTGTGTGTGTGTGTGTGTGTGTGTGTGTGTGTGTGTGTGTGTGTGTGTGTGTGTGTGTGTGTGTGTGTGTGTGTGTGTGTGTGTGTGTGTGTGTGTGTGTGTGTGTGTGTACTCACCTAGTTGTACTCACCTAGTTGAGGTTGCGGGGGTCGAGTCCGAGCTCCTGGCCCCGCCTCTTCACTGATCGCTACTAGGTCACTCTCCCCGAGCCGTGAGCTTTATCATACCTCTGCTTAAAGCTATGTATGGATCCTGCCTCCACTACATCGCTTCCCAAACTATTCCACTTACTGACTACTCTGTGGCTGAAGAAATACTTCCTAACATCCCTGTGATTCATCTGTGTCTTTAGCTTCCAACTGTGTCCCCTTGTTACTGTGTCCAATCTCTGGAACATCCTGTCTTTGTCCACCTTGTCAATTCCCCTCAGTATTTTGTATGTCGTTATCATGTCCCCCCTATCTCTCCTGTCCTCCAGTGTCGTCAGGTTGATTTCCCTTAACCTCTCCTCGTAGGACATACCTCTTAGCTCTGGGACTAGTCTTGTTGCAAACCTTTGCACTTTCTCTAGTTTCTTTACGTGCTTGGCTAGGTGTGGGTTCCAAACTGGTGCCGCATACTCCAATATGGGCCTAACGTATACGGTGTACAGGGTCCTGAACGATTCCTTATTAAGATGTCGGAATGCTGTTCTGAGGTTTGCTAGGCGCCCATATGCTGCAGCAGTTATTTGGTTGATGTGCGCTTCAGGAGATGTGCCTGGTGTTATACTCACCCCAAGATCTTTTTCCTTGAGTGAGGTTTGTAGTCTCTGACCCCCTAGACTGTACTCCGTCTGCGGCCTTCTTTGCCCTTCCCCAATCTTCATGACTTTGCACTTGGTGGGATTGAACTCCAGGAGCCAATTGCTGGACCAGGTCTGCAGCCTGTCCAGATCCCTTTGTAGTTCTGCCTGGTCTTCGATCGAGTGTATTCTTCTCATCAACTTCACGTCATCTGCAAACAGGGACACCTCAGAGTCTATTCCTTCCGTCATGTCGTTCACAAATACCAGAAACAGCACTGGTCCTAGGACTGACCCCTGCGGGACCCCGCTGGTCACAGGTGCCCACTCTGACACCTCGCCACGTACCATGACTCGCTGCTGTCTTCCTGACAAGTATTCCCTGATCCATTGTAGTGCCTTCCCTGTTATCCCTGCTTGGTCCTCCAGTTTTTGCACCAATCTCTTGTGTGGAACTGTGTCAAACGCCTTCTTGCAGTCCAAGAAAATGCAATCCACCCACCCCTCTCTCTCTTGTCTTACTGCTGTCACCATGTCATAGAACTCCAGTAGGTTTGTGACACAGGATTTCCCGTCCCTGAAACCATGCTGGCTGCTGTTGATGAGATCATTCCTTTCTAGGTGTTCCACCACTCTTCTCCTGATAATCTTCTCCATGATTTTGCATACTATACATGTCAGTGACACTGGTCTGTAGTTTAGTGCTTCATGTCTGTCTCCTTTTTTAAAGATTGGGACTACATTTGCTGTCTTCCATGCCTCAGGCAATCTCCCTGTTTCGATAGATGTATTGAATATTGTTGTTAGGGGTACACATAGCGCCTCTGCTCCCTCTCTCAATACCCATGGGGAGATGTTATCTGGCCCCATTGCCTTTGAGGTATCTAGCTCACTCAGAAGCCTCTTCACTTCTTCCTCGGTTGTGTGCACTGTGTCCAGCACTTGGTGGTGTGCCCCACCTCTCCGTCTTTCTGGAGTCCCTTCTGTCTCCTCTGTGAACACTTCTTTGAATCTCTTGTTGAGTTCTTCACATACTTCACGGTCATTTCCTGTTGTCTCTCCTCCTTCCTTCCTTAGCCTGATTACCTGGTCCTTGACTGTTGTTTTCCTCCTGATGTGGCTGTACAACAGTTTCGGGTCAGATTTGGCTTTCGCTGCTATGTCATTTTCATATTGTCTTTGGGCCTCCCTTCTTATCTGTGCATATTCGTTTCTGGCTCTACGACTGTTCTCCTTATTCTCCTGGGTCCTTTGCCTTCTATATTTCTTCCATTCCCTAGCACACTTGGTTTTTGCCTGTGCACCTTTGTGTGTGTGTGTGTGTGTGTGTGTGTGTGTGTGTGTGTGTGTGTGTGTGTGTGTGTGTGTGTGTGTGTGTGTGTGTGTGTGTGTGTGTGTGTGTGTGTGTGTGTGTGTGTGTGTGTGTGTGTGTGTGTGTGTGTGTGTGTGTGTGTGTGTGTGTGTGTGTGTGTGTGTGTGTGTGTGTGTGTGTGTGTGTGTGTGTGTGTGTGTGTGTGTGTGTGTGTGTGTGTGTGTGTGTGTGTGTGTGTGTGTGTGTGTGTGTGTGTGTGTGTGTGTGTGTGTGTGTGTGTGTGTGTGTGTGTGTGTGTGTGTGTGTGTGTGTGTGTGTGTGTGTGTGTGTGTGTGTGTGTGTGTGTGTGTGTGTGTGTGTGTGTGTGTGTGTGTGTGTGTGTGTGTGTGTGTGTGTGTGTGTGTGTGTGTGTGTGTGTGTGTGTGTGTGTGTGTGTGTGTGTGTGTGTGTGTGTGTGTGTGTGTGTGTGTGTGTGTGTGTGTGTGTGTGTGTGTGTGTGTGTGTGTGTGTGTGTGTGTGTGTGTGTGTGTGTGTGTGTGTGTGTGTGTGTGTGTGTGTGTGTGTGTGTGTGTGTGTGTGTGTGTGTGTGTGTGTGTGTGTGTGTGTGTGTGTGTGTGTGTGTGTGTGTGTGTGTGTGTGTGTGTGTGTGTGTGTGTGTGTGTGTGTGTGTGTGTGTGTGTGTGTGTGTGTGTGTGTGTGTGTGTGTGTGTGTGTGTGTGTGTGTGTGTGTGTGTGTGTGTGTGTGTGTGTGTGTGTGTGTGTGTGTGTGTGTGTGTGTGTGTGTGTGTGTGTGTGTGTGTGTGTGTGTGTGTGTGTGTGTGTGTGTGTGTGTGTGTGTGTGTGTGTGTGTGTGTGTGTGTGTGTGTGTGTGTGTGTGTGTGTGTGTGTGTGTGTGTGTGTGTGTGTGTGTGTGTGTGTGTGTGTGTGTGTGTGTGTGTGTGTGTGTGTGTGTGTGTGTGTGTGTGTGTGTGTGTGTGTGTGTGTGTGTGTGTGTGTGTGTGTGTGTGTGTGTGTGTGTGTGTGTGTGTGTGTGTGTGTGTGTGTGTGTGTGTGTGTGTGTGTGTGTGTGTGTGTGTGTGTGTGTGTGTGTGTGTGTGTGTGTGTGTGTGTGTGTGTGTGTGTGTGTGTGTGTGTGTGTGTGTGTGTGTGTGTGTGTGTGTGTGTGTGTGTGTGTGTGTGTGTGTGTGTGTGTGTGTGTGTGTGTGTGTGTGTGTGTGTGTGTGTGTGTGTGTGTGTGTGTGTGTGTGTGTGTGTGTGTGTGTGTGTGTGTGTGTGTGTGTGTGTGTGTGTGTGTGTGTGTGTGTGTGTGTGTGTGTGTGTGTGTGTGTGTGTGTGTGTGTGTGTGTGTGTGTGTGTGTGTGTGTGTGTGTGTGTGTGTGTGTGTGTGTGTGTGTGTGTGTGTGTGTGTGTGTGTGTGTGTGTGTGTGTGTGTGTGTGTGTGTGTGTGTGTGTGTGTGTGTGTGTGTGTGTGTGTGTGTGTGTGTGTGTGTGTGTGTGTGTGTGTGTGTGTGTGTGTGTGTGTGTGTGTGTGTGTGTGTGTGTGTGTGTGTGTGTGTGTGTGTGTGTGTGTGTGTGTGTGTGTGTGTGTGTGTGTGTGTGTGTGTGTGTGTGTGTGTGTGTGTGTGTGTGTGTGTGTGTGTGTGTGTGTGTGTGTGTGTGTGTGTGTGTGTGTGTGTGTGTGTGTGTGTGTGTGTGTGTGTGTGTGTGTGTGTGTGTGTGTGTGTGTGTGTGTGTGTGTGTGTGTGTGTGTGTGTGTGTGTGTGTGTGTGTGTGTGTGTGTGTGTGTGTGTGTGTGTGTGTGTGTGTGTGTGTGTGTGTGTGTGTGTGTGTGTGTGTGTGTGTGTGTGTGTGTGTGTGTGTGTGTGTGTGTGTGTGTGTGTGTGTGTGTGTGTGTGTGTGTGTGTGTGTGTGTGTGTGTGTGTGTGTGTGTGTGTGTGTGTGTGTGTGTGTGTGTGTGTGTGTGTGTGTGTGTGTGTGTGTGTGTGTGTGTGTGTGTGTGTGTGTGTGTGTGTGTGTGTGTGTGTGTGTGTGTGTGTGTGTGTGTGTGTGTGTGTGTGTGTGTGTGTGTGTGTGTGTGTGTGTGTGTGTGTGTGTGTGTGTGTGTGTGTGTGTGTGTGTGTGTGTGTGTGTGTGTGTGTGTGTGTGTGTGTGTGTGTGTGTGTGTGTGTGTGTGTGTGTGTGTGTGTGTGTGTGTGTGTGTGTGTGTGTGTGTGTGTGTGTGTGTGTGTGTGTGTGTGTGTGTGTGTGTGTGTGTGTGTGTGTGTGTGTGTGTGTGTGTGTGTGTGTGTGTGTGTGTGTGTGTGTGTGTGTGTGTGTGTGTGTGTGTGTGTGTGTGTGTGTGTGTGTGTGTGTGTGTGTGTGTGTGTGTGTGTGTGTGTGTGTGTGTGTGTGTGTGTGTGTGTGTGTGTGTGTGTGTGTGTGTGTGTGTGTGTGTGTGTGTGTGTGTGTGTGTGTGTGTGTGTGTGTGTGTGTGTGTGTGTGTGTGTGTGTGTGTGTGTGTGTGTGTGTGTGTGTGTGTGTGTGTGTGTGTGTGTGTGTGTGTGTGTGTGTGTGTGTGTGTGTGTGTGTGTGTGTGTGTGTGTGTGTGTGTGTGTGTGTGTGTGTGTGTGTGTGTGTGTGTGTGTGTGTGTGTGTGTGTGTGTGTGTGTGTGTGTGTGTGTGTGTGTGTGTGTGTGTGTGTGTGTGTGTGTGTGTGTGTGTGTGTGTGTGTGTGTGTGTGTGTGTGTGTGTGTGTGTGTGTGTGTGTGTGTGTGTGTGTGTGTGTGTGTGTGTGTGTGTACTCACCTAGTTGTACTCACCTAGTTGAGGTTGCGGGGGTCGAGTCCGAGCTCCTGGCCCCGCCTCTTCACTGATCGCTACTAGGTCACTCTCCCCGAGCCGTGAGCTTTATCATACCTCTGCTTAAAGCTATGTATGGATCCTGCCTCCACTACATCGCTTCCCAAACTATTCCACTTACTGACTACTCTGTGGCTGAAGAAATACTTCCTAACATCCCTGTGATTCATCTGTGTCTTTAGCTTCCAACTGTGTCCCCTTGTTACTGTGTCCAATCTCTGGAACATCCTGTCTTTGTCCACCTTGTCAATTCCCCTCAGTATTTTGTATGTCGTTATCATGTCCCCCCTATCTCTCCTGTCCTCCAGTGTCGTCAGGTTGATTTCCCTTAACCTCTCCTCGTAGGACATACCTCTTAGCTCTGGGACTAGTCTTGTTGCAAACCTTTGCACTTTCTCTAGTTTCTTTACGTGCTTGGCTAGGTGTGGGTTCCAAACTGGTGCCGCATACTCCAATATGGGCCTAACGTATACGGTGTACAGGGTCCTGAACGATTCCTTATTAAGATGTCGGAATGCTGTTCTGAGGTTTGCTAGGCGCCCATATGCTGCAGCAGTTATTTGGTTGATGTGCGCTTCAGGAGATGTGCCTGGTGTTATACTCACCCCAAGATCTTTTTCCTTGAGTGAGGTTTGTAGTCTCTGACCCCCTAGACTGTACTCCGTCTGCGGCCTTCTTTGCCCTTCCCCAATCTTCATGACTTTGCACTTGGTGGGATTGAACTCCAGGAGCCAATTGCTGGACCAGGTCTGCAGCCTGTCCAGATCCCTTTGTAGTTCTGCCTGGTCTTCGATCGAGTGTATTCTTCTCATCAACTTCACGTCATCTGCAAACAGGGACACCTCAGAGTCTATTCCTTCCGTCATGTCGTTCACAAATACCAGAAACAGCACTGGTCCTAGGACTGACCCCTGCGGGACCCCGCTGGTCACAGGTGTGTGTGTGTGTGTGTGTGTGTGTGTGTGTGTGTGTGTGTGTGTGTGTGTGTGTGTGTGTGTGTGTGTGTGTGTGTGTGTGTGTGTGTGTGTGTGTGTGTGTGTGTGTGTGTGTGTGTGTGTGTGTGTGTGTGTATGTGTGTGTGTGTGTGTGTGTGTGTGTGTGTGTGTGTGTGTGTGTGTGTGTGTGTGTGTGTGTGTGTGTGTGTGTGTGTGTGTGTGTGTGTGTGTGTGTGTGTGTGTGTGTGTGTGTAAAATAGATAAGTTGCCAGAGGTAAAGTTAAGAAGAAGAAGAAGAAGAAGAAGAAGAAGAAGAAGAAGAATAAGAAGAAGAAGAAGAAGAAGAAGAAGAAGAAGAAGAAGAAGAAGAAGAAGAAGAAGAAGAAGCAGCAGCAGCAGCAGCAGCAGCAGCAGCAGCAGCTGTGCCTGTTGCCTCTCCCGAGCACCTGCTCCAGTGTCTACCCTGCATCCTGTACTCACCTGTTTGTGGTTTCAAGGGTTGAGTCACAGCTCCTGGCCCAGTATCATCGCTGATCATCACAAAGTTCACTTTCTCCCTGCTCCAAGAGCTTTATCATACTTCTTCTCAAAGCTACGTATGGCTCCTGCCTCCACTACATCACTCTCCAGATTGTTCCACTTCCTGACAACTCTGTCACTGAAGAAATACTTCCTAACATCCCTGTGATTCATCTGGGTCTTCAACTTCCAACTGTGACCCCTTGTTGCTGTGTCCCATCTCTGAAACACTGTGTTACTATTCACCCTGTCAGTTTCTTTCAGCATTTTATGTCGTTTCCATGTCCCCCCCCCCCTTCCCATCCCTCCTGTCCTCCAGCGTCGCCAGGTCGATTTCCCTTAACCTTTCTTCATAGGACATTCCCCTTAGGTCTGGAACTACCTAGTCACAAACCTTTGCACTTTCTCTAATTTCTCGACGTGCTTGATCAAGTGTGGGTTTCAAACAGGTGCTGCATACTCCAGTATGGGCCTGACGTACATGGTGTACAGTGTTTTGAACGATTCCTTACTAAGGTATCGGAACGCTGTTCTCAGGTTTGCCAGGTGCCCATATGCTGCAGCAGTTACCTGGTTAATGTGTGCTTCCGGAGGGCGTGCTCGGTGTTATACTCACCCCAAGATCTTTCTTCTTGTGCGAGGTTTGCAGTCTTTGGCAACCTAGCCTGTACTCTCTCTGTGGTCTTCTTTGCTCTTCCCCGATCTTCATGACTTTGCATTTGACAGGGTTAAATTCGAGAAGCCAGTTGCTGGACCAGGTATCCAGCTTGTCCAGGTCTCTTTGAAGTAGTGCCTGGTCCTCATCTGATTTGATTCTCCTCATTAACTTCACATCATCTGCGAACAGGGACGCATCTGAGTCTAACCCTTCCATCACGTCATTCACATATACCAAAAATAGCACTGGTCCTAGGACCGACCCCTGTGGGACCCCGCTCGTCACAGGTGCCCATTGTGATACCTCATCACGTACCATGACTCGTTGTTGCCTCCCTGTCAGGTATTCTCTGATCCATTGCAGTGCCCTTCGTGTTATACGCGCCTGGTCCTCTAGCTTCTGCACTAATCTCTTGTGAGGAACTGTGTCAAAGGCCTTCTTGCAGTCCAAGAAGATGCAATCAACCCACCCCTCTCTCTCGTGTCTTACTTCTGTTACTTTATCATAAAACTCCAGAAGGTTTGTGACACATGATTTCCTTTCCATAAATCCGTGCTGTTTGGCGTTTATACTCTACTCTTGTTCCATTCCAGGTGCTCCACCACTCTCCTCCTGATAATCTTCTCCATAACTTTGCATACTATACACGTCAGTGACACTGGGCTATAGTTTAGTGCCTCTTTTTTGTTTCTTTTTTTAAAAATGGGAACTACATTTGCCATCTTCCATACCTCAGGTAGTTGCCCAGTTTTAAGGGAGGTGTTGAAGATTGTGGTTTGTGGTACACACAGCATTTCTGCTCCCTCTCTAAGGACCAACCGGGAGATGTTGTCCGGTCGAGTTGCCTTTGAGGTATGAAGATCCCTTAGCAGCTTCTTCACCTCCTCCTCAGTTGTGTGCATGTCATCCAATACTTGTTGGTATATTCCTTGTTGGTGTCCCACTTTGTTCTGTCTTCCCAGAGTCCTTCTTGTCTCCACTGTAAATACTTCCTTTAATCTCATGTTGAGCTCTTCACATTCCTCTTGATCGTTTCTTGTGAGTTCCCCACCTTCTTTCCTCAGGCTGATCACCTGGTCTTTGACTGTTGTCTTCCTCCTAATGTGGCTATACAGCAGTTTCGGGTCAGACTTGACTTTCGGTGCTATGTCGTTTTCGTACTGTCGCTGGGCCTCCCTCCTTATTCGTGCATACTCGTTTCTGGCTCTTCGACTAATCTCTTTATTTTCCTGGGTCCTTTGCCTCCTGTACCTTTTCCATTCTCTAATGCACTTAATTTTTGTCTCCCTACTCCTTCGGGTAAACCAAGGACTCACTTTGGTCTTCCCATTATTTCTGTTGCCCTTGGGAACAAACCTTTCGTCTGCCTCCTTGCATTTTGTTGTTACATATTCCATCATCTCGTTTACTGACTTTCCTACCAGTTCTCTGTCCCACTGAACCTCCTGCAGGAAGTTCCTCATACCTGAGTAGTCCCCCCTTTTATAGTTTGGCTTTTCCCATTCTATTCCTGTTACCCTCTCCACTTGTGTGTGTGTGTGTGTGTGTGTGTGTGTGTGTGTGTGTGTGTGTGTGTGTGTGTGTGTGTGTGTGTGTGTGTGTGTTTCAAGTTGATCATTAATTTGCAGTTACACGAGGAAAAAAAATATTCATGGATGCCCTCCATCAATGTTTACTTTGTCATATATAATATTTTGTTTAAAAATTTCAATAGTTGTAACGTATACTACCTCCTCTCTGACCCTATTCTTCAATTTCTAACAAAACATTTTCTAACATACTTTCTCGTTCGTTCATAGTTTACAACTGTGGTACTGTGTTCTCCCTCACGATGCTTCTCTGTTTACCTGGAGTACCTGGAGAGAGTTCCGGGGGTCAACGCCCCCGCGGCCCGGTCTGTGACCAGGCAGTACGTTTTTAAAAAGTTCTGTTTTTCAAAGTTTTCCTTCTTTCCGTTATCAGATGCTCCGCTGTTTTTTCGTGTCTTATGTCTGTTTCTCTCTCAGCCAGAATAAAGGTGTCAGATGCTTCAGATATTTTGCACATGCATAAGTTCAGTTTTTTGTGAGTCGTCTCCAGAACACTGAGTTATAATGTATATAACAACATAACGTCTCATGCCTTCAAAAATCACCAGTTTTGTTTTCTGGTTATATATATATTTTTTTTTTCATTTATTGATTATAATGGGTATTTCACAGTCTGTTTTTTTTCTATTACTAAATCACTTAAGGTGAAAACCTAGTTCAGCCTCGCTGGTTTGTCGATTCCCTCATGGTAGTTTTCTTCACATGTTAGATCAAAAACCTTTATGTTGAGTCAAGAAATTTTGTTCTTTATAATTCTACAGGTTCCAATTTTCAGAGTAAAACGCGCATCTTAAAATTTCGTCTCTACTACCATTATTGTATAAACACTCACTACTTTATGTGACCTCCAGTTTAACTTCTTGTATTGATATTTAAAATACTCTAAATCACGCAGCTTAATTCTTCTGCATAGTCTTCTAAGTTTCAAAGTAATGTATACATAAATACATATTCAAAAAATTGTTACTGGAAGTTTAATTACGCTATATTTACCGTACCTAACTAGTTACTTGTGCCAAACAAATACCTGATTAATGAAGCTACAGAAAGAGTTGAAAGTGACTTCTTGTAGAGTTATCATTTATGCAACTGTTATATTCAACTGATTTTTTTTTTCTTAAAAAATGTTCATGTAATTCGTGTTCATGTAGATGATTCGTTCAGGCGTATGTTGAGCAGCTGTCAGCGACGAACTACGTTGTCTACTGTCTACCCCAGCAAGGTCACTATGAGGGTCAGTGACGGAAACCAGGGCATATGAGGAGTCAGGACGTCTCAGGGCCCAGCAAGGTCGCTGTAAGACGTATCAGGGCCGCCCAGGGGTCACAATGTCTCAGGAGCCTCAGCAAGGTCGCTGTGTGGGAGCGTGGGCTGTACCAGGGCATCTAAGGGGTCACGAGGTCTCTGGGAAGAGGTGAGAGAGGTCAACCCCAAACAACTGTAATGTGGGTGTTGAAGTACTGATGATGGCCCATTGTATCTTCATCTTGCTGGCCTTAATATGTGCTTTTCTCTATCTCTGTCTGTCTGTCTGTCTGTCTGTCTGTCTGTCTCTCTCTCTCTCTCTCTCTCTCTCTCTCTCTCTCTGTTTATAAAACATCTGTTCTTTCCTACATCCCCCTCTTTAAATTATTTCCTTGTAATATTTGCATGTTCGTGAATTAAAAACGCTTATGTGACTTCTTACCTTGACCAAGTGGCACAAAGCAATGCCATAGCATGACACTTCAAAATTTACCGCTTAAGGGCGCCCCTACCCCTAGAGTGAGGATAAAAAAAATGGTGGGAACATTCTCTCACTCACATTAATTAATTTTTTGCCCCAAGACATATTAGTGTCACTAATTACTGAAGTAGTAAACTCATTTTTCTGACCTACATTAAGAGTCACGTAGCTCGATCGTTGACGCACTCAGCTCACACAGTGAGGTCCGGGGATCGAATCCCCGGTACGGCTGAAAAAGATTAGGACGTGTTTCCATAAGACACCTGCTATTCTTGTTCACCCATCAGTAAAATAGGTACCTGGGTGTTAGTCGACTGGTGTGGGTCGCATCCTGGGACAAAATTGACCTAATTTACCCGAAATGCTCTGCATAACAAGCGGTTTTATATATAGTAGTATGTCAATGATGTCAACTAGGGCTGTATACCTTGCACATGAACTTAAAGAAATAAATATTAGTATTATTATATTCACATTACGGAGTACGACCTTCTCAGGTGTCTACCCAACGTGACCTGATTCTCATACGTAAGAGAGTTATGTTCCCTCTGTTGACCGTATACCAACGGCAGTATCAAAAGGAGTATTAACGGACGTGTGAGGGAAGTACCAAGGGGTGTTGTGTCAAATGGTGTACTATGGAGTGTACAAACGTGATTACTAAAGGACGTACCAGGTACGTCTAATGACAGTGAATCACAGTGTTTATATTATGACATTGTTTAGGGTCCCCTAGAAAGCAAACAAAATGCTCGTGGCATGCATAATGATTTTTTGTGGATGTTTTCGAAAGTGTAATAATAGCCTAATTACGTGAAAAATGAACACAGAATAAACGAAAGAACAGACAGATGAATCTAAAAGATTTCAGGAAGTCGAACCCAGAGAACAAAATAAGAGGCTCCCGTGGAAAAAAAAATCTTTTAATCAAGGCCGAGTACTTACCCTGATTGTTTTTCTCATATCTAACACGTATCCATCATAAATCATAGCATTGTAACATCCTTTACAAACAAAGCACAAATGATAACACTGTAACAATCTTCACAGTCGATATAATAAATTGTTTGGGTCTAACGTCCATCGAGGACACAGCCCTGGAAATTTGTACAGCTCCTGGGAAATGGGAAGCAATAAAGCTCGATCCAAGAAAGGGAAGGGTAAGCCCAAGTCTATGGATCAAGAGCCCCTCGCTGCCTTCAAGGGACCTGTGGGTAATCATGTCCGGGAATTCATATGTTCAGAGAACACAATAGTATTGCCATCAAAACAGAGATAATTATAAGTTGAATAACAAGAACCTTGAAAAGAAGGGATGCGAAGCCAGTGATGATTCTCTGTAAGCCACTTTTGCACTTTCGACTGGAATATTACTGTACACTAACAACTACGTTCAAGGCGAAATTACAGATCTGGATAATGTACAAATAACTTTCACTGTCCGTATAATTCACTGCCTAAATTACAGGAAACGCCTAAAATCTTTCAGACTCCTGGTTCTTGGTCACGAGAAAGAAAGAAAGAAATAATAAATTGTGAAAATTATTGAAGAACGAGTTTCAGATCTATTCAATGAGAAGATCGGGAGGCTGCAAAATATCTAAACTGAAAAGCAGATGCAATAAAATCAGTAAGATATTCCATAAGAAGTATAAGTAGCCCAGCTTCTTACAATATTCTCTATTCAGCTATAAGGATATTCACCAACAAACCCTCGTCCTTATTGTAAAGTTTGACTAACTGCTTCAAATGAACACTGGTCCGCGTTGCCTACGATGGACTACCTGCCACAAGTACCAACAACCCGACTGACCATCAACCTGGAGGAGTGTGGTCCGAGACCAGTCAGCAGGAAAGATTGTGATTCTCATTACAGTCGCCACAATAACATCTCTGGCATGGGCCATCCTGTCCCAGCGAGACACTGGGTTACCAAGCCTATGATGATCTCACTGGAAAGCTGGATCCACAGAGCAAGAGTAATGGAGCCACTCATCCTAATTTCCTACAGGTTTCTATAACATTTGCAGCTTTTTTAGAATCGTCTCTGTGAAACATTACCCATTATTTTTGGTTCCAAAAAGTTTTTCTTGAGAAAATTAAAGACTCCAATGCTATTGATAACGATTATGCTTGTATATAACTTTATTTCTTTCTTTTTGGTGAAAGTGTCAGAGTGCATTGTTATTTTACCATTAGTGTAGCCTCTTATTTTCATACTCAGCTCTGATGATTTTTGCATTAAGATGTATTGCTAATCAGCCATAAATGTTTTTGCTGTTTTTCTGACTTGGTTCTCTTAGCTAATCGGACGTTTAAAGTATTTTATTTACCATTTAATCTTCTGTCCTTTTAATCCTGAAAAGCGACATGTAGGTGAGTAGTAGAGTGCTTAGTTCACAACCAAGTAGACCCGGGTTCGATTCCCGGACTGGGCGAGACGTATGAGCAAATCCCCTTTACACACGCTGCTTCTGGAATAAGTGGACTGTTGTGGGTGGCATCCTGTGAGGTGGTAGTAAACATTAGATAAAATTGGGCTTCGCATTTAATTTATTTAGGATAACAGCCGAAGATTAACAGCCTTTAACAGTTTGAACTCGATCATCTATCGAGGAGTTCAGTGTCCCCACCAGAGACATACTGTCGTTCTTCTAATGATCATCAGAGGAAACAACATTCACTTTGTCGTGGAAGATCTTGAAAAGCTTAGTCATCAATATTCACATACACACACTCTCCATTTTTTAGCTTTTCGTTTCCACTGATCTTTTGCCTCACAATTAACCTGTGTGTGACTCTCTGCCCCTTCAGGATCTGATCATAGCCTCGTCACCATCTTCTTGCTGCGTACTTTCTCCTTTAATACTCGATTTCCTTGTCGCATTTGATAATTGCATTTTGATGACAGAACTAATTAAGAATTTATGTCCGCATTTTTTTACCTGGAAGACTATTTTTCACTACACGAAGCCATTATTTCTGTGAAGCTCTAAATCCGTTTGGGTCCATTCAGGGCAGGAAGTGGAAGAAGCTCGATCCTCAGTCCGCTAACTGTACTCAGTACATTCACTTGGCAATCGTGTGCCGAACACTGTGATTATTGTTGCTGGAGGGCTATATAATTTCCAATTACTCTTTCTTCCCTGCCTTTATTTCTAAAATGTGGTTTTAGGGGCCACAATCTAAAACAATTCTGCAACGGAATACTGCTTTCAGATCGTTGCAGGATTATATTTTGGCAGATATTATATTTTTATTTCTGCAAGAAATCAGGCAAAGTGCTCGTTCTCACGGTCTTAAAGACAGCTTCCTTGAACACTCGTCTGGTGATCCACCATCTTCATATCAAGAACTATCCTGATCTTCTTTTTCTTCCATATTCCATTCTAAAGTTTCTTACGTAATTCTCCCTTAGCCCTTTGACAAAGTTGTCTTTTGCTTTGACAAAGTTGTCTTTCCCTTTGACAAAGTTGCCTCTCCCTTTGACAAAGTTGTCTCCCCCTTTGACAAATTTGCCTCTCCCTTTGACAAAGTTGCCTCTCCCTTTGACAAATTTGCCTCTCCCTTTGACAAAGTTGCCTCTCCCTTTGACAATGTTGTCTCTCTCTTTGACAAAGTTACCTCTCCCTTTGACAAAGTTATCTCTCTCTTTGACAAAGTTGCCTCTCCCTTTGACAAAGTTGTCTCTCTCTTTGACAAAGTTGTCTCCCCCTTTGACAAATTTGCCTCTCCCTTTGACAAAGTTGTCTCTCCCTTTGACAAATTTGCCTCTCCCTTTGACAAATTTGCCTCTCCCTTTGACAAATTTGCCTCTCCCTTTGACAAAGTTGTCTCTCTCTTTGACAAAGTTGTCTCTCTCTTTGACAAGGAAAACACTGACCCGACAAACGCTTGTTCTGCAACGTCTAAATTTTTCTTCAGTATCGTGGCTAACAAGCCAATTGCATCTTACACTATAATAATTGAAAACTAGAGCGTGATAAAGAATTATCATTGCTGAAGCAATGGGAGCCGGCAGTAGAGATTCAGACGAGATCATTACATTAATATTACATTCATAGGGAAAGGTTACATTCGTAGAGGTCATACAGATCCTGCAAAATGGGAGGTAATCACTTTTAACTAATGGACGAGCAGCCCCAATTCCTTTGGAACAAAAGCTCTTCAGCGGCGTCAAAGCACCTTCCTAGAAGGGTCTTGTAAGCAGACCAAGAAACAGAAGTGAAGGGAATACCGAAAAAAAACAAAGGAACAACAGATAAGAGAGATAAAAAGGAAAGTAGAAAAACTAAGAATGATAAGGAAGTTGCAGGATTTACAAAGAGATTTGACCTATAAGGTCATTCAGCTCATCAGGAAGAATAATAAGCAAAAGAGGATTGACGAGAGGAAGGTGAAGAACCGACAGAGAGTCACAAGACAATAGACTCTTCAGCAGAGCACCACATAAACCTTAAAAAAGACATTAAAAATACTCATTAAATGTCGATTCGAAAAACAGGTTAAGTTAAAAGGAAAAAAGAACTAAAAATAACAGGAAATAACAGATTGCGCATGAGACGAATGGAGGAGGGAGAGAGAGAAAGAGAGGGTCAAGGATGGAAGAAATGGTGGGAGAGGCAGGATGGAACTAGGATGTTTGTCTCAAACTTATGCCGAGGTAAATTGTTATTAGGGGTACAGGATGTGAGTCTGGGTTTAGGGAAGAGTGGTATGTGGGTATGAGCTGCGGTGCATGTGTGTGTGTGTGCGTGTGGTGTGTGTGTGTGAGTGTGTGTGTGTGTGTGTGTGTGTGTGTGTGTGTGTGTGTGTGTGTGTGTGTGTGTGCGTGTGCGTGTGTGTGTGTGTGTGTGTGTGTGTGTGTGTGTGTGTGTGTGTGTGTGTGACACCTCGCCACGTACCATGACTCGCTGCTGTCTTCCTGACAAGTATTCCCTGATTCATTGTAGTGCCTTCCCTGTTATCCCTGCTTGGTCCTCCAGTTTTTGCACTAATCTCTTGTGTGGAACTGTGTCAAACGGCTTCTTGCAGTCCAAGAAAATGCAATCCACCCAACCCTCTCTCTCTTGTCTTACTGCTGTCACCCTGTCATACAACTACAGGAGGTTTGTGGCTGCCACGTTAAAGCCATGTTGGCTGCTGTTGATGAGATTATTAATTTCTAGGTGTTCCACCACTCTTCTCCTGATAATCTTCTCCATGACTTTGCATACTATACATGTCAGTGACACTGGTCTGTAGTTTAGTGCTTCATGTCTGTCTCCTTTTTTAAAGATTGGGACTGCATTTGCTGTCTTCCATGCCTCAGGCAATCTCCCTGTTTCGATACACGTATTGAATATTGTTGTTAGAGGTACACATAGCGCCTCTCACTTTTTAATTTTTCATGTCTTCACTTCTCTCACCTTCATTATATTGAGAAAAATATTCATAAACACAACAAGAAAAAATGCAGGAAAAGAAAATAAGGACCCATGGAGAGATGTTATCCGGCCCCATTGCCTTTGAGGTATCTAGCTCACTCAGAAGCCTCTTCACTTCTTCCTTGGTTGTGTGTACTGTGTCCAGCACTTGGTGGTTTACCCCACTTCTCCGTCTTTCTGGAGCTCCTTCTGTCTCCTCCGTGAACACTTCTTTGAATCTCTTGTTGAGTTCCTCACATACTTCACGGTCATTTCTTATTGTCTCTTCTCCTTCCTTCCTTAGCCTGATTACCTGTTCCTTGACTGTTGTTTTCCTCCTGATGTGGCTGTATAACAGCTTCGGGTCAGATTTGGCTTTCGCTGCTATGTCGTTTTCATATTGTCGTTGGGCCTCCCTTCTTATCCGTGCATATTCATTTCTGGCTCTACGACTGCTCTCCTTATTCTCCTGGGTCCTTTGCCTTCTATACTTCTTCCATTCCCTAGCACACTTGGTTTTTGCCTCCCTGCACCTTTGGGTGAACCATGGGCTCATCCTGGCTTTTTCATTATTCCTGTTACCCTTGGGTACAAACCTCTCCTCAGCCTCCTTGCACATGGTTGTTACATATTCCATCATCTCATTAACTGGCTTCCCTGCCAGTTCTCTGTACCACTGAATCCCGTTCAGGAAGTTCTTCATTCCCGTGTAGTCCCCTGTCTTGTAGTTTGGCTTCATTCGTCCTGGCCTTCCTGCTTCCCCATCCACTTGTAGCTCTACTGTGTATTCGAAGCTTAAAACCACATGATCGCTGGCCCCAAGGGGTCTTTCATATGTGATGTCCTCAATATCTGCACTACTCAAGGTGAATACTAGGTCCAGTCTTGCTGGGTCATCCTCTCCTCTCTCTCTTGTAGTGTCCCTTACGTGTTGGTACATGAAGTTTTCCAGTACTACCTCCATCATCTTAGCCCTCCATGTATCGTGGCCCATGTATCTTGTGTGTGTGTGTGTGTGTGTGTGTGTGTGTGTGTGTGTGTGTGTGTGTGTGTGTGTGTGTGTGTGTGCTCACCTAGTTGTGGTTGCAGGGGCCAATTCACAGCTCCTGGCCCCGACTCTTCACTGGCCGCTACTAGGTCACTCTTCCCGCTCCATGAGCTTAATCATACCTCTTCTTGAAGCTATGTATGGATCTTGCCTAAACTACATCACTTCCCAGATTGTTCCATTTCCTGACAACTTTGTGACTGAAGAAATACTTCCTAAAATCCCTGTGATTCATCTGAGTCTTCAACTTACAACTGTGACCCCTTGTTGCTGTGTCCCATCTCTGAAACATCCTGTCTCTGTCCACCATTCGATTCCTATCAGAATGTTATATGTTATCATATCATCCAGTGTTATCAGGTCGATTTCCCTTAGCCTCTCCTAGTAGGACATACCCTTTAGCTCCAGGACTAGTCTTGTTGCAAACCTTTTCACTTTCTCTAGTTTCCTGAAATGTTTGGCTAGGTGTTGGTTGCAAACTGGAGCTGCATAATCCAATATGGGCCTAACGTGCACAGTGTACAGGGTCCTGAACAATTCCTTATTAAGATGTTGGAATGCTGTTCTTAAGTTTGCTAGGCGCCCGTATGCTGCAGCAGTTATTTGGTTGATGTGTGCCTCAGATGTGCCCGGTGTTATACTCACCACACGGCCATTTTCCTTGAGTGAGATTTGTAGTCTCTGGCCCAGTAGACTGTACTCCGTCTGTGGTGTTCTTTACCCTTCCCAAATCTTCATGACTTTGCACTTGGTGGGGTTGAACCCCAGGAGCCAGTTGCTGGACCAGGCCTGCCCTGCAGCCTGTCCAGATCCCTTTGTAGTTCTGCCTGATCCTTGTTCGATTGATGTCTCGTCCTCCAGCTTTTGCACTAATCTCTTGTGTGGAACTGTGTCAAACACCTTTTTACAGTCCAAGAAAATGCAATCTACCCATCCCTCTCTCTCTCTCTTGTCTTACTGCCGTCACTCTGTCATAGAGCTCCAGTAGTATTGTGATACAGGATTTCCCGTCCCTGAAACCGTGCTGGCTGTCATTGATAAGCTCATTTCTTTCTAGGTATTCCACCAGTCTTCTGATAATCTTCTCCATGACCTTGCATACAGTACATGTCAGTGTCTCCTTTTTTAATAATCGAGACTACATTTGCTGCCTTCCATACCTCAGGTAGTCGCTCTGTTTCGATAGATGTGTTGAAGATTGTTGTTAGTGGTGTGTGTGTGTGTGTGTACTCACCTAATTGTGGTTGCAGGGGTCGAGACTCAGCTTCTGGCCCCGCCTCTTCACCGAGTGCTACTAGGTCCTCTCTCTCCCTGCTCCATGAGCTTTATCATACCTCGTCTTAAAACTATGTATGGCTCCTGCCTCCACTACCTCACTTGCTAGGCTATTCCACTTCCTAACTACTCTATGACTGAAGAAATACTTCCTAACATCCCTTTGACTCATCTGAGTCTTCAACTTCCAATTGTGACCCCTCGTTTCTGTGTCCCCTCTCTAGAACATTCTGTCTCTGTCCACCTTGTCTGTTCCATGCAGTATTTTGTATGTCGTTATCATGGCTCCCCTGACCCTCCTGTCCTCCAGTGTCGTCAGGCCGATTTCCCTTAATCTTTCTTCATAGCACATTCCCCTTAGCTCTGGAACTAACCTTGTCGCAAACCTTTGCACTTTCTCTAATTTCTTGACGTGCTTGATCAAGTGCGGGTTCCAAACAGGTGCTGCATACTCCAGTATGGGCCTGACGTACACGATGTACAATGTCTTGAACGATTCCTTACTAAGGTATCAGAACTCTGTTCTCAGGTTTCCAGGCGCCCATATGCTGCAGCAGTTATCTGGTTGATGTGTGCTTCCGGAGACGAGCTAGGTGTTATACTCACCCCAAGATCTTTCTCCTTGAGCGAGGTTTGCACTCTTTGGCCACCTAGCCTATACTCCGTCTGCGGTCTTCTTTGCCCTTCCAGGATCTTCATGACTTTGCATTTGGCAGGGTTAAATTCAAGAAGCCAGTTGCTGGACCAGGTGTCCCGTCAGTCCAGGTCTTTTCGAAGTCCTGCCTGCGTGTGTGTGTGTTTAGTGGGGGCATGAGTGTGAGTGGGGGGGAAAGAGGTTGGAGTTACGTCGCTTGATACGTGTGTACGTACGTATGCATACGCATGTGTATTCATACTCCTGCATCACTTCACTACCCACTTGTGTCATCTTTATCAAACACCTGTCTCACCCTCACCACCCGCATGTGTCACCCTCACCACCCACCTGTGTCACCCTCACCACCCACCTGTGTCACCCTCACCACCCACCTGTGTCACCCTCACCATCTACCTTCTCTCCAACAACCACCTAAATTCATTGATAATATTGAGATTCAATGAAAATTTCATTATAAATTAAATACAGAAAATAATATTTTACAAGATCAAATAAATATTCTCAAATCTCCTTTCACTTTGATAGTCTTCCCGTCAGTATTTACTTTGATAGTCTTCCCGTCAGTATTTACTTTGATAGTCTTCCCGTCAGTATTTACTTTGATAGTCTTCCCGTCAGTATTTACTTTGATAGTCTTCCCGTCAGTATTTACTCTACTACTGATTATTACCATTAACTTCAATTGACGGGCTATACAACACAAACCTTATGGGGAATAATTACCTCTTCAAATTACCGTATTTAAAGACCATTTCCTTAGTAATTTAATAATTTGACGTCTCGTTTAATTACGTTAACTTTCACTAAAGTCTCGTACTCACAGCTTGAAGGTAAAAATGAAACTATTTTTATTATTCAAACTGAAACATTTCATCTTACATGTTCCTTGATAATGTGAGAAGTCACGAAACAGCTTGGAAAATTTACTATTCTTTTACTATGATTGTTTTGCATATCCTGATATCACCTGTTTACTGTGATCTTATTATATATATATAAATATATATATGTATATATTATATATATATATATATATATATATATATATATATATATATATATATATATATATATATATATATATATATATATATATATATATATAAACTCATTTTTCAGTACAATAACAACTTCTTTTACTAATACAACAAGAAGCCCTATGCTGAATTCAATAACATTCTTGTAGTGGATACAATAATAATCTTGGGGTGGATACAATAATAATCTTGGGGTGGATACAATAATAATCTTGGGGTGGATACAATAATAATCTTGGGGTGGATACAATAATAATCTTGTGGTGGATACAATAATAATCTTGTGGTGGATACAATAATAATATTTGGGTGGATACAATAATAATCTTGGGGTGGATACAATAATAATCTTGGGGTTAATACAATAATAATCTTGGGGTCGATACAATAATTATTTTGTGGTGGATCCAACAGTAACTTTGGGGTGGATCCAACAGTAACTTTGGGGTGGATCCAACAGTAACTTTGGGGTGGATCCAACAGTAACTTTGGGGTGGATCCAACAGTAACTTTGGGGTGGATCCAACAGTAACTTTCCCAGTACACATTTCCATCATTAAAGTGTTAGTGACTTATGAATGTTTTTCTCTGACAAGAGAAGTGTTGTCTCACTTCCTCATGTCTATGTTTACGTTATTCAACAGCCTTCTTATGCATTTATCATTCCATTTTTAATGACAATGACAAAATAAGTTGTTTAGCCTCACCTCAAGGCCGAAGCAAGTGTCAGATAAATTACACAATCTCTACAAGTCGTAAAACAATGGAGCTTCCAGTGAAGTCCACAGTAAATTAGTAAAACCAGTGTCCATTCTATATATAAATAAAGATTTTATTTATTTTTTGTTAGGGATGGCAGGAATGAGGAGGGGAAGGAGTGAAAAAGAATTGTGAGTAGACACAAAGGTAAGAGAGGTTAAGTGGCCTGACCACTCTGAGTGCGTTTTAAGAGAGTGGCTTTTGTCACACACTTGTGTGTTTTATTATTTTGAGTCTCTTTACTTTCTTATATTTATCATTATTGTAAATGTTCAGAGTGCCGGCCATCCTGACATATGCCCATCCTCATTACTATGTCCACGTTATCTTCGTGGGGAAACGCTAAGTCCGTAAGGATTATCCAGCGGCTGAAAAAATGGGGCATAATCATCTAACAGTTACCCTAGTTGTGGTATTTTGTTTACCAGGACACATAACAAGTGTCCCCCGGACACGGGTCTGTGTCAGATGATGACCAACTAACTGGGCATTCGCTGTGCTCATCAGAATTAATTACTGGATACAGCAGCGTAAAGATAACAGTAAAGAAGAAAATATAACAGGTTCAGAGAGCTTTTATTGTGACAAGGTTTCGCTCTCCATAGAGCATTGATTTATTGTTTATTCCATGAAGAACGTTAAAACTTACTGAGTCACATAGCGCCTTGGGAATGGGAAGCAGTCAGATTAGACTTAGCTAAAGACAGAGAAAGAAGCTGCAGCTGCCTGAATCAAGAGCCCTTCAACACCTACCAAGGCTCTGCACAAAGCCATACGTGGCCACAGCAAAAACATAGGTTTGTTAATGGGGTTTAAGAAGCCTATCGACTATAGGAAGGTCATGAAGGCTGCACATGACATGCACACCACCGGTCATGAACACTACTACCAGTCTCGGTGTATATACACTGACAGACATACACGTCTCATGGTACATTGCACACTGAGGGTCCTGCTCTGTACTTCTGTCTTTCTTCAGTGTTAATTGCACTCAGGATTACCAACTGGTGTGCGGTTTTTAATGTTAATTAATGAGATAAGTTGTCTCTCCACCGTGTTGAAGATGATGCAACATAATGTTGCAGTTTCTCTATAATTTGAAGTTAAATACTGCTCGTTCATCAGTACTGTACATATATGCAACTGCATAATTGTATTTAAATTATATATAATCATATAAGGTATATAGTTATAATTATATATATATATATATATACAAATACAATGACATCACAAGAGAGATTTGAGAAGCGAAATATTTGCGTAATATCACGGATTATTTTAGCAGCAGAACTACGTGAGCTTAAATTATTATTATTATTATTATTATTATTATTATTATTATTATTATTATTATTATTATTATATCCATAGAGAAGAGCTAAACCCGAATAGGTTACACAGTGCCTGAGGAATGAAAGGTAAATTGGGTGGATGCAAAGAAATGAAATGTAGCTCCACTTCCTCAGATGAAGAGCACTTCATCGGCATGAAGGTCCCTCCCTAGAGGAACATACTTTACATCACCCTACATCAATGTGCAGCATCAACCTCAAGTGCTAACTCGGGAATCTCATTGTCGGAGAAGAGAGTGTGAATATATATATCGTGCCAAATAGGTAAAACTTGTGATTCTGGCTTAAATAGCAACGCTCTTTATGCCGAATAAGACAAGCGAAAATTTGTGTAAGCAATAATTTAGCAAAAAAAAATTCTGAATCTAACGAAAAAATATTTATCATTGTGTTTGTTTATTATTAAATTATTGTAAACATTAAAAATATATTTAGTTTGATTAGGTTAAATTAAATTGCGCTTGTTATAATAAGGTTAGGTAAATTTTCTAAGGTTCTTTTAGTAGAAAATTACTAATTTTTAAATTAACATAAACGAAAAAATATATCTTTAAACGTATAAGAGAAAATTTTAGAAAGGATTTCATTTTAAGTGAGTTCTTGCTAATTGACCAGTTTTACTTATTCGGCACGACATATATATATATATATATATATATATATATATATATATATATATATATATATATATATATATATATATATATATATATATCAGGTTAGGTAAATGTGTATTCCTTTATCGCAAAATTTCTCTGTCCTCCTCTGAAAAAAATAAAGTTACTGCTATTTAATATCTTCACTGTAAGTACACGTGACGCAACGGATGGACACACTGATGGAGGTGGTGGACACACTGATGGAGGTGGTGGACACACTGATGGAGGTGGTGGACACACTGATGGAGGTGGTGGACACACTAATGGAGGTGGTGGACACACTGATGGAGGTGGTGGACACAGTGATGGAGGTGGTGGACACACTGATGGAGGTGGTGGACACACTGATGGAGGTGGTGGACACACTGATGGAGGTGGTGGACACACTGATGGAGGTGGTGGACACACTGATGGAGGTGGTGGACACATTGATGGAGGTGGTGGACACAGTGATGGAGGTGGTGGACACACTGATGGAGGTGGTGGACACACTGATGGAGGTGGTGGACACACTGATGGAGGTGGTGGACACACTGATGGAGGTGGTGGACACACTGATGGAGGTGGTGAACACATTGATGGAGGTGGTGGACACATTGATGGAGGTGGTGGACACACTGATGGAGGTGGTGGACACATTGATGGAGGTGGTGGACACACTGATGGAGATGGTGGGCACATTGATGGAGGTGGTGGACACACTGATGGAGGTGGTGGACACAGTGATGGAGGTGGTGGACATACTGATGGAGGTGGTGGACGCACTGATGGAGGTGGTGGACACACTGATGGAGGTGGTGCACACATTGATGGAGGTGGTGGACACACTGATGGAGGTGGTGGACACACTGATGGAGGTGGGGGACACATTGATGGAGGTGGTGGACACACTGATGGAGGTGGTGGACACACTGATGGAGGTGGTGGACACACTGATGGAGGTGGTGGACACACTGATGGAGGTGGTGGACACACTGATGGAGGTGGTGGACACATTGATGGAGGTGGTGGACACACTGATGGAGGTGGTGGACACACTGATGGAGGTGGTGGACACACTGATGAAGGTGGTGGACACACTGATGGAGGTGGTGGACACACTGATGGAGGTGGTGGACACACTGATGGAGGTGGTGAATACACTGATGGAGGTGGACACACTGATGGAGGTGGTGGACACACTGATGGAGGTGGTGGGCACACTGATGGAGGTGGATGGACACACTGATGGAGGTGGTGGACACATTGATGGAGGTGGTGGACACACTGATGGAGGTGGTGGGCACACTGATGGAGGTGGTGGACACATTGATGGAGGTGGTGGACACACTGATGGAGGTGGTGGACACACTGATGGAGGTGGTGGACACACTGATGGAGGTGGAGGACACACTGATGGAGGTGGTGGACACACTGATGGAGGTGGTGGCACACTGATGGAGGTGGTGGACACACTGATGGAGGTGGTGGGCACATTGATGGAGGTGGTGGACACACTGATGGAGGTGGTGGACACACTGATGGAGGTGGGGGACACATTGATGGAGGTGGTGGACACACTGATGGAGGTGGTGGACACACTGATGGAGGTGGTGGACACACTGATGGAGGTGGTGGACACACTAATAAAGGTGGTGGACACACTGATGGAGGTGGTGGACACATTGATGGAGGTGGTGGACACACTGATGTAGGTGGTGGGCACACTGATGGAGGTGGTGGACACACTGTTGGAGGTGGTGGACACACTGATGGAGGTGGTGGGCACATTGATGGAGGTGGTGGACACACTGATGGAGGTGGTGAATACACTGATGGAGGTGGACACACTGATGGAGGTGGTGGACACACTGATGGAGGTGGTGGGCACACTGATGGAGGTGGTGGACACACTGATGGAGGTGGTGGACACACTGATGGAGGTGGTGGACACAGTGATGGAGGTGGTGGACACACTGATGGAGGTGGTGGACACACTGATGGCGGTGGTGGACACATTGATGGAGGTTTTGGACACACTGATGGAGGTGGTGGGCACACTGATGGAGGTGGTGGGCACATTGATGGAGATGGTGGGCACATTGATGGAGGTGGTGGGCACACTGATGGAGGTGATGGACACACTGATGGAGGTGGTGGGCACACTGATGGAGGTGGTGGACACGTTGATGGAGGTTGTGGACACACTGATGGAGGTGGTGGACACACTGATGGAGGTGGTGGACACACTGATGGAGGTGGTGGACACACTGATGGAGGTGGTGGACACACTGATGGAGGTGGTGGACACATTGATGGAGGTGGTGGACACACTGATGGAGGTGGTGGGCACACTGATGGAGGTGGTGGGCACACTGATGGAGGTGGTGGACACACTGATGGAGGTGGTGGGCACATTGATGGAGGTGGTGGACACACTGATGGAGGTGGCAGGCACACTCATGAAGGTGGTGGACACACTGATGGAGGTGGTGGACACACTGATGGAGGTGGTGGGCACACTGATGGAGGTGGTAGACACACTGATGGAGGTGGCAGGCACACTGATGAAGGTGGTGGACACACTGATGGAGGTGGTGGGCACACTGATGGAGGTGGCAGGCACACTGATGAAGGTGGTGGACACACTGATGGAGGTGGTGGACACACTGATGGAGGTGGCAGGAACACTGATGAAGGTGGTGGACACACTGATGGAGGTGGTGGACACACTGATGGAGGTGGCAGGCACACTGATGAAGGTGGTGGACACACTGATGGAGGTGGTGGACACACTGATGGAGGTGGCAGGCACACTGATGAAGGTGGTGGACACACTGATGGAGGTGGTGGGCACACTGATGGAGGTGGTGGACACACTGATGGAGGTGGTGGACACACTGATGGATGAGGTGGACACACTGAAGGAGGTGGTGGGCACACTGATGGAGGTGGTGGGCACACTGATGAAGGTGGTGGACACACTGATGGAGGTGGTAGACACACTGATGGAGGTGGCAGGCACACTGATGGAGGTGGTGGGCACACTGATGGAGGTGGGGGGCACATTGATGGAGGTGGTGGACACACTGATGGAGGTGGTGGACACACTGATGGAGGTGGACACACTGATGGAGGTGGTGGACACACTGATGGAGGTGGTGGACACACTGATGGAGGTGGGGGACACACTCATGGAGGTGGTGGGCACATTGATTGAGGTGGTGGACACACTGATGGAGGTGGTGGGCACATTGATGGAGGTGATGGGCACACTGATGGAGGTGGTGGACACTGATGGAGGTGGCAGGCACACTGATGGAGGTGGTGGGCACACTGATGGAGGTGGTGGGCACATTGATGGAGGTGGTGGACACACTGGTCGAGGTGGTGGACACATTGATGGAGGTGGTGGACACACTGATGGAGGTGGTGGACACACTGATGGAGGTGGTGGACACACTGATGGAGGTGGTGGACACACTGATGGAGGTGGTGGACACACTGATGGAGGTGGTGGACACACTGATGGAGGTGATGGACACAGTGATGGAGGTGGTGGACACACTGATGGAGGTGGTGGACACACTGATGGAGGTGGTGGACACACTGATGGAGGTGGTGGACACACTGATGGAGGTGGTGGACACATTGATGGAGGTGGTGGACACACTGATGGAGGTGGTGGACACACTGATGGAGGTGGTGAACACATTGATGGAGGTGGTGGACACATTGATGGAGGTGGTGGACACACTGATGGAGGTGGTGGACACATTGATGGAGGTGGTGGACACACTGATGGAGGTGGTGGACACACTGATGGAGGTGGTGGACACATTGATGGAGGTGGTGGACACACTGATGGAGGTGGTGGGCACATTGATGGAGGTGGTGGACACACTGATGGAGGTGGTGGACACAGTGATGGAGGTGGTGGACACACTGATGGAGGTGGTGGACACACTAATGGAGGTGGTGGACACACTGATGGAGGTGGTGGACACATTGATGGAGGTGGTGGACACATTGATGGAGGTGGTGGACACACTGATGGAGGTGGTGGACACACTGATGGAGGTGGTGGACACATTGATGGAGGTGGTGAATACACTGATGGAGGTGGACACACTCATGGAGGTGGTGGACACACTGATGGATGTGGTGGACACAATGATGGAGGTGGTGGACACACTGATGGAGGTGGTGGACACACTGATGGAGGTGGTGGACACAGTGATGGAGGTGGTGGACACAGTGATGGAGGTGGTGGACACACTGATGGAGGTGGTGGACACACTGATGGAGGTGGTGGACACACTGATGGCGGTGGTGGACACATTGATGGAGGTTTTGGACACACTGATGGAGGTGGTGGGCACACTGATGGAGGTGGTGGGCACATTGATGGAGATGGTGGGCACATTGATGGAGGTGGAGGGCACACTGATGGAGGTGATGGACACACTGATGGAGGTGGTGGGCACACTGATGGAGGTGGTGGACACATTGATGGAGGTTGTGGACACACTGATGGAGGTGGTGGACACACTGATGGAGGTGGTGGACACACTGATGGAAGTGGTGGACACACTGATGGAGGTGGTGGACACACTGATGGAGGTGGTGGACACATTGATGGAGGTGGTGGACACACTGATGGAGGTGGTGGGCACAGTGATGGAGGTGGTGGGCACACTGATGGAGGTGGTGGACACACTGATGGAGGTGGTGGGCACAGTGATGGAGGTGGTGGACACACTGATGGAGGTGGCAGGCACACTGATGAAGGTGGTGGACACACTGATGGAGGTGGTGGACACACTGATGGAGGTGGTGGGCACACTGATGGAGGTGGTGGACACACTGATGGAGGTGGCAGGCACACTGATGAAGGTGGTGGACACACTGATGGAGGTGGTGGGCACACTGATGGAGGTGGCAGGCACACTGATGAAGGTGGTGGACACACTGATGGAGGTGGTGGACACACTGATGGAGGTGGCAGGAACACTGATGAAGGTGGTGGACACACTGATGGAGGTGGTGGACACACTGATGGAGGTGGCAGGCACACTGATGAAGGTGGTGGACACACTGATGGAGGTGGTGGACACACTGATGGAGGTGGCAGGCACACTGATGAAGGTGGTGGACACACTGATGGAGGTGGTGGGCACACTGATGGAGGTGGTGGACACACTGATGGAGGTGGTGGACACACTGATGGATGTGGTGGACACACTGATGGAGGTGGTGGACACACTGATGGAGGTGGTGGACACACTGATGGAGGTGGTGGACACACTGATGGAGGTGGTGGGCACATTGATGGAGGTGGTGGGCACACTGATGGAGGTGGTGGGCACATTGATGGAGGTGGTGGACACACTGATGGAGGTGGTGGACACACTGATGGAGGTGGTGGACACACTGATGGAGGTGGTGGACACACTGATGGAGGTGGTGGACACACTGATGGAGGTGGTGGACACACTGATGGAGGTGGTGGGCACATTGATGGAGGTGATGGGCACACTGATGGAGGTGGTGGACACTGATGGAGGTGGCAGGCACACTGATGGAGGTGGTGGGCACATTGATGGAGGTGGTGGACACACTGGTGGAGGTGGTGGACACACTGGTGGAGGTGGTGGACACATTGATGGAGGTGGTGGACACACTGATGGAGGTGGTGGACACACTGATGGAGGTGGTGGACACACTGATGGAGGTGGTGGACACACTGATGGAGGTGGTGGACACATTGATGGAGGTGGTGGACACATTGATGGAGGTGGTGGACACACTGATGGAGGTGGTGGACACACTGATGGAGGTGGTGGACACACTGATGGAGGTGGTGGACACACTGATGGAGGTGGTGGACACACTGATGGAGGTGGTGGACACACTGATGGAGGTGGTGGACGCACTGATGGAGGTGGACACACTGATGGAGGTGGTGGACACATTGATGGAGGTGGTGGACACACTGATGGAGGTGGTGGACACACTGATGGAGGTGGTGGACACATTGATGGAGGTGGTGGACACACTGATGGAGGTGGTGGACACACTGATGGAGGTGGTGGACACACTGATGGAGGTGGTGGACACACTGATGGAGGTGGTGGACACACTGATGGAGGTGGTGGACACACTGATGGAGGTGGTGGACACAGTGATGGAGGTGGTGGACACACTGATGGAGGTGGTGGACACACTGATGGAGGTGGTGGACACACTGATGGAGGTGGTGGACACACTGATGGAGGTGGTGGACACACTGATGAAGGTGGTGGACACACTAATGGAGGTGGTGGACACACTGATGGAGGTGGTGGACACAGTGATGGAGGTGGTGGACACAGTGATGGAGGTGGTGGACACACTGATGGAGGTGGTGGGCACACTGATGGAGGTGGTGGACACACTGATGGAGGTGGTGGACACACTGATGGAGGTGGTGGACACACTGATGGAGGTGGTGGACACAGTGATGGAGGTGGAGGACACACTGATGGAGGTGGTGGACACACTGATGGAGGTGGTGGACACATTGATGGAGGTGGTGGACACACTGATGGAGGTGGTGGACACACTGATGGAGGTGGTGAACACATTGATGGAGGTGGTGGACACATTGATGGAGGTGGTGGACACACTGATGGAGGTGGTGGACACATTGATGGAGGTGGTGGACACACTGATGGAGATGGTGGGCACATTGATGGAGGTGGTGGACACACTGACGGAGGTGGTGGACACAGTGATGGAGGTGGTGGACATACTGATGGAGGTGGTGGACACATTGATGGAGGTGGTGGACACACTGATGGAGGTGGTGGGCACATTGATGGAGGTGGTGGACACACTGATTGAGGTGGTGGACACAGTGATGGAGGTGGTGGACACTGATGGAGGTGGTGGACACACTAATGGAGGTGGTGGACACACTGATGGAGGTGGTGGACACATTGATGGAGGTGGTGGACACACTGATGGAGGTGGTGGACACACTGATGGAGGTGGTGGACACATTGATGGAGGTGGTGAATACACTGATGGAGGTGGACACACTCATGGAGGTGGTGGACACACTGATGGAGGTGGTGGGCACACTGATGGAGGTGGTGGACACACTGATGGAGGTGGTGGACACACTGATGGAGGTGGTGGACACAGTGATGGAGGTGGTGGACACAGTGATGGAGGTGGTGGACACACTGATGGAGGTGGTGGACACACTGATGGAGGTGGTGGACACACTGATGACGGTGGTGGACACATTGATGGAGGTTTTGGACACACTGATGGAGGTGGTGGGCACACTGATGGAGGTGGTGGGCACATTGATGGAGATTGTGGGCACATTGATGGAGGTGGTGGGCACACTGATGGAGGTGATGGACACACTGATGGAGGTGGTGGGCACACTGATGGAGGTGGTGGACACATTGATGGAGGTTGTGGACACACTGATGGTGGTGGTGGACACACTGATGGAGGTGGTGGGCACACTGATGGAGGTGGTGGACACACTGATGGAGGTGGTGGGCACATTGATGGAGGTGGTGGACACACTGATGGAGGTGGTGGACACACTGATGGAGGTGGTGGACACATTGATGGAGGTGGTGGACACACTGATGGAGGTGGTGGACACACTGATGGAGGTGGTGGACACATTGATGGAGGTGGTGGACACACTGATGGAGGTGGTGGGCACACTGATGGAGGTGGTGGGCACACTGATGGAGGTGGTGGACACACTGATTGAGGTGGTGGGCACATTGATGGAGGTGGTGGACACACTGATGGAGGTGGCAGGCACACTGATGAAGGTGGTGGACACACTGATGGAGGTGGTGGACACACTGATGGAGTTGGTGGGCGCACTGATGGAGGTGGTGGACACACTGATGGAGGTGGCAGGCACACTGATGAAGGTGGTGGACACACTGATGGAGGTGGTGGGCACACTGATGGAGGTGGCAGGCACACTGATGAAGGTGGTGGACACACTGATGGAGGTGGTGGACACACTGATGGAGGTGGCAGGAACACTGATGAAGGTGGTGGACACATTGATGGAGGTGGTGGACACACTGATGGAGGTGGCAGGCACACTGATGAATGTGGTGGACACACTGATGGATGTGGTGGACACACTGATGGAGGTGGCAGGCACACTGATGAAGGTGGTGGACACACTGATGGATGTGGTGGGCACACTGATGGAGGTGGTGGACACACTGATGGAGGTGGTGCACACACTGATGGATGTGGTGGACACACTGATGGAGGTGGTGGGCACACTGATGGAGGTGGTGGGCACACTGATGGAGGTGGTGGGCACACTGATGAAGGTGGTGGACACACTGATGGAGGTGGTAGACACACTGATGGAGGTGGCAGGCACACTGATGGAGGTGGTGGGCACACTGATGGAGGTGGTGGGCACATTGATGGAGGTGGTGGACACACTGATGGAGGTGGTGGACACACTGACGGAGGTGGACACACTGATGGAGGTGGTGGACACACTGATGGAGGTGGTGGACACACTGATGGAGGTGGTGGACACACTGATGGAGGTGGTGGGCACATTGATGGAGGTGATGGGCACACTTATGAAGGTGGTGGACACTGATGGAGGTGGCAGGCACACTGATGGAGGTGGTGGGCACACTGGTGGAGGTGGTGGACACATTGATGGAGGTGGTGGACACACTGATGGAGGTGGTGGACACACTGATGGAGGTGGTGGACACACTGATGGAGGTGGTGGACACACTGATGGAGGTGGTGGACACACTGATGGAGGTGGTGGACACACTGATGGACACAGTGATGGAGGTGGTGGACACACTGATGGAGGTGGTGGACACACTGATGGAGGTGGTGGACACACTGATGGAGGTGGTGGACACACTGATGGAGGTGGTGGACACACTGATGGAGGTGGTGGACACACTGATGGACACAGTGATGGAGGTGGTGGACACACTGATGGAGGTGGTGGACACACTGATGGAGGTGGTGGACACACTGATGGAGGTGGTGGACACACTGATGGAGGTGGTGGACACACTGATGAAGGTGGTGGACACACTAATGGAGGTGGTGGACACACTGATGGAGGTGGTGGACACAGTGATGGAGGTGGTGGACACACTGATGGAGGTGGTGGACACACTGATGGAGGTGGTGGACACACTGATGGAGGTGGTGGACACACTGATGGAGGTGGTAGACACACTGATGGAGGTGGTGGACACACTGATGGAGGTGGTGGACACAGTGATGGAGGTGGTGGACACACTGATGGACGTGGTGGACACACTGATGGAGGTGGTGGACACATTGATGGAGGTGGTGGACACACTGATGGAGGTGGTGGACACACTGATGGAGGTGGTGAACACATTGATGGAGGTGGTGGACACATTGATGGAGGTGGTGGACACACTGATGGAGGTGGTGGACACATTGATGGAGGTGGTGGACACACTGATGGAGATGGTGGGCACATTGATGGAGGTGGTGGACACACTGATGGAGGTGTTGGACACAGTGATGGAGGTGGTGGACATACTGATGGAGGTGGTGGACGCACTGATGGAGGTGGACACACTGATGGAGGTGGTGGACACATTGATGGAGGTGGTGGACACACTGATGGAGGTGGTGGACACACTGATGGAGGTGGTGGACACATTGATGGAGGTGGTGGACACACTGATGGAGGTGGTGGGCACATTGATGGAGGTGGTGGACACACTGATGGAGGTGGTGGACACAGTGATGGAGGTGGTGGACACACTGATGGAGGTGGTGGACACACTAATGGAGGTGGTGGACACACTGATGGAGGTGGTGGACACATTGATGGAGGTGGTGGACACACTGATGGAGGTGGTGGACACAGTGATGGAGGTGGTGGACACATTGATGGAGGTGGTGGACACACTGATGGAGGTGGTGGACACACTGATGGAGGTGGTGGACACACTGATGGAGGTGGTGGACACATTGATGGAGGTGGTGGACACACTGATGGAGGTGGTGGACACACTGATGGAGGTGGTGGACACACTGATGGAGGTGGTGGACACATTGATGGAGGTGGTGGACACACTGATGGAGGTGGTGGGCACACTGATGGAGGTGGTGGACACACTGATGTAGGTGGTGGGCACACTGATGGAGGTGGTGGACACACTGTTTGAGGTGGTGGACACACTGATGGAGGTGGTGGACACACTGATGGAGGTGGTGGGCACACTGATAGAGGTGGTGGACACACTGATGGAGGTGGTGGACACATTGATGGAGGTGGTGGACACACTGATGGAGGTGGTGGACACACTGATGGAGGTGGTGGACACACTGATGGAGGTGTTGGGCACACTGATGGAGGCGGTGCGCACACTGATGGAGGTGGTGGACACACTGATGGAGGTGGTGGGCACATTGATGGAGGTGGTGGACACACTGATGGAGGTGGTGAATACACTGATGGAGGTGGACACACTGATGGAGGTGGTGGACACACTGATGGAGGTGGTGGGCACACTGATGGAGGTGGTGGACACACTGATGGAGGTGGTGGACACACTGATGGAGGTGGTGGACACAGTGATGGAGGTGGTGGACACAGTGATGGAGGTGGTGGACACACTGATGGAGGCGGTGGACACACTGATGGAGGTGGTGGACACACTGATGGCGGTGGTGGACACATTGATGGAGGTTTTAGACACACTGATGGAGGTGGTGGGCACACTGATGGAGGTGGTGGACACATTGATGGAGGTGTACACACTGATGGAGGTGGTGGACACACTGATGGAGGTGGTGGGCACACTGATGGAGGTGGTGGGCACACTGATGGAGGTGGTGGGCACACTCATGGAGGAGGTGGGCACACTGATGAAGGTGGTGGACACACTGATGGAGGTGGTGGACACACTGATGGAGGTGGTTGGCACAGTGATGGAGGTGGTGGGCACACTGATGGAGGTGGTGGGCACACTGATGGAGGTGGTGGGCACATTGATGGAGTTGGTGGGCACACTGATGGAGGTGGTGGGCACATTGATGGAGGTGGTGAGCACACTGATGGAGGTGGTGGGCACATTGATGGAGATGGTGGGCACATTGATGGAGGTGGTGGGCACACTGATGGAGGTGATGGACACACTGATGGAGGTGGTGGACACACTGATGGAGGTGGTGGACACATTGATGGAGGTGGTGGACACACTGATGGAGGTGGTGGGCACACTGATGGAGGTGGTGGGCACACTGATGGAGGTGGTGGACACACTGATGGAGGTGGTGGGCACATTGATGGAGGTGGTGGACACACTGATGCAGGTGGCAGGCACACTGATGAAGGTGGTGGACACACTGATGGAGGTGGTGGACACACTGATGGAGGTGGTGGGCACACTGATGGAGGTGGTGGACACACTGATGGAGGTGGCAGGCACACTGATGAAGGTGGTGGACACACTGATGGAGGTGGTGGGCACACTGATGGAGGTGGCAGGCACACTGATGAAGGTGGTGGACACACTGATGGAGGTGGTGGACACACTGATGGAGGTGGCAGGCACACTGATGAAGGTGGTGGACACACTGATGGAGGTGGTGGACACACTGATGGAGGTGGCAGGCACACTGATGAAGGTGGTGGACACACTGATGGAGGTGGTGGACACACTGATGGAGGTGGCAGGCACACTGATGAAGGTGGTGGACACACTGATGGAGGTGGTGGGCACACTGATGGAGGTGGTGGACACACTGATGGATGTGGTGGACACACTGATGGATGTGGTGGACACACTGATGGAGGTGGTGGGCACACTGATGGAGGTGGTGGGCACACTGATGGAGGTGGTGGGCACACTGATGAAGGTGGTGGACACACTGATGGAGGTGGTAGACACACTGATGGAGGTGGCAGGCACACTGATGGAGGTGGTGGGCACACTGATGGAGGTGGTGGGCACATTGATGGAGGTGGTGGACACACTGATGGAGGTGGTGGACACACTGATGGAGGTGGACACACTGATGGAGGTGGTGGACACACTGATGGAGGTGGTGGACACACTGATGGAGGTGGTGGACACACTGATGGAGGTGGTGGGCACATTGATGGAGGTGATGGGCACACTGATGGAGGTGGTGGACACTGATGGAGGTGGCAGGCACACTGATGGAGGTGGTGGGCACACTGATGGAGGTGGTGGGCACATTGATGGAGGTGGTGGACACACTGGTGGAGGTGGTGGACACATTGATGGAGGTGGTGGACACACTGATGGAGGTGGTGGACACACTGATGGAGGTGGTGGACACACTGATGGAGGTGGTGGACACACTGATGGAGGTGGTGGGCACATTGATGGAGGTGATGGGCACACTGATGGAGGTGGTGGACACACTGATGGAGGTGGTGGGCACATTGATGGAGATGGTGGACACACTGGTGGAGGTGGTGGACACACTGATGGAAGTGGTGGACACACTGATGGAGGTGGTGGACACACTGATGGAGGTGGTGGGCACAGTGATGGAGGTGGTGGGCACACTGATGGAGGTGGTGGGCACACTGATGGAGGTGGTGGGCTCATTGATGGAGTTGGTGGGCACACTGATGGAGGTGGTGGGCACATTGATGGAGGTGGTGGGCACACTGATGGAGGTGGTGGGCACATTGATGGAGATGGTGGGCACATTGATGGAGGTGGTGGGCACACTGATGGAGGTGGAGGGCACAATGATGGAGGTGGTGGACACACTGATGGAGGTGGTGGGCACAGTGATGGAGTTGGTGGGCACACTGATGGAGGTGGTGGGCACATTGATGGAGGTGGTGGGCACACTGATGGAGGTGGTGGGCACATTGATGGAGGTGGTGGACACTCTGATGGAGGTGGTGGGCACATTGATGGAGGTGGTGGACACACTGATGGATGTGGTGGACACACTGATGGAGGTGGTGGACACATTGATGGAGGTGGTGGACACACTGATGGAGGTGGTGGGCACATTGATGGAGGTGGTGGACACACTGATGGAGGTGGTGGACACAGTGATGGAGGTGGTGGACACACTGATGGAGGTGGTGGACACACTAATGGAGGTGGTGGACACACTGATGGAGGTGGTGGACACATTGATGGAGGTGGTGGACACATTGATGGAGGTGGTGGACACACTGATGGAGGTGGTGGACACACTGATGGAGGTGGTGGACACATTGATGGAGGTGGTGAATACACTGATGGAGGTGGACACACTCATGGAGGTGGTGGACACACTGATGGAGGTGGTGGGCACACTGATGGAGGTGGTGGACACACTGATGGAGGTGGTGGACACACTGATGGAGGTGGTGGACACAGTGATGGAGGTGGTGGACACAGTGATGGAGGTGGTGGACACACTGATGGAGGTGGTGGACACACTGATGGAGGTGGTGGACACACTGATGGCGGTGGTGGACACATTGATGGAGGTTTTGGACACACTGATGGAGGTGGTGGGCACACTGATGGAGGTGGTGGGCACATTGATGGAGATGGTGGGCACATTGATGGAGGTGGAGGGCACACTGATGGAGGTGATGGACACACTGATGGAGGTGGTGGGCACACTGATGGAGGTGGTGGACACATTGATGGAGGTTGTGGACACACTGATGGAGGTGGTGGACACACTGATGGAGGTGGTGGACACACTGATGGAAGTGGTGGACACACTGATGGAGGTGGTGGACACACTGATGGAGGTGGTGGACACATTGATGGAGGTGGTGGACACACTGATGGAGGTGGTGGGCACAGTGATGGAGGTGGTGGGCACACTGATGGAGGTGGTGGACACACTGATGGAGGTGGTGGGCACATTGATGGAGGTGGTGGACACACTGATGGAGGTGGCAGGCACACTGATGAAGGTGGTGGACACACTGATGGAGGTGGTGGACACACTGATGGAGGTGGTGGGCACACTGATGGAGGTGGTGGACACACTGATGGAGGTGGCAGGCACACTGATGAAGGTGGTGGACACACTGATGGAGGTGGTGGGCACACTGATGGAGGTGGCAGGCACACTGATGAAGGTGGTGGACACACTGATGGAGGTGGTGGACACACTGATGGAGGTGGCAGGAACACTGATGAAGGTGGTGGACACACTGATGGAGGTGGTGGACACACTGATGGAGGTGGCAGGCACACTGATGAAGGTGGTGGACACACTGATGGAGGTGGTGGACACACTGATGGAGGTGGCAGGCACACTGATGAAGGTGGTGGACACACTGATGGAGGTGGTGGGCACACTGATGGAGGTGGTGGACACACTGATGGAGGTGGTGGACACACTGATGGATGTGGTGGACACACTGATGGAGGTGGTGGGCACACTGATGGAGGTGGTGGGCACACTGATGGAGGTGGTGGGCACACTGATGAAGGTGGTGGACACACTGATGGAGGTGGTAGACACACTGATGGAGGTGGCAGGCACACTGATGGAGGTGGTGGGCACACTGATGGAGGTGGTGGGCACATTGATGGAGGTGGTGGACACACTGATGGAGGTGGTGGACACACTGATGGAGGTGGTGGACACACTGATGGAGGTGGTGGACACACTGATGGAGGTGGTGGACACACTGATGGAGGTGGTGGACACACTGATGGAGGTGGTGGGCACATTGATGGAGGTGATGGGCACACTGATGGAGGTGGTGGACACTGATGGAGGTGGCAGGCACACTGATGGAGGTGGTGGGCACACTGATGGAGGTGGTGGGCACATTGATGGAGGTGGTGGACACACTGGTGGAGGTGGTGGACACATTGATGGAGGTGGTGGACACACTGATGGAGGTGGTGGACACACTGATGGAGGTGGTGGACACACTGATGGAGGTGGTGGACACACTGATGGAGGTGGTGGACACACTGATGGAGGTGGTGGACACACTGATGGAGGTGGTGGACACAGTGATGGAGGTGGTGGACACACTGATGGAGGTGGTGGACACACTGATGGAGGTGGTGGACACACTGATGGAGGTGGTGGACACACTGATGGAGGTGGTGGACACACTGATGAAGGTGGTGGACACACTAATGGAGGTGGTGGACACACTGATGGAGGTGGTGGACACAGTGATGGAGGTGGTGGACACAGTGATGGAGGTGGTGGACACACTGATGGAGGTGGTGGGCACACTGATGGAGGTGGTGGACACACTGATGGAGGTGGTGGACACACTGATGGAGGTGGTGGACACACTGATGGAGGTGGTGGACACAGTGATGGAGGTGGAGGACACACTGATGGAGGTGGTGGACACACTGATGGAGGTGGTGGACACATTGATGGAGGTGGTGGACACACTGATGGAGGTGGTGGACACACTGATGGAGGTGGTGAACACATTGATGGAGGTGGTGGACACATTGATGGAGGTGGTGGACACACTGATGGAGGTGGTGGACACATTGATGGAGGTGGTGGACACACTGATGGAGATGGTGGGCACATTGATGGAGGTGGTGGACACACTGACGGAGGTGGTGGACACAGTGATGGAGGTGGTGGACATACTGATGGAGGTGGTGGACACATTGATGGAGGTGGTGGACACACTGATGGAGGTGGTGGGCACATTGATGGAGGTGGTGGACACACTGATTGAGGTGGTGGACACAGTGATGGAGGTGGTGGACACTGATGGAGGTGGTGGACACACTAATAGAGGTGGTGGACACACTGATGGAGGTGGTGGACACATTGATGGAGGTGGTGGACACACTGATGGAGGTGGTGGACACACTGATGGAGGTGGTGGACACATTGATGGAGGTGGTGAATACACTGATGGAGGTGGACACACTCATGGAGGTGGTGGACACACTGATGGAGGTGGTGGGCACACTGATGGAGGTGGTGGACACACTGATGGAGGTGGTGGACACACTGATGGAGGTGGTGGACACAGTGATGGAGGTGGTGGACACAGTGATGGAGGTGGTGGACACACTGATGGAGGTGGTGGACACACTGATGGAGGTGGTGGACACACTGATGACGGTGGTGGACACATTGATGGAGGTTTTGGACACACTGATGGAGGTGGTGGGCACACTGATGGAGGTGGTGGGCACATTGATGGAGATTGTGGGCACATTGATGGAGGTGGTGGGCACACTGATGGAGGTGATGGACACACTGATGGAGGTGGTGGGCACACTGATGGAGGTGGTGGACACATTGATGGAGGTTGTGGACACACTGATGGTGGTGGTGGACACACTGATGGAGGTGGTGGGCACACTGATGGAGGTGGTGGACACACTGATGGAGGTGGTGGGCACATTGATGGAGGTGGTGGACACACTGATGGAGGTGGTGGACACACTGATGGAGGTGGTGGACACATTGATGGAGGTGGTGGACACACTGATGGAGGTGGTGGACACACTGATGGAGGTGGTGGACACATTGATGGAGGTGGTGGAAACACTGATGGAGGTGGTGGGCACACTGATGGAGGTGGTGGGCACACTGATGGAGGTGGTGGACACACTGATGGAGGTGGTGGGCACATTGATGGAGGTGGTGGACACACTGATGGAGGTGGCCGCCACACTGATGGAGGTGGTGGACACACTGATGGAGGTGGTGGACACACTGATGGAGTTGGTGGGCGCACTGATGGAGGTGGTGGACACACTGATGGAGGTGGCAGGCACACTGATGAAGGTGGTGGACACACTGATGGAGGTGGTGGGCACACTGATGGAGGTGGCAGGCACACTGATGAAGGTGGTGGACACACTGATGGAGGTGGTTAACACACTGATGGAGGTGGCAGGAACACTGATGAAGGTGGTGGACACATTGATGGAGGTGGTGGACACACTGATGGAGGTGGCAGGCACACTGATGAATGTGGTGGACACACTGATGGATGTGGTGGACACACTGATGGAGGTGGCAGGCACACTGATGAAGGTGGTGGACACACTGATGGATGTGGTGGGCACACTGATGGAGGTGGTGGACACACTGATGGAGGTGGTGCACACACTGATGGATGTGGTGGACACACTGATGGAGGTGGTGGGCACACTGATGGAGGTGGTGGGCACACTGATGGAGGTGGTGGGCACACTGATGAAGGTGGTGGACACACTGATGGAGGTGGTAGACACACTGATGGAGGTGGCAGGCACACTGATGGAGGTGGTGGGCACACTGATGGAGGTGGTGGGCACATTGATGGAGGTGGTGGACACACTGATGGAGGTGGTGGACACACTGACGGAGGTGGACACACTGATGGAGGTGGTGGACACACTGATGGAGGTGGTGGACACACTGATGGAGGTGGTGGACACACTGATGGAGGTGGTGGGCACATTGATGGAGGTGATGGGCACACTTATGAAGGTGGTGGACACTGATGGAGGTGGCAGGCACACTGATGGAGGTGGTGGGCACACTGGTGGAGGTGGTGGACACATTGATGGAGGTGGTGGACACACTGATGGAGGTGGTGGACACACTGATGGAGGTGGTGGACACACTGATGGAGGTGGTGGACACACTGATGGAGGTGGTGGACACACTGATGGAGGTGGTGGACACACTGATGGACACAGTGATGGAGGTGGTGGACACACTGATGGAGGTGGTGGACACACTGATGGAGGTGGTGGACACACTGATGGAGGTGGTGGACACACTGATGGAGGTGGTGGACACACTGATGGAGGTGGTGGACACACTGATGGACACAGTGATGGAGGTGGTGGACACACCGATGGAGGTGGTGGACACACTGATGGAGGTGGTGGACACACTGATGGAGGTGGTGGACACACTGATGGAGGTGGTGGACACACTGATGGAGGTGGTGGACACACTAATGGAGGTGGTGGACACACTGATGGAGGTGGTGGACACAGTGATGGAGGTGGTGGACACACTGATGGAGGTGGTGGACACACTGATGGAGGTGGTGGACACACTGATGGAGGTGGTGGACACACTGATGGAGGTGGTAGACACACTGATGGAGGTGGTGGACACACTGATGGAGGTGGTGGACACAGTGATGGAGGTGGTGGACACACTGATGGAGGTGGTGGACACACTGATGGAGGTGGTGGACACATTGATGGAGGTGGTGGACACACTGATGGAGGTGGTGGACACACTGATGGAGGTGGTGAACACATTGATGGAGGTGGTGGACACATTGATGGAGGTGGTGGACACACTGATGGAGGTGGTGGACACATTGATGGAGGTGGTGGACACACTGATGGAGATGGTGGGCACATTGATGGAGGTGGTGGACACACTGATGGAGGTGTTGGACACAGTGATGGAGGTGGTGGACATACTGATGGAGGTGGTGGACGCACTGATGGAGGTGGACACACTGATGGAGGTGGTGGACACATTGATGGAGGTGGTGGACACACTGATGGAGGTGGTGGACACACTGATGGAGGTGGTGGACACATTGATGGAGGTGGTGGACACACTGATGGAGGTGGTGGGCACATTGATGGAGGTGGTGGACACACTGATGGAGGTGGTGGACACAGTGATGGAGGTGGTGGACACACTGATGGAGGTGGTGGACACACTAATGGAGGTGGTGGACACACTGATGGAGGTGGTGGACACATTGATGGAGGTGGTGGACACACTGATGGAGGTGGTGGACACAGTGATGGAGGTGGTGGACACATTGATGGAGGTGGTGGACACACTGATGGAGGTGGTGGACACACTGATGGAGGTGGTGGACACACTGATGGAGGTGGTGGACACATTGATGGAGGTGGTGGACACACTGATGGAGGTGGTGGACACACTGATGGAGGTGGTGGACACACTGATGGAGGTGGTGGACACATTGATGGAGGTGGTGGACACACTGATGGAGGTGGTGGGCACACTGATGGAGGTGGTGGACACACTGATGTAGGTGGTGGGCACACTGATGGAGGTGGTGGACACACTGTTTGAGGTGGTGGACACACTGATGGAGGTGGTGGACACACTGATGGAGGTGGTGGGCACACTGATAGAGGTGGTGGACACACTGATGGAGGTGGTGGACACATTGATGGAGGTGGTGGACACACTGATGGAGGTGGTGGACACACTGATGGAGGTGGTGGACACACTGATGGAGGTGTTGGGCACACTGATGGAGGCGGTGCGCACACTGATGGAGGTGGTGGACACACTGATGGAGGTGGTGGGCACATTGATGGAGGTGGTGGACACACTGATGGAGGTGGTGAATACACTGATGGAGGTGGACACACTGATGGAGGTGGTGGACACACTGATGGAGGTGGTGGGCACACTGATGGAGGTGGTGGACACACTGATGGAGGTGGTGGACACACTGATGGAGGTGGTGGACACAGTGATGGAGGTGGTGGACACAGTGATGGAGGTGGTGGACACACTGATGGAGGCGGTGGACACACTGATGGAGGTGGTGGACACACTGATGGCGGTGGTGGACACATTGATGGAGGTTTTAGACACACTGATGGAGGTGGTGGGCACACTGATGGAGGTGGTGGACACATTGATGGAGGTGTACACACTGATGGAGGTGGTGGACACACTGATGGAGGTGGTGGGCACACTGATGGAGGTGGTGGGCACACTGATGGAGGTGGTGGGCACACTCATGGAGGAGGTGGGCACACTGATGAAGGTGGTGGACACACTGATGGAGGTGGTGGACACACTGATGGAGGTGGTTGGCACAGTGATGGAGGTGGTGGGCACACTGATGGAGGTGGTGGGCACACTGATGGAGGTGGTGGGCACATTGATGGAGTTGGTGGGCACACTGATGGAGGTGGTGGGCACACTGATGGAGGTGGTGGGCACATTGATGGAGATGGTGGGCACATTGATGGAGGTGGTGGGCACACTGATGGAGGTGATGGACACACTGATGGAGGTGGTGGACACACTGATGGAGGTGGTGGACACATTGATGGAGGTGGTGGACACACTGATGGAGGTGGTGGGCACACTGATGGAGGTGGTGGGCACACTGATGGAGGTGGTGGACACACTGATGGAGGTGGTGGGCACATTGATGGAGGTGGTGGACACACTGATGCAGGTGGCAGGCACACTGATGAAGGTGGTGGACACACTGATGGAGGTGGTGGACACACTGATGGAGGTGGTGGGCACACTGATGGAGGTGGTGGACACACTGATGGAGGTGGCAGGCACACTGATGAAGGTGGTGGACACACTGATGGAGGTGGTGGGCACACTGATGGAGGTGGCAGGCACACTGATGAAGGTGGTGGACACACTGATGGAGGTGGTTAACACACTGATGGAGGTGGCAGGAACACTGATGAAGGTGGTGGACACACTGATGGAGGTGGTAGACACACTGATGGAGGTGGCAGGCACACTGATGAAGGTGGTGGACACACTGATGGAGGTGGTGGACACACTGATGGAGGTGGCAGGCACACTGATGAAGGTGGTGGACACACTGATGGAGGTGGTGGACACACTGATGGAGGTGGCAGGCACACTGATGAAGGTGGTGGACACACTGATGGAGGTGGTGGGCACACTGATGGAGGTGGCAGGCACACTGATGAAGGTGGTGGACACACTGATGGAGGTGGTTAACACACTGATGGAGGTGGCAGGAACACTGATGAAGGTGGTGGACACACTGATGGAGGTGGTGGGCACACTGATGGAGGTGGCAGGCACACTGATGAAGGTGGTGGACACACTGATGGAGGTGGTTAACACACTGATGGAGGTGGCAGGAACACTGATGAAGGTGGTGGACACACTGATGGAGGTGGTAGACACACTGATGGAGGTGGCAGGCACACTGATGAAGGTGGTGGACACACTGATGGAGGTGGTGGACACACTGATGGAGGTGGCAGGCACACTGATGAAGGTGGTGGACACACTGATGGAGGTGGTGGACACACTGATGGAGGTGGCAGGCACACTGATGAAGGTGGTGGACACACTGATGGAGGTGGTGGACACACTGATGGAGGTGGCAGGCACACTGATGAAGGTGGTGGACACACTGATGGAGGTGGTGGGCACACTGATGGAGGTGGTGGACACACTGATGGATGTGGTGGACACACTGATGGATGTGGTGGACACACTGATGGAGGTGGTGGGCACACTGATGGAGGTGGTGGGCACACTGATGGAGGTGGTGGGCACACTGATGAAGGTGGTGGACACACTGATGGAGGTGGTAGACACACTGATGGAGGTGGCAGGCACACTGATGGAGGTGGTGGGCACACTGATGGAGGTGGTGGGCACATTGATGGAGGTGGTGGACACACTGATGGAGGTGGTGGGCACACTGATGGAGGTGGTGGGCACATTGATGGAGGTGATGGGCACATTGATGGAGGTGGTGGACACACTGATGGAGGTGGTGGACACACTGATGGAGGTGGACACACTGATGGAGGTGGTGGGCACACTGATGGAGGTGGACACACTGATGGAGGTGGTGGACACACTGATGGAGGTGGTGGACACACTGATGGAGGTGGTGGACACACTGATGGAGGTGGTGGACACACTGATGGAGGTGGTGGACACACTGATGGAGGTGGTGGGCACACTGATGGAGGTGGTGGGCACATTGATGGAGGTGATGGGCACACTGATGGAGGTGGTGGACACTGATGGAGGTGGCAGGCACACTGATGGAGGTGGTGGGCACACTGATGGAGGTGGTGGGCACATTGATGGAGGTGGTGGACACACTGGTGGAGGTGGTGGACACATTGATGGAGGTGGTGGACACACTGATGGAGGTGGTGGACACACTGATGGAGGTGGTGGACACACTGATGGAGGTGGTGGACACACTGATGGAGGTGGTGGGCACATTGATGGAGGTGATGGGCACACTGATGGAGGTGGTGGACACACTGATGGAGGTGGTGGGCACATTGATGGAGATGGTGGACACACTGGTGGAGGTGGTGGACACACTGATGGAAGTGGTGGACACACTGATGGAGGTGGTGGACACACTGATGGAGGTGGTGGGCACAGTGATGGAGGTGGTGGGCACACTGATGGAGGTGGTGGGCACACTGATGGAGGTGGTGGGCTCATTGATGGAGTTGGTGGGCACACTGATGGAGGTGGTGGGCACATTGATGGAGATGGTGGGCACATTGATGGAGGTGGTGGGCACACTGATGGAGGTGGTGGGCACATTGATGGAGGTGGTGGACACACTGATGGAGGTGGTGGGCACATTGATGGAGGTGGTGGGCACATTGATGGAGGTGGTGGGCACACTGATGGAGGTGGAGGGCACAATGATGGAGGTGGTGGACACACTGATGGAGGTGGTGGGCACAGTGATGGAGTTGGTGGGCACACTGATGGAGGTGGTGGGCACATTGATGGAGGTGGTGGGCACACTGATGGAGGTGGTGGGCACATTGATGGAGGTGGTGGACACACTGATGGAGGTGGTGGGCACATTGATGGAGGTGGTGGACACACTGATGGATGTGGTAGGCACACTGATGGAGGCGGTAGACACACTGATATAGATGGAGGGCAGATTGATGGAGGTGGTGGGCACACTGAGGTGGTGGGCACACTGATGGAGGTAAATAACAAAAAGGCACAATACCGTGACTGGAACGATACACAAATAACCCGCACTACTTTTCCTATCATGCTTCCCCTGTCAAGAAAAGTGTTCTTATCTCCCTCTTTCTCCGTGCCCTCCGCATCTGTGATCCTCAGTTCCTTCCAGCAGAAATTTCCACTCTTCATAATTCGTTCTCCCGTCTTGGCTACCCTTCCCATTTCATAGACTCTGCCCTCTCACGTGCTAAACGCAATTTCTTCTCTCCCAAACTCTCTACTCATGGGAACTCTTCTATCCTCTGCCTTCCCTACATTTCCGGTCTTTCTAATCTCAACAATTCTCTCCGTCCCTTAGACATCAAGCTTACCTTCCGCCAGACTAACACTCTTCGCACTAATCTCGTTCATACCTCTCCTCCCTCTACAGATGTTCCTGGTGTCTACTCTATTTCTTGCTCCTCCTGTCCTCTTCAATACTTCGGAGAAACTGGTCGATCTCTTTCTGACAGACTTAGGGAGCACAAAAATAGTGTTAGGCTTGCCGACACTAACAATGCTCTTTTCTGTCACGTCAGAGATCATAGCCATCCTATTGACTGGTCTTCTGCTAAAACTGTCTTCCCTACTTCCAACTCGAACAGTCGCCGTCTAGTTGAATCCTCTCTAATACACAACTTTCCTTGTATGAACCTTAGCCCTGGCTTCGTCTCTGTAGATGCCTTCCTCTCCCACTACATTGTAAAATGCTCCAAACTTCAGAACACCCGTGACTTAACCTGAATCCTCATTTTTTCTTTTTTTTTTCTTCTTCCTCTTCCCCTTTCCTCTTTCCTTTTCTCCTCTGGGTTGTCTTTCTCTCTCCTGTCTCGTGTTTCTGTTCCTTCTTCATTTATTTTATTTCACCACTTCCCCTTTCACGCACCTCTGTGCGCTTGCTCTCCCTCTGTGGGCATCTAGCTCTCTTGCAGTGCTCCCCTTCCTTTGTATTTGACTGGCTCGTCTTCCTTATTTCCCACTTCTACCACTACCACTACTACTACCTCTTCTTCTTCTACTACAACTACTGATGAAATTAAGACACATGTGCGGCGTCTGGTTGTCTTTGTTGTGGACGTTTCGCCATCCAGTGGCTGGCTGGATGGCGAAACGTCTACGGTGGGGATGCCCGGGTGTTGTGCATGTGTCATTTCATCCTGTCGGTATTATATACAATTCTTGTACTACTACTACTACCTCCACCTCTTCCTGCCTATATATAGCCGTCCTGCTCCACCTCTGTTAGTGTGACTTTGTCAATGGTCCAAGTCGGACCGAAACGTCGTCGTAAGCTTCTCTCTTTTATGTGCGGGTTATTTGTGTATTGATGGAGGTGGTGGGCACACTGATGGAGGTGGTGGGCACATTGACGAAGGTAGTGGGTAAAGAGGGGCAAGGGGTGGGAACAGTAACGCAGATGGTGGGTACAGTGATGAAAGTGGTACCCACAGGAGGTGGTTTGATGCAGTCACACTAGTGGGTACAGCAGGTCAGTGTAGGTTACTAGTGATAATCGTACCAGGGCACAATAGTCATACTAGCGCTTGAGCTATTTCAGGTAGCTGATTTAATGTCTCCACTTCCTGTATTTTACATAATCACATTGAACTTTCTCAGAAGTATAAAAATATTTTTTTTTTACCGCAAAATAACTTAATCATCATACTCACCTTTCATAAGGAGGTAAGACTGAGATCGTTAGAAGTAAAGATTTTTTTTTTCTCCCGAGCTCGCCCCGAAAACATGTTCCAACATGCCGGCCTGTGAGGTTCACACCCATTGTCAAATTAACCGCCAGGGATCCTTGTAGAGGTTGATTAAGGATCTCGATTGTACTAAAAGAACAAAAGGCGTGCGAACACATTGACTATTGTGGAATTCAAGCCTTCTGCCTGCAGGTACGTGTAGCATTCCGTCTTTTGATTAACGGATTTCTAATGTGTTACCCCATTACAATTCTTCATGTGTGAAGCTTATGCCAGACTTGTATGTTTTGCAACCTTCAAGGGAAGTCCCTTGATGCAGAAGGTTTTTTTGCGTCACGGTTGTTGCATGTGATTATACATACTGCAGTAGTCGAGTTATTCTGATCGTATTTCTGTCTGGTGTCGTCTCTTAAGAGACAGCGGTGGCTATACTGAGTTTCCAGTAGGAGATCTTGAAGATATTTTTGGTAATTCAGTTGTTGGATAAAACTGCTTTTCTCTTGTTAGTGGCACCAGGTTGAGTGAGTTGAAGACGTGAGCACGTCGCTTGCAGTCCATGACGGAAGGTCGAGGGTGGTGTTTGGTGAAATTTTTTCTTCAGGGAATTCATTACCACAAATGCGGAGTTTTTTTTTTTTTTAAATACTTAATGACAACACCGCGTTTAGTTTTGGTGCTGAAGTGTGAATAAAAGTAGAGATGATATTGGTTGCTTGTGTAATAAGCAATTTGACGTGTTGCTATTCTTGATTAGACACTAGTTAAAGATAATGAGTGTGGTAATACAGATAGAATTACCGACAATATGGAGAACGAAAAGTTGCCACAATAAAATGTCACATTAGTTGCACATGTGTTGTTTTACCTAACATAATGAGTGTAGAACATCTGTCTGCTACAAACTGTCTACCTGAAACCTTTTCTCATGCAATAAGTCTTTCTTGCACTAAATAGCATCGAATTTATTTTCTGGTGTTTAACGTAATTTTTTTTACAAGTTTTTGTAACCTATCCTAACCTAACATAATCTAGTTTAAAATACGAGTTTACAAAAAACTGGCATTAACAATTGCACAAAAATATTTATTTTGTAAGATAAAGATAGGCTGGTTTTTGCGCGTCAGGAACTAAAAATAAGCCAGACAGCAACTGTCCAGACAGCCACAAAAGCCAGGAAACGTCTGGGACTGACACCAGAAGAGAACATTTTACTGAGCTGCATAAACATGGCTTCAGGAGGGACTGAGGAAAAAGACAGAAGATCAAGCTAAAAAATATTAAGGTTCATTGTGCCCCAGGAGTCACCTCTTCTGTGTAACCTTAATATTTAATCAAAATCTGTGGACAAATTCTCATTCTATGTCTGAACTTTCCAAAATCGACAACTGCAAATTTTTGCTCTCACTTTAATCACATGGGCATCTATATATGTCTATGTGCAATCAAAACTATGTAAGCATAAAACATATAGACCCCGATAAAATTCTGCAGAATTTATTATATAAAATCATTAAAAACGTTCAAAAATACATGTAAGGCTTAAATAAAGACTAGTTTTATTGTCTGAGTTGCAGTAGTAAACGCAGAGAATGGAGAATGTGGTCATCTTGGTTACAAATACACAGACTGAAATGAGTGTCTCCCTGACTACTGACACGCACAGGCACGGTCATACACGCAAGCACGCACACGGTCGCAGATATTTCATTATAAAGTTGCTCCTTTATATTTCCACGACGCTGGGTTCTCTAAACGTAGTGGCGGGAATGGAGATTAAGGGGTTTATTACCCCGGGGGTAGGGGGTCTTTCTTCTCCGACTTAACTCACTCTTCCCACACGGTGCTCGCCTGACTAAGAACATGCCATAAGCAACGCCCTTTACAGTACCAAGCAATGCCTTCCTACGAACAGCAACGTTAACAGAATGCTAGCTTTCATAGCTAGGAACTACCAGCACAAAACACCAGACACCACATTGAATATAATGCACCTGCTAGGCCGCATCTTGAATATGCCGTTCAGATACATAGGCCAAATGAATATGGCTTTCAAGTACATTCGATTGACGGGCAATCTGAAGTCAACATATTCCTGATGTGTTTTCAGCCACTGCTGTGGGAGTTGTGACAGTTGATTTTTGCTGATGACACTGCTTTTGGGAGATTCTGAAGAGAAGCTGTTGAGGATGGTGGATGAGTTTGGTAGAGTATGTAAAAGAAGAAAATTAAAAGTGAATATAGGAAAGAGTAAGGTGATGAGGATAAAAAAATTAAGTGACTAAAGACTGGATATCAGATTGGAGAAAGAGAGTATGGAGGAGGTGAATATATTCAGATATTTAGGAGTGGACGTGTCAGTAGATAGGTCTATGAAAGATGAGGTGAATCAAAGAATTGATGAGGGGAAAAAGGTGAGTGGTGCACTTAGGAGTCTGTGGAGACAAAGAACTTTGTAGAGGAATGTGGAAGCAAAGAGGGGAATGTATGAGAGTATAGTTATACCAACACTCTTATATAGGTGTGAAACATGGGTGGTGAATGTTGCAACAGGAGAAGGCTGGAGGCAGTGGAGATGTCATGTCTGAGAGCAATGTGTGGTGTGAATATAATGCAGAGAATTCGTAGTTTGGAAATTGAAGGAGGTGCGGGATTGCCAAAACTATTATCCATGGGGCTGAAGAAGGGTTGTTTAGGTGGTTCGGACATGCAGAGAGGATGGAACAAAACTGAATGACTTCGAGTGTGTATAAATCTGTAGTGGAGGGAAGGAGGGCTCGGGGTCGGCCTTGGAAAGTTGGAGGGAGGAGCTAAAGGAAGTTTTGTGTGTGAGGGGCTTGGACTTCCAGCAAGCATGCGTGAACATATTAGATAGGAGCGAATGGAATTATATATAAGACCCACATTATATTGAAAAAAGATACACCTTATAAAACAAGCGTTTAACAGGACAATGTTCATCAGGTTATGATGAAGTTCTATACAAACAAAACCAATAATCCCCACTTCTTAATAATATTAGAAAGTTGAAAAAAAACGTTATCTTCATAGTCTAAAACTATAGTGACTTTCTTTAAGTATCCAACAAAACAGACTATGAACAAAAAATCAGCGCAATTTGAAAAAAAAAATGGCAAATCAGCACCTATGTATTTCAGTAACAATCTGAACTTTCTTCTATAGAACACACCAGTGTTGAAAGTTTGAAGCCGAGCAGAGGAGGTTCTCTCAAGTTATCACACAGTAACCGTTGTGGTATATCATTTATAAACAGAAACACAACAGTTAGACACCAACACTGTCCTACATATGGACGATATATTCATCATATTCATAATGATATTCTGCTTCTTAACGGAAACGTCTATGTAAATTGTAAAGTACAATGTTTTATTTTTTAAAGCCAGGTCAAGTTAGATTACATGACCCTATAAAACATTTTCGTTAACCAAAATTTAGCAGATAAACATGTTGGTTTTAGCTCCAGGATACAGCAAAATCTGCACAACAACCAGCTGTTGCGCAAGAATGGACTAAAGATTAACAGTTTTATGGGAAAACAAATGTAACATACTAATTACCTTTCACCTGTATCTAATCGAGGCTAGTAACTAATTGCTTGTCGCAAAGACATGTCTGGGAATAGAAAGCAATAGGTTAAGAGGTGTCCAGGGATAGTTACTTGTCACCTGGTCGCAGTTTGAGATTATTAAAACTTCTCAGGTAGCCCACTGGAGTTACCTGTCTGCCTTACTTGGTTAAGGGTAATTTACTGGTTCCTTGATCCTGGTGGGCACCTGCTACCAGACTTGTATATCACCCAGGGTGCCCCTGGCCACTACCACCTGCTTGACCCGTCACACCACCAACACCCCCCACCACCACCACCACCAGTGTGGTGTGTCCTTCACCACCACCAGTGTGGTGTGTCCACCACCACCACCAGTGTGGTGTGTCCACCACCACCACCACAACTAGTGCGGTGTGTCCACCACCACCACCACAGCCAGTGTGGTGTGTCCATCATCACCACCACCACCAGTGTGGTGTGTCCATTTCCACCACCACCACTACCACCACAACCACCAGTGGGGTGTGTCCATCGTAGCCTACCACCACCACCACCAGTGTGGTGTGTCAATCACCACCACCACAACCAGTGAGGTGTGTCCATCACGACCACTACCACCACCAGTGTGGTGTGTCCACCTCCACCACCACCACCAGTGTGGTGCGTCCATCACTACCATCACCACCACCACAACCATGAGGTGTGTCCATCACCACCACCACCAGTGTGGTGTGCCCATCACCACCATCACCACCAGTGGTGTGTCCATCACCACCACCACCACCGCCACCGCCACCACCACCACCACCACCACCAGTGTGGTGCTTCATCAACCACACCACCACCACCAGTGTGGTGCTTCATCAACCACACCACCACCACCAGTGTGGTGCTTCATCAACCACACCACCACCACCAGTGTGGTGTGTCCAGCACCACCACCACCAGTGTGGTGTGTTCATCACCGCCACCACAACCAGTGTGGTGTGTCCATCACCATCACCATAACCAGTGTGGTGCGTCCGTCACCACCACCACCACCAGTGTGGTGTGTCCATCACCACCACCACCACCACCATTGTGGTGTGTTCATCACCACCACCACAATCAGTGTGGTGTGTCCATCACCACAACCACCACAACCAGTTTGGTGTGTTCATCACCACAACAACAACCAGTGTGGTGCGTCCGTCACCACCACCACCACACCAGTGTGGTGTGTCCATCACCACCACCACCACCACCAGTGTGGTGTGTTCAACACCACCACAATCAGTGTGGTGTGTCCATCACCACCACCACAACCAGTGTGGTGTATCCGTCACCACCACCACAACCAGTGTGGTGTGTCCGTCACCACCACCATAACCAGTGTGGTGTGTCCATCACTACCACCACCACCAGTGTGGTGTGTTTATCACCAAAACCACCACCAGTGTGGTGTGTCCGTCACCACCACCACCAGCAGTGTGGTGTGTTCGTCACCACCACCACCACCACCACCACCAGTGTGGTGTGTCCGTCACCACCACCACCACCACCACTAGTGTGGTGTGTCCGTCACCACCACCACCTCCGCCAGTGTTGTGTGTCCGTCACCACCACCACCACCACCAGTATGGTCTGTCCGTCATCACCACCACCACCAGTGTGATGTGTCCGCCACCACCATCAGCACTACCAGTATGGTCTGTCCGTCATCACCACCACCACCACCACTACCAGTGTGGTGTGTCCGCCACCACCACTACCAGTGTGGTGTGTCCGCCACCACCATCACCACCACCACCATCACCACCAGTGTGGTGTGTCCATCTTCCTTTAGGTTAAGTTTGGTAGAATTTGTCAGGAGACAGGACAAGTGCTTCCTGACGCGGGTCTTACTCATATGATGACCAGCAACTGGAGCTTTGGGTCATTTGACTGAATCATTCAGCCGGCTTACCGGTGCACCTTTTCAAAATTAAAGTTACGTTACATAATCATTTTTCTTTAATGTGTTTGACGTATATATCTGATGGTTAACATGGTCTCAATTGTTATGTTTTTCATTAAACTGTCTTAGAACCTAGTGTACCATTACTAAAATTATAGTATTATAATGAAGGCAGGTCCTAGCTACCTTACCTGAGGTCGGTAGACTGATGTTACTGAGCATCAGAGAAAGAATGTTGGTTTTAGTGATGATGCTGCTGGTTTTATACCTTGTGTGTGCATGTATATATATATATATATATATATATATATATATATATATATATATATATATATATATATATATATATATATATATATATATATATATATATATATATATATATATATATATATATATATATATATATATATATATATATATATATATATATATATATATATATATATATATATATATATATATATATATATATATATATATATATATATATATATATATATATATATATATATATATAATATATATATATATATATATATATATATATATATATATATATATATATATATATATATATATATATATATATATATATATATATATATATATATATATATATATATTCAAAGTTATATAATCTCTGTGTTTATAATATGTTTGGAAAAATCCATTCTTGTGTGGGAGAGGCAGTTCTGAGAAAGAGTAATTCTGAAACAATATCTCCAGCATTGCTGGAAGATAAGTTTAAACTGTTGTAGCTTGTAAACCCACAGTGTAATATCTGACGATAACCTCCTCACCATAATGATGTTCAGCCTGACGTATTACCTCACCTCACGTGTGTAACCCATCATGTGTGATGCAGTAGGAGAGGCAAATATAGCTAGCTTCCGTCCCCAAACCTTCTCTCACCACCCCAACCTTCTCTCACCACACCCCAGCCTTCTCTCACCACCCCAACCTTCTCTAATCACACCCCAACCTTCTCTCACCACCCCAACCGTCCCTCACCACACTCCAACCTTCCCTCATCACACTTCAACCTTCCCTCAACACACCAAAACCTTCTCTCACCACCCCAACCTTCCCTCACCACACCCCAACCTTCTCTCACCACCCCAACCTTTCCACACCACATGCCAACCTTCTCTCACCACACCCCAACCTTCCCTCACCACCCACAACCTTCTATCACCACCCCAACCTTCTCTCACCACCCCTAACCTTCTCTCACCACCCCAACCTTCTCTCACCACACCCCAACCTTCTCTCACTCTCACCACCCCTACCTTCCCTCACCACACCCCAACCTTCTCTCACCATAACCCAACCTTCTCTCACCACCCTCCAATCTTCTCTCACCACACCCCAACCTTCTCTCACCACCCCTACCTTCCCTCACCACACCCCAACCTTCTCTCACCATAACCCAACCTTCTCTCACCACCCTCCAATCTTCTCTCAACACACCCCAACCTTCTCTCACCACCCCCAACCTTGTCTCGCCACACCCCAACCTTCTCTAACCAACCCAACCTTCCCTCACAACACCCCCAACCTTCTCTCACTACCCCAATCTTTCCTCACCACACCCCAATATTCTCTCACCACCCCTACCTTCCCTCACCACACCCCAACGTTCTCTCACCACTCCCCAACTTTCTCTCACCACCCCGCAATCTTCTCTCACCACACCCCAACCTTCCCTCACCACACCGAACCTTGTCTCACCACACCCCAACCTTCTCTCACTACCCCAACCTTTCCTCACCATACCCCAATCTTCTCTCACCACCCCTACCTTCCCTCACCACACCCCAACCTCCTTTCACCACACCCCAACCTTCTCTCACCACACTGCAATCTTCTCTCACCACACCCCAACCTTCTCTCACCACCCCCAACCTTCTCTCACCACCCCCAACCTTCCCTCACCACCCCAACCTTCCCTCACCACCCCAACCTACCCTCAGCACCCCAACCTTCCCTCACCACACCAACCTTCCCTCACCACCCCAACCTTCCCTCAGCACCCCAACCTACCCTCACCACCCCAACCTTCTCTCACTACCCCAACCTTCCCTCACCAAACCCCAACCTTCCCTTACCTCTCCAACCTTCCCTCACCACCCCAACCTTCCATCACCACCCCCACCTTCGCCCGCCACCTCAACCTTCCCTCACCACCCCACCTTCTCTCACCACCCCAACCTTCGCGTTCTACCCCCAAATTCCCTCACCACCCCAACTTTCCCTCACCACCCCCACCTTTCCTCACCACCCCAACATTCCCTCATCACCCCAACTTCCCTCACCACCCCAACCTTCCCTCACCACCCCAACCAACCCTCACCACACCCCAACCTTCTCTCACCACATCCCAACCTTCCCTCACCACACCAACCTTCCCGCATCACCCCAACTTCCCTCACCACCCCAACCTTCCCTTACCACCCCAACCTTCTCTCCCAACAACCCAGCCTTCTCTCACACCACCCCAACCTTCCCTTACCACCCCAACCTTCTCTCACCACACCCCAACCTTTCCTCACCACTCCAACCTTCCCTCACCACCCCAACCTTCCCTCACCACACCCCAACCTTCTTTCACCACACCCCAACCTTCTCTCACCACCCCAACCTTCCCTCACCACACCCCAATCTTCTCTCACCACACCAACCTTCTCTCACCACCCCAACCTTATCTCACCACACCCCAATCTTCTCTCACCACTCCAACCGTCCCTCACCACCCCAAACTTCCCTCACCACCCCAACCTTCCCTCACCACACCCCAACCTTCTCTCACCACACCCCAACCTTCCCTCACAACACCCTAACCTTCCCTCACCACCCCAACCTTCCCTCACTACCCCAACCTTCTCTCACTACACCCCAACCTTCTCTCACCACACCCCAACCTTCTCTCACCACACCCCAACCTTCTCTCACCACACCCCAACCTTCTCTCACCATACCCCAACCTTCTCTCACCATACCCCAACCTTCTCTCACCACACCCCAACCTTCCCTCACTACCCCAACCTTCTCTCACTACACCCCAACCTTCTCTCACTACACCCCAACCTTCTCTCACCACACCCCAACCTTCTCTCACCACACCCCAACCTTCTCTCACCACACCCCAACCTTCTCTCACCACACCCCAACCTTCTCTCACCATACCCCAACCTTCTCTCACCATACCCCAACCTTCTCTCACCAAACCCCAACCTTCTCTCACCAGACCCCAACCTTCTCTCACCACACCCCAACCTTCTCTCACCACACCCCAACCTTCTCTCACCATACCCCAACCTTCTCTCACCATACCCCAACCTTCTCTCACCACACCCCAACCTTCTCTCACCATACCCCAACCTTCTCTCACCATACCCCAACCTTCTCTCACCACACCCCAACCGTCCCTCACTACCCCAACCTTCTCTCACTACACCCCAACCTTCTCTCACTACACCCCAACCTTCTCTCACCACACCCCAACCTTCTCTCACCACACCCCAACCTTCTCTCACCATACCCCAACCTTCTCTCACCATACCCCAACCTTCTCTCACCACACCCCAACCTTCTCTCACCACACACCAACCTTCTCTCACCACCCCAACCTTCTCTCACCATACCCCAACCTTCTCTCACCATACCCCAACCTTCTCTCACCACACCCCAACCTTCTCTCACCATACCCCAACCATCTCTCACCATACCCCAACCATCTCTCACCACACCCCAACCTTCTCTCACCATACCCCAACCTTCTCTCACCATACCCCAACCTTCTCTCACCACACCCCAACCTTCTCTCACCATACCCCAACCTTCTCTCACCATACCCCAACCTTCTCTCACCACACACCAACCTTCTCTCACCACCCCAACCTTCTCTCACCACTCCCCAACCTTCTCTCACCACCCCAACCTTCTCTCACCACCCCAACCTTCTCTCACCACCCCAACCTTCTCTCACCACCCCAACCTTCTCTCACCACCCCAACCTTCTCTCACCACCCCAACCTTCTCTCACCACCCCAACCTTCTCTCACCACCCCAACCTTCTCTCACCACCCCAACCATCTCTCACCACCCCAACCTTCTCTCACCACACCCCAACCTTCTCTCACAATACCCCAACATTCTCTCACCACTCCCCAACCTTCTCTCACCACCCCAACCTTCTCTCACCACCCCAACCTTCTCTCACCACCCCAACCTTCTCTCACCACCTCAACCTTCTCTCACCACACCCCAACCTTCTCTCACAATACCCCAACTTTCTCTCACCACTCCCCAACCTTCTCTCACCACTCCCCAACCTTCTCTCACCACCCCAACCTTCTCTCACCACCCCAACCTTCTCTCACCACCCCAACCTTCTCTCACCACCCCAACCTTCTCTCACCACACTCAAACCTTCTCTCACAATACCCCAACTTTCTCTCACCACACCCCAACCTTCCCTCACTACACCCCAACCTTATCTCGCCACCCCAATCTTCTCTCACCACACCCAAACATTCTCTCACCACACCCCAACCTTCTCTCACCACCCCAACCTTCCCTCACCACACCCCAACCTTCTCTCACCACCCCAACCTTCTCTCACCACCACAAACTTCCCTCATCATCCCCATCTTCCCTCACTACCCCAACCTCTCTCAGCCCCACCTTACCTCACCCCCACCTTCCCTCACCCCACCTTCCCTCACCCCCACCTTCTCCCACCCCCACCTTCCCTCAACCCCACCTTCCCCCACCCTCACCTTCCCTCACCCCCACCTTCTCCCACCCCCACCTTCCCTCACCCCCACCTTCTCCCACCCCCACCTTCTCCCACCCCCACCTTCCCTCACCCCCACCTTCCCCCACCCTAACCTTCCCTCACCCCATCTTCCCTCACCCCCACCTTCAATCACCCCCACCTTCCCTCACCCCCACCTTCCCTCACCCCACCTTCCCTCACCCCACCTTTCCTCACCACCCCAACATTCCCTAATCACCCCAACTTCCCTTACCACGCCAACCTTCCCTCACCACCCAAACCTTCCTTCACCACACCCGAACCTCCCCTCACCACACCAACCTTCCCGCATCACCCCAACTTCCGTCACCACCCCAACCTTCCCTTACCACCCCAACCTTCTCTCACCACACCCCAACCTTCCCTCACCACCCCAACCTTCCCTCACTACACCAACCTTCTCTCACTACACCCCAACCTTCTCTCACCACACCCCAACCTTCCCTCACCACCCCAACCTTCCCTCACTACACCAACCTTCTCTCACCACACCCCAACCTTCTCTCACCACCCCAACTTTCTCTCACCAACACAACCTTCTCTCGCCACCCCAACCTTCTCTCACCACACCCCAACATTCTCTCACCACCCCAACCTTCTCTCACCACCCCAAACTTCCCTCACCACAACTCAACCTTTTCTCACCACACCCCAACCTTCTCTCACTACCCGAACCTTCTCTCACCACCCCAAACTTCCCTCACCACACCCCAACCTTCTCTCACCACCCCAACCTTCTCTCACCACCTCAACCTTCCCTCACCATCCCCATCTTCCCTCACTACCCCAACCTCTCTCACCCCACCTTACCTCACCCCCACCTTCCCTCACCCCACCATCCCTCACCCCACCTTCCCTCACCCCATCTTCCCTCTCCCCCACCTTCCCTCATCCCCACCTTCCCCCACCCAACCTTCCCTCACCCCACCTTCCCTCACCCCCACCTTCCCTCACTCCCCACCTTCCCTCACTCCCCACCTTCCCTCACCCCACCTTCCCTCACCCCCACCTTCCCCCACCACCACCTTCCCTCAGCCCACCTTCCCTCACCCCCATCCTTCCCCCACCCCCACCTTCCCTCACCCCACTTTCCTTCACCCCCACCATCCCTCACCTCCACCTTCCCTCACCCCCACCTTCCCACACCCCCACCTTCCCTCACCCCTACCTTCTCTCACCTCCATCTTCACTCACCCTTACCTTCCCTCACCCCACCTTCCCTCACCCCCACATTCCCTCACCCCCACCGTCCCTCACCCCCCCTTCCTTCACCCCCACCTTCCCTCACCCCCACCTTCCCTCACCCCCACCTTCCCTCACCTCCACCTTCCCTCACTCCCACCTTCCCTCACCCCACCTTCCATCACCCCCACCATCCCTCACCCCCACCTTCCCTCACCCCCACCTTCCCTCACACCCACTTTCCCTCACCTCCACCTTCCCTCACCTCCACCTTTCCCCACTCTACCTTCCCTCACCCCACCTTTCCCCACCCCCACCTTCCTCCACCCCTACCTTCAACCACCCCCACCTTCCTAACCCCATCTTCCCTCACCCCCACCTTTCCCCAACCTTCCCTCACCCCCACCTTCCCTCACCCCCATCTTCCCTCACCCCACCTTCCCCCACCCCACCTTCCCTCATCCCCACCTTCCCCCACCCCCAACTTCCCCAACCCCCACCTTCCACCACCCCCACCTTCCCCACCCAACCTTCCCTCTCCCCCACCTTCCCCCACCCCACCTTCCCCCAAGCCCACCTTTTCTGAACCCCACCTTCCCTCACCCCCTTTTTCCCTCACCCCCACCTTCCCTCACCCCCACCTTCTCCCTCCCCACCTTCCCTCACCCCCACCTTCCCTCACCCCAACCTTCCCTCACCCCCACCTTCCCCCACCCCCACCTTCGCTCACCCCACCTTCCTCCACCCCCAGCTTCCCTCACCCCATCTTCCCTCACCCCACCTTCCCTCACCCCCACCTTCCCTCATTCCAACCTTCCCTCACCCCCACCTTCCCCCACCCCCACCTTCGCTCACCCCACCTTCCTCCACCCCCACCTTCCCTAACCCCACCTTCTTTCACCCCACCTTCCCTCACCCCACCTTCCCTCACCCCACCTTCCCCCACCCCACCTTCCCCCACCCCACCTTCCCTCACAACACCTTCCCCCACCCCCACCTTCCCTCACCCCACCTTCCCTCACCCCCTCCTTCCCTCACACCCACCTTCCCCCACCCCCACCTTCCCTCACCCCCACCTTCCCCCACCCCACCTTCCCCCACCCCCACCTTCTCCCACCCTCACCTTCCCCCACCCCCACCTTCCCTCACCCCCACCTTCTCCCACCCCAACCTTCCCCCACCCCCACCTTCCCCCACCCCCACCTTCCCCCACCCCCACCTTCCCCCACCCCCACCTTCTCCCACCCCCACCTTCCCCCACCCCCACCTTCTCCCACCCCCACCTTCCCCCACCCCCACCTTCCCCCACCCCCACCTTCCCCCACCCCCACCTTCTCCCACCCCCACCTTCCCCCACCCCCACCTTCCCTCACACCCACCTTCTCCCACCCCCACCTTCCCCCACCCCCACCTTCTCCCACCCCCACCTTCCCCCACCCCCACCTTCCCCCACCCCCACCTTCTCCCACCCCCACCTTCCCCCACCCCCACCTTCCCCCACCCCCACCTTCCCCCACCCCCACCTTCTCCCACCCCCACCTTCCCCCACCCCCACCTTCCCTCACACCCACCTTCTCCCACCCCCACCTTCCCCCACCCCCACCTTCCCCACCTTCCCCCACCCCACCTTTTCCCACCCCCACCTTCCCCAACCCCCACCTTCCCTCACACCCACCTTCTCCCACCCCCACCTTCCCCCACCCCCACCTTCCCTCACACCCACCTTCTCCCACCCCCACCTTCCCCCACCCCCACCTTCCCTCACACCCACCTTCTCCTCTCAGTAGTAGTAACCAGTTACTAGTAACCAGTTACCAGTAACCAGTGTACCAGTAGATGACTCACTACCAACCGTCTCTGCATGAATCACTGGCTGTATTCGTATTGTGCTGACCACACCAGTATTTCAAAGACCCCCTCACATATGGGTACTGTGGGCGGTCAGATATACGAGAGTGAACAAAAAGGCAGGTCACGGCTGTTTGGCTCTTCCATACTTACCGTTATAATTATACGTACTTCCAGCCTATGTGAGTATTACTTTACCCTATCCACGTGTTCGAACCCCACATGATAAATGGTGGCAACGGTGTGCAGCGTGGATTTAAGCTTTTTAAGGGTATTTCAAGATGTTAGAAGACTGTTTGTGAGTAGCCGGCGGGTCAAAGGTGAACCGTAGCTAGCCGCTCCCCTCACAACCTCCACCTCCAGCCTGCAAGCCTGTTGCAGCCGTTTTTTCAAGCTTCCTGGCTTAGTTCGTGTGCTAATTGCTTCAATCTCCGAGGGGTTGACCCGGATTTTGCAATTAAGCCAGTCAGTAAGCCAGACTGTGGAAGTGAACGCCAGTCAGCCTATCATCCAGCCTGTCTCCTGTCATCCACCTGCTCCTCCGTGCTGTGTGCATCGTTACACGTCTTCCAGTCAGCCATTCTCGTGGGTTAAGCCAGTCAGCCAACCCAGCTGAGAGAGAGAAGTAAGCCATGCAAGTTCCTCTGGAAGTTCCTCTGAAGTATTGTTTCATGTATCGCTTTGTGCTCCCTGTTGGATGCTAAGAGTGAATTTCACCATTCCTGTGGCATAGAGTGGCTTATCAAGCCACCTTCGTGGGTAGTGAGTGGAGTGCGCGCCAGTGAGCGCCAGCGAGAGTCACACCCACCACCACCACTCTACTCACACCACCACCACCACCCACCTCATCTACCTGTGGTTGTTTGCACCCTTGTACCGGGTCCTAATACTGTTTTGGCTCACATAATTGGTCAAGAGATTGTAGCTGAGCGCCAACGATAAAGCCAGTTATGTGAGTTCACCGAGAAAGCGCATTTCTTCACGACGACAGTGTGAGTGTCGGCGTCATCACCGCGCAGGACAACCTTCCTCATCACCAGTCATCCCGTCGACTCCTCCAGACTTCTGTGATAATTTTCTGTTTAGAGACATTTTTCTTGCATTTAAAGACATTTGCATGTGTGAGACATTTATAGTGAATTTCTTGTGTACTCTAAACCTTGTGTTTTCAGTGTAGACTCAGTGTTTCTTTGACTCGTTATTTTTGCAATATTTTTCAGTGTTATCGCTCATCTCATATTTTTTTATCTGTGTTTTTTTTTATGCTACTCTCTGTCTGTAGTAAGTATTATTGTGTAGTGTACCAGTCAGTCACTCTGTGTGAAGTGATTCATTTTTTTATTGTATTCTTTCAGCATTGTATTCTCCAGTAATTGTCATTGTATTTCATGCAGTGATATTCACCCCAGTATCCCAAATTATCCATTTATTTCTATGTGTGCCTTTTTTTCGTATGCCAGCAGTGTCTCATTCCTCTAATTTTTTCGCAGACTTGTGTACCATTATTTTTGCCAGCAAATTTTTGTCGTATCAGTCACAGCAAGATTTTGTTGTAAGAATATACTAAAATGATGAATACGTGATTAAGTGTTGTGTGCCCCGCCACTTGTAAGTGTTACACTTCCCGTTTTGTTCCTTTGTTTTATTTTTAGTCATATTTTTACATTTCTTTGAACAAATTCACTCTTGATGTAATTTCAATTACTTTTAACGTAAAGTGTTTTCTTTACTCTGTTTGAGTAAATTGTTTTGTCTAATTTACGATTAAGAGTTAAAGTGTTCAATCAGTTTTTTCTTCATATTTTTATTTTATTATTTAACCTGAGTTTTCCCAGTGAGACTTTATTACTGCAGTGAATTATTTTTGTTGCACTTGTTCTGCAGTGCATTATTTTCTTTTATTGATATTTTTATGCATTATTATTCTCAGATCATTATTGTTTGAGTCTTGTTTTTCATTTTATTAATTTTCCTGATGTTGTCTTTGCATTATATTTTAATTTTGTTTATGCATTCTTAGAAAATATTTAAATTTCCCAGTTATTTCTCTTTGCATACAATTTAGTGATTTTATTTTATACTTTTTACATTGATTTAAAATTTTATTAGTTAATTTCTTTATTAGCAAGAGTAAAGACAGCTCATTTTGCATTGAATTCAGTCTCCAGTAATATTTTTACTTGTAAATTTCAATGTAATTTTTATCTTGGCCAATAGTCCTTTACATTGAGTTGTCCTTCCTCTTGCAGTGTATCTTAGACATTTTTTTATTACTTCTGCAGAATTAGTTGCATCTCTTTTATTTCAATTTTAGCATTTTGTATCATTTTTATTGTTCATTATTTTTGCCTTATTTGTTCTCGTGCAACTTCTTTGCCATTATGTCTCACATACCGTCAAGTGATACTTTAGTGAATGTCGACACTCAGACCTCTCAGGCTACTACTGCTGCTGCTGTCATCAGTCCTCACAGTCCCTTAGCGACTGACAGACCGACCCAGACACTGAGATACTATAGTTATACTCGTGATTCCCTTGATGCGTTACCTTTATTCAATGGCCATGTACATAGTCTTGAAGCATGGTTTACTGCCATTCGTTCTCGTGCTAATGCTCTAGTTGAAGGTCCTCCTTCAGAGGAAAGTCTTATCAGACTTGCTAAAGAAGCTCTTCATCGATCCCCTGCTGCTGTTCACGTTGTTGATCTCCTTGATATGCGTGACTTCAGGAATCTTACTAAGTGGTCACAATATGAGGAACTGATTCGTTCTTTCCTTGTCCCAGTAAAAATAGTTGATCCATATGTCGTTCTTAGGGAACTAGTGAATGCTACACCCATGAGTAATGAATCGTTGAGTGCATTTGCTGTTAGATTAGACAAACTTTTATCATCATTTATCAATGCTGTCCAGTCCTCAGCTTTTCTCCCTGAAGAGGCTAAACCATTTACAGAATCGCTTGCTAAAATAGCAGCTTTTGGAGCAATCAAAGAACTAATGCCGCCTGCTTCCGTGTGTGCTTATGAGGCTCATCCTCCAACTGTGACGATGGAACCACTTACAGCCTTAAATCATGTACGTTCCTTGTGCCCCCAGGGTACTTTCCCATGTATCAAAAGTAATTTCACACATATGCCTCAGTCTGCACCACCTCTTGTTTGCGCCACAGAGACAAATCGTGGTCGTCAACCATCTCAGCGATCACCAAGGACCAGTTATAAACCTCGTAGTATTCATAGTACATTCAGTAACCATAGTCGGCGGACTTGTTATAACTGTGGTTTCCGTGGCCATATTGCAATTAATTGTCCTGATAGTTACCCTAAGAGACGTCGTACTGATGATGAGTACCCAGATCTTCCCTACTGTACTTATCATAGAATACAGACATGACACATCTGAGTGCAATGCTCTCTATAACCTTCAGTACTCTAGGTCTTTCCGTGGCCGTTCCAACCGCAGAACCCGTAGAGGAAACAGATATTGTGGTTCTCAAACTAACCAGAACCAGGCTCATTCTTCCAATTCTCAAAATAACCAGAACCAGGTTCATTCTTCCAATTCGGGGGAATTCGAGCGCCCCAGTCAAACCGTCCCATGGTGACAGTAGGTGATAATGAGTACACCATCCCCGTTCACAATTCCTTTGAAGCTTTAAGCAGTCTTACGAGAGTGAGCAAGGAGGCAGGTCACGGCTGTTAGGGCGCTTCACACATTATCCGTAATATACGTACTTCCAGCCTACGTATTTCTTTACCCTATCCACGTGTTCGAACCCCCACATGATAAATCAGCCCAAGCCGTATACCTGCCATCTCTAGTTTGTATTAGTTGTATGTCGGGACGACATACGTTAGCGTCGCCGAGCTCTCAGTAGTAGTAACCAGTTACCAGTAACCAGTTACCAGTAACCAGTGTACCAGTAGATGATTCACTACCAACCGTCTCTGCGTGAATCACTGGCTGTATTCATATTGTGCTGACCACAGCAGTATTTCAAAGACCCCCTCACATATGGGTACTGTGGGCGGTCAGATATACGAGAGTGAGCAAGGAGGCAGGTCACGGCTGTTTGGCTCTTCCATACTTACCATTATAATTATACGTACTTCCAGCCTACGTGAGTATTACTTTACCCTATCCACGTGTTCGAACCCCACATGATACTCCCACCCCCACCTTCTCCCACCCCCACCTTCCCCCACCCCCACCTTTCCCCACCCCCACCTTCTCCCACCCCCACCTTCCCCCACCCCCACCTTCCCCCACCCCCACCAGGGTCCAGGCTATTCAAAGAGAAAATATAAAAAGTGCGTCTTGTAACTCATTTGTTTTATTAGTCAATATTTTCCCGAAGAAACTTTTACACCAGCTGTAAGTCACAGCTGGTGTTTACTGTCCCCCACCACCAGCTGTTATTTACTTATTTGTCCCACCAGCTGGTTCTTAGTGACCTGCATCACCAGCTGGTTCTTAATGACTTGCATCATCAGCTGGTTCTTTATGACCTGCACCACCAGCTGGTTCTTAATGACCTGCACCACCAGCTGGTTCTTAATGACCTGCACCACCAGCTTGTTCTTAATGACCTGCACCACCAGCTAGTTCTTAATGACCTGCCCCGCCAGCTGGTTCTTAATGACCTGCACCACCAGCTTGTTCTTAATGACCTGCACCACCAGCTGGTTCTTAATGACCTGCACCACCAGCTGGTTCTTAATCACCTGCACCACCAGCTGGTTCTTAATGACCTGCACCACCAGCTGGTTCTTTATGACCTGCATCACCAGCTGGTTCTTAATGACCTGCACCACCAGCTGGCTCTTAATGACGTGCACCACCAGCTGGTTCTTAATGACCTGCACCACCAGCTGGTTCTTAATGACCTGCACCACCGGCTGGTTCTTAATGACCTGCACCACCAGCTGGTTCTTAACGACCTGCACCACCAGCTGGTTCTTAATGACGTGCACCACCAGCTGGTTCTTAATGACGTGCACCACCAGCTGGTTCTTAATGACCTGCACCACCAGCTGGTTCTTAATGACCTGCACCACCGGCTGGTTCTTAATGACGTGCACCACCAGCTGGTTCTTAATGACGTGCACCACCAGCTGGTTCTTAATGACCTGCACCACCAGCTGGTTCTTAATGACGTGCACCACCAGCTGGTTCTTATTTTTCTATATAACAACATTACCAACAGACTCAAAATTATCTTCATTAATGATTTGTGAAATCCGCCCTATGGAGCCTTGCTGGCTTGTCTTCTGCTAGCACTAACAGTCTGGTAAACCTTGGTAATAGATACCGACAAACTGGTTTAAAAAGTCACGTAACCGAACACTGGGATACATTTATCAGACAACGTTTCGGTCAAGGTCACATGGCAGAAACTTTTTCTGATATATCCTAGTGTTTCCTTATTTTTTTTTCTAAGCTAACAGTCTAAATGATCAGGTCAGCAGCCAGGTGGCTTGGTCATGGACCAGGCAGTCATGTGGCTTGGTCATGGACCAGGCAGCCAGGTGGCTTAGTCAAGAACCAGGCAGAGATGGCTTGGTCAAGGGCCAGGCAGAGATGGCTTGGTCAAGGGTCAGACAGCCAGGTGGCTTGGTCAAGGACCAGTCTGCCAGGTGGCTTGGTCAAGGACCAGTCTGCCAGGTGGCTTGATCAAGGACCAGACAAAGATGGCTTGGTCAAGGACCAGGCAGAGATAGCTTGGTCAAGAGCCAGGCAGAGATGGCTTGGTCAAGGGCCAGGCAGCGATAGCTTGGTCAAGGGCCAGGCAGAGATAGCTTGGTCAAGGGCCAGGCAGAGATAGCTTGGTCAAGGGCCAGGCAGAGATGGCTTGGTCAAGGGCCAGGCAGAGATGGCTTGGTCAAGGGCCAGGCAGAGATAGCTTGGTCAAGGGCCAGGCAGAGATAGCTTGGTCAAGGGCCAGGCAGAGATAGCTTGGTCAAGAGCCAGGCAGAGATAGCTTGGTCAAGAGCCAGGCAGAGATAGCTTGGTCAAGGGCCAGGCAGAGATAGCTTGGTCAAGAGCCAGGCAGAGATAGCTTGGTCAAGAGCCAGGCAGAGATAGCTTGGTCAAGAGCCAGGCAGAGATAGCTTGGTCAAGGGCCAGGCAGAGATAGCTTGGTCAAGAGCCAGACAGAGATAGCTTGGTCAAGAGCCAGACAGAGATAGCTTGGTCAAGGGCCAGGCAGAGATGGCTTGGTCAAGGGCCAAGCAGAGATAGCTTGGTCAAGGGCCGGACAGAGGTGGCGATGACTCCTGGAACTATCGAGAGAGACAAAAGACAGGAGTGAATGACGGACAGCTATCTAACTCTCTTTTCCCCCTTGAGTGACGCACAAAATATTGCACAATGCACCACTGACAATGCATCTCTGACAATGCACCACTGATAAACAAATTACTCTCCTATAGAAATGGTAATTTCTTTGTAAAAGAGAAATGGGGAAGTTCTCCTATCATCGGTATTATTTATATGTTGATCTGTAGAGATGCTGGTCATTTGATCGAGGTCTTCCACTGGTTTACTGCATCTGTATTTTGTCACAGTGTCGGTAGTTTATAACGGGTTGTTTCTTTCTAGGGAAGGAGCCTGGTGGGCCCTAGAGACAAGCAGGAAGTTACACAGGGTTCATCAGGACGTGGGTGTTTCGTCCTCCTTCAACAGAAATAGTCACTTTAAGATGATTGTCAACTGAGTATTAGGCGGTATACATCTTTTATAACCATCTGTCAGCAGGTCTTCATAACCATCTGTCAGCAGGTCTTCATGTCTCTCTGTACAGCCACACTAGATAGACAACACTGGGAATAATTGTGTAGGAATATGAAGAGGAGAGTCCTTTATTTATTATTATTATTATTATTATTATTATTATTATTATTATTATTATTATTATTATTATTATTCGTGGGGAAGCGCTGAAACCGTAAGGCCTAGGTAATGGGAGGCAGACTTAACCCAAGTAAGAGGATAGATCCTGTCCTCTTGATCAAGAGCCCGTGACCGGCATCAAGGGACGATGACACAGAATTAAGAAGAGAAGCAAGAGAACGATAATAAACAAGGTAGAATGTATAACGTCAGGTAACGTGATTATCATACAAAAGGAGATCAATCACACCTCACCCGCTCCCTCTCCTCCTCACACACAAACACACACACACACACACACACAAACACACACACACACACACAAACACAAACACACACAAACACACACACACACACACACAAACACACACACACACCCACACACAAACACACACACACACACACGCATCACACACACACGCGCATCACACACACGCATGACACACACACGCATCACACACACACACACACACACACACACACACACACACACACACACACACTCTCTTGCTCTCTCTCTCTCTTGCTCTCTCTCTCTCTTGCTCTCTCTCTCTCTTGCTCTCTCTCTCTCTTGCTCTCTCTCTCTCTTGCTCTCTCTCTCTCTTGCTCTCTCTCTCTCTTGCTCTCTCTCTCTCTTGCTCTCTCTCTCTCTTGCTCTCTCTCTCTCTTGCTCTCTCTCTCTCTTGCTCTCTCTCTCTCTTGCTCTCTCTCTCTCTTGCTCTCTCTCTCTCTTGCTCTCTCTCTCTCTTGCTCTCTCTCTCTCTTGCTCTCTCTCTCTCTTGCTCTCTCTCTCTCTTGCTCTCTCTCTCTCTCTCTTGCTCTCTCTCTTGCCCTCTCTCTCTCTTGCTCTCTCTCTCTCTTGCTCTCTCTCTCTCTTGCTCTCTCTCTCTCTTGCTCTCTCTCTCTCTTGCTCTCTCTCTCTTGCTCTCTCTCTCTCTTGCTCTCTCTCTCTCTTGCTCTCTCTCGTTCCCATTTTCCCTTCTAACTCTCCCCTCTCCTACTCTTCCCTTCACTCTCTCTCCCCCTCTACCTTTCCCTTCTCTCTTCTCTCAAAAAAAAAAAAAAAAAAATGGTGGGGACTCGCAGGAACCAAGGATCAGATGAGAATGGTTCTGGTAGGGAGGAGTGGATGGAGGAGCAGTGGAAAAGGATGGAACAAGAGTGGGAGAGAAAATTAGGAGAGCTTTCTGAAAAAATGGAGAAAGAGCTCTCTGTGAAATTGGAAAGGAGGTTGGAGAAGGAGACAAAGAATTGGGAGGCACAAGTCGAAACTGCAGTAGCCAAGATAAGGGTCCTAGAAGTTGAGATAAATAGGCTGAAGCGAGTTACAGGGGCAGTGACCAGAGAAGACACAGCATATGAAGCTGCGAGGCCGAACAGGAAGGAAGGAATTATGAATTATGCTAAGGTCACATCAATCTGCCAAGGAGGACCAAGGAGTGAAAGGGAAGATCAGCTGGTTGCAGATGGAGAGGGTGATAGGTCGAATGCTGAGGCACAACAAGGCTATCAAGAGCCACTGGAAAAATCAAGGGAGAAACTGACCACATACAGGCAGGATCCAGAGTCACAGAGGGTGAGGCAATGGGAGGAAGAAAGGGCAAAATCAGTGTTTATCCATGGGCTTCAGGAGAGAGAGGAAAGGACACACACTGAAAGGCAGCAGGAAGAAAGAAAGGAGATTGAGAAAATCATCACGGAAATAGGTGAAGAGATGGACGAGATTGTAAATTTTCAGAGAATAGGGGGGTACTCGAAGGGGAGAAACCGACCAATCAAGCTGATTCTCAGGACGGAAACAGTGCGGAACAGGATCCTCCAAGAGAAACCACGATTGAAATACTCGGAAGAGTACAAGAGGGTGTTCCTAGACAGAGACAGAACAAAATCAGAACGACAGCAGCTGAGGGAGAGGACAAAAAAGCGAAAGGAGCTAGGAAAAGAGACAAGGAGGGAACCAGCAGAGGTCAGTCAGAGCAGGACAGAACAGCAAGGGCAAGCACACACACAACTACTCTCAGAACCATACAACCTATCACACCATCCCAACACACACTACAATCCATACCCACAGCCTCCACCCAACACCGAGCTATAGAATCCCACAGTATGCCACCAGGTCTCCCACCCTCACAGGCCCCCCAAACCACAGTGTTGGAAAGGAAACTGAAGGTATGGTACACAAACGCTGATGGAATAACAAATAAGTGGGAGGAGTGGCATGAAAGAGTCAAAGAAGCATCACCGGACATCATAGCTCTCACAGAAACCAAGCTTACAGGTATGATAACAGATGCCATCTTTCCAACGGGATACCAAATCCTGAGGAAAGACAGAGGGAACAGGGGGGGTGGAGGAGTGGCGTTGCTGATCAAAAATCGCTGGAATTTTGATGAGCTGGAGAGAGGAGATAGCGGAGAAGAAAGTGATTACATAGTGGGAACACTTCACTCTGGAGGTCCCAAGGTGGTAATAGCAGTGATGTATAACCCACCACAGAACAGCAGGAGGCCAAGGCAAGAGTACGACGAGAGCAATAGAGCGATGGTTGACACACTGGCTAGAGTGGCCAGAAGAGCTCATGCATGCAGGGCAAAGCTCCTGATCATGGGTGACTTTAACCACAAGGAGATCGATTGGGAGAACTTGGACCCACATGGGGGCCAAGATACATGGAGGGCTAAGATGATGGAGGTGGTACTGGAGAACTTCATGTACCAACACGTAAGGGACACTACAAGAGAGAGAGGAGAGGATGAACCAGCAAGGCTGGACTTAGTATTCACCTTCAGTAGTGCAGATATCGAGGACATCACATATGAAAGACCCCTTGGGGCCAGTGACCATGTGGTTTTAAGCTTCGAATACACAGTAGAGCTACAAGTGGAGGGAGAAGCAGGAAGGCCAGGACGAATGAAGCCAAACTACAAGAAAGGGGACTACACAGGAATGAGGAACTACCTGAACGGGGTTCAGTGGGACAGAGAACTGGCAGGGAAGCCAGTTAATGAGATGATGGAATATGTAGCAACAAAATGCAAGGAGGCTGAGGAGAGGTTTGTACCCAAGGGTAACAGGATTAATGAAAAAGCCAGGATGAGCCCATGGTTTACCCAAAGGTGCAGGGAGGCAAAAACCAAGTGTGCTAGGGAATGGAAGAAATATAGAAGGCAAAGGACCCAGGAGAATAAGGAGAACAGTCGTAGAGCCAGAAACGAATATGCACAGATAAGAAGGGAGGCCCAAAGACAATATGAAAATGACATAGCAGCGAAAGCCAAATCTGACCCGAAACTGTTGTACAGCCACATCAGGAGGAAAACAACAGTCAAGGACCAGGTAATCAGGCTAAGGAAGGAAGGAGGAGAGACAACAAGAAATGACCGTGAAGTATGTGAAGAACTCAACAAGAGATTCAAAGAAGTGTTCACAGAGGAGACAGAAGGGACTCCAGAAAGACGGAGAGGTGGGGCACACCACCAAGTGCTGGACACAGTGCACACAACCGAGGAAGAAGTGAAGAGGCTTCTGAGTGAGCTAGATACCTCAAAGGCAATGGGGCCAGATAACATCTCCCCATGGGTATTGAGAGAGGGAGCAGAGGCGCTATGTGTACCCCTAACAACAATATTCAATACATCTATCGAAACAGGGAGATTGCCTGAGGCATGGAAGACAGCAAATGTAGTCCCAATCTTTAAAAAAGGAGACAGACATGAAGCATTAAACTACAGACCAGTGTCACTGACATGTATAGTATGCAAAATCATGGAGAAGATTATCAGGAGAAGAGTGGTGGAACACCTAGAAAGGAATGATCTCATCAACAGCAGCCAACATGGTTTCAGGGACGGGAAATCCTGTGTCACAAACCTACTGGAGTTCTATGACATGGTGACAGCAGTAAGACAAGAGAGAGAGGGGTGGGTGGATTGCATTTTCTTGGACTGCAAGAAGGCGTTTGACACAGTTCCACACAAGAGATTGGTGCAAAAACTGGAGGACCAAGCAGGGATAACAGGGAAGGCACTACAATGGATCAGGGAATACTTGTCAGGAAGACAGCAGCGAGTCATGGTACGTGGCGAGGTGTCAGAGTGGGCACCTGTGACCAGCGGGGTCCCGCAGGGGTCAGTCCTAGGACCAGTGCTGTTTCTGGTATTTGTGAACGACATGACGGAAGGAATAGACTCTGAGGTGTCCCTGTTTGCAGATGACGTGAAGTTGATGAGAAGAATTCACTCGATCGAAGACCAGGCAGAACTACAAAGGGATCTGGACAGGCTGCAGACCTGGTCCAGCAATTGGCTCCTGGAGTTCAATCCCACCAAGTGCAAAGTCATGAAGATTGGGGAAGGGCAAAGAAGGCCGCAGACGGAGTACAGTCTAGGGGGTCAGAGACTACAAACCTCACTCAAGGAAAAAGATCTTGGGGTGAGTATAACACCAGGCACATCTCCTGAAGCGCACATCAACCAAATAACTGCTGCAGCATATGGGCGCCTAGCAAACCTCAGAACAGCATTCCGACATCTTAATAAGGAATCATTCAGGACCCTGTACACCGTGTATGTTAGGCCCATATTGGAGTATGCGGCACCAGTTTGGAACCCACACCTAGCCAAGCACGTGAAGAAACTAGAGAAAGTGCAAAGGTTTGCAACAAGACTAGTCCCAGAGCTAAGAGGTATGTCCTACGAGGAGAGGTTAAGGGAAATCAACCTGACGACACTGGAGGACAGGAGAGATAGGGGGGACATGATAACGACATACAAAATACTGAGAGGAATTGACAAGGTGGACAAAGACAGGATGTTCCAGAGATTGGACACAGTAACAAGGGGACACAGTTGGAAGCTGAAGACACAGATGAATCACAGGGATGTTAGGAAGTATTTCTTCAGCCACAGAGTAGTCAGTAAGTGGAATAGTTTGGGAAGCGATGTAGTGGAGGCAGGATCCATACATAGCTTTAAGCAGAGGTATGATAAAGCTCACGGCTCAGGGAGAGTGACCTAGTAGCGATCAGTGAAGAGGCGGGGCCAGGAGCTCGGACTCGACCCCCGCAACCTCAACTAGGTGAGTACAACTAGGTGAGTACACACACACACACACACACACACACACACACACACACACACACACACACACACACACACACACACACACACACACACACACACACACACAACAGGCCTAGTGTCTAATCGACATGTGCCTAGGACAAAATGGTAACTAAGGAATCGTTCAGGACCCTGTACACCGTGTACGTTAGGCCCATATTGGAGTATGCGGCACCAGTTTGGAACCCACACCTAGCCAAGCACGTAAAGAAACTAGAGAAAGTGCAAAGGTTTGCAACAAGACTAGTCCCAGAGCTAAGAGGTATGTCCTACGAGGAGAGGTTAAGGGAAATCAACCTGACGACACTGGAGGACAGGAGAGATAGGGGGGACATGATAACGACATACAAAATACTGAGAGGAATTGACAAGGTGGACAAAGACAGGATGTTCCAGAGATGGGACACAGCAACAAGGGGACACAGTTGGAAGTTGAAGACACAGATGAATCACAGGGATGTTAGGAAGTATTTCTTCAGCCACAGAGTAGTCAGGAAGTGGAATAGTTTGGGAAGCGATGTAGTGGAGGCAGGATCCATACATAGCTTTAAGCAGAGGTATGATAAAGCTCACGGTTCAGGGAGAGTGACCTAGTAGCGACCAGTGAAGAGGCGGGGCCAGGAGCTTGGACTCGACCCCTGCAACCTCAACTAGGTGAGTACATACTAATGGAAATATCTGATCAAGACATAAGAACATAAGAACGAAGGAACACTGCAGCAGGCCTACTGGCCCATGTGAGGTAGGTCCAAGTCTCCTACCGGCTTAAGCCAATGCACCCAACCTAGTCAGGTCAGGTCACCTTGACTTAAGGGAGGAACACGGCAACCGTCCTGGTAGCACAAGCTAATCAGGTCCAACTCACACCCACCCACACCCACTCATGTATTTATCCAACCTATTTTTAAAGCTACACAACGTTCTGGCCTCTATAACTGTACTTGGAAGTTTGTTCCACTCGTCCACAACTCTATTACCAAACCAGTACTTTCCTATATCCTTCCTGAATCTGAATTTTTCTGACTTAAAACCATTGCTGCGAGTCCTGTCTAGGCTAGATATTTTCAGCACACTATTTACATCCCCTTTATTTATTCCTGTCTTCCATTTATACACCTCAATCATATCCCCCCTAATTCTACGTCTTTCTAGAGAGTGAAGATTCAGGGCCCTTAGTCTA
>NC_091316.1:23114152-23121652 GCF_038502225.1 Cherax quadricarinatus
ATCCATACATAGCTTTAAGATAAGAGTTGCGAGGATTCACGAAGACAGGAGATAATAAGCCTGTTTTGAGAGGCCGGACCAGGAGCTTACACTCGACTACTGCAACGACAAATTGGTGAGTACATGTAGCTAAGCACACACACACACACACACACACACACACACACACACACACACACACACACACACACACACCTTACCCTACCTTACGAACACAAAATTCTATTTATCGCACGCAAATTGGATTCCCTCTTGCATATAATTTTCTTGATAAAGTCATGGGCACAGCTAAGAATAATTTCATACTCTTTGTCTTTAATTTAAAATTGTCATCCCTTTCATGGGGGGCTAAATTATATACATTTTGCAAAAACGGGCAATTCAGCAGCGAACTTTCAAGTTAAACGAATGAGGATGATAACACTTCCTGTGTTGCAGCCGCAGATAACATCCAGGAAAATCATTTTGGTTATCTTGAAGTACTGAAAGTTAAAGTTGCGATGAAATACAGAGATAGAGAAAGCGAGGAACTCCAACTATTAAGAGCACTTGGATAGAAGGTATGGTCAGGTATGGTATAAACCTTGGTAATAAATACCGACAAGTTGGTTTAGAAAGACACGTAAGCAAACACTATAACACATTTATTAGAAAACGTTTCGGTCCTGGAACCTTGATCACTTCTAAGTGATCAAGGTCCCAGGACCGAAACGTTTTCTAATAAATATGTCATAGTGTTTGCTTACGTGCATGGTCAGGTACGTTAAAAAAAAACTCTTGAAGGCAGTAGCAATAAAATACCGGCAAACTGTTGAACAAAAACACAAAAACAATTTGGACACTTTATTTTAGACAAGGTTTTGCTTCGAGATCAAGGATGCTTTAAATCTACAGACTTTTAAAAGCTTGGTCTCCAGGCTTGACCTCCAAGCGAAACGTTATCGTATTAGCGTCCAAACTGTAGTTGTGCCATTGGAGCAGACCAAGACTCTGTTATAGACGTTTCGCTCTGGGATGGCTCGATGAAGCTACTCTGAGCAAACCGTTGTCTGTGACAGAGGTTTGCTGAGTACCAAGTATTACCAGCCTAGGAGCACACATACTATCTTTATTACCTGGGTCTACCAGCCTAGGAGCACACATACTATCTTTATTACCTGGGTCTACCAGCCTAGGAGCACACATACTATCTTTATTACCTGGGTCTACCAGCCTAGGAGCACACATACTATCTTTATTACCTGGGTCTACCAGCCTAGGAGCACACATACTATCTTTATTACCTGGGTCTACCAGCCTAGGAGCACACATACTATCTTTATTACCCGGGTCTACCAGCCTAGGAGCACACATACTATCTTTATTACCTGGGTCTACCAGCCTAGGAGCACACATACTATCTATATTACCCTGGGTCTACCAGCCTAGGAGCACACATACTATCTTTATTACCCTGGTCTACCAGCCTAGGAGCACACATACTATCTTTATTACCCGGGTCTACCAGCCTAGGAGCACACATACTATCTTTATTACCCTGGTCTACCAGCCTAGGAGCACACATACTATCTTTATTACCCTGGTCTACCAGCCTAGGAGCACACATACTATCTTTATTACCCTGGTCTACCAGCCTAGGAGCACACATACTATCTTTATTACCCGGGTCTACCAGCCTAGGAGCACACATACTATCTTTATTACCTGGGTCTACCAGCCTAGGAGCACACATACTATCTTTATTACCCTGGTCTACCAGCCTAGGAGCACACATACTATCTTTATTACCTGGGTCTACCAGCCTAGGAGCACACATACTATCTTTATTACCCTGGTCTACCAGCCTAGGAGCACACATACTATCTTTATTACCCGGGTCTACCAGCCTAGGAGCACACATACTATCTTTATTACCCTGGTCTACCAGCCTAGGAGCACACATACTATCTTTATTACCCGGGTCTACCAGCCTAGGAGCACACATACTATCTTTATTACCTGGGTCTACCAGCCTAGGAGCACACATACTATCTTTATTACCCGGGTCTACCAGCCTAGGAGCACACATACTATCTTTATTACCCTGGTCTACCAGCCTAGGAGCACACATACTATCTTTATTACCCGGGTCTACCAGCCTAGGAGTACACATACTATCTTTATTACCAGAGTCTACCAGCCTAGGAGCACACATACTATCTTTATTACCCGGGTCTACCAGCCTAGGAGCACACATACTATCTTTATTACCCGGGTCTACCAGCCTAGGAGCACACATACTATCTTTATTACCCGGGTCTACCAGCCTAGGAGCACACACATCTTTACTATCTTTCTTTATTACCCGGGTCTACCAGCCTAGGAGCACACATACTATCTTTATTACCCGGGTCTACCAGCCTAGGAGCACACATACTATCTTTATTACCCGGGTCTACCAGCCTAGGAGCACACATACTATCTTTATTACCTGGGTCTACCAGCCTAGGAGCACACATACTATCTTTATTACCCTGGTCTACCAGCCTAGGAGCACACATACTATCTTTATTACCTGGGTCTACCAGCCTAGGAGCACACATACTATCTTTATTACCCGGGTCTACCAGCCTAGGAGCACACATACTATCTTTATTACCCGAGTCTACCAGCCTAGGAGCACACATACTATCTTTATTACCCGGGTCTACCAGCCTAGGAGCACACATACTATCTTTATTACCTGGGTCTACCAGCCTAGGAGCACACATACTATCTTTATTACCCTGGTCTACCAGCCTAGGAGCACACATACTATCTTTATTACCCGGGTCTACCAGCCTAGGAGCACACATACTATCTTTATTACCCGGGTCTACCAGCCTAGGAGTACACATACTATCTTTATTACCCGGGTCTACCAGGGTCTACCAGCACACATACTATCTTTATTACCCGGGTCTACCAGCCTAGGAGCACACATACTATCTTTATTACCCGGGTCTACCAGCCTAGGAGCACACATACTATTTTTATTACCTGGGTCTACCAGCCTAGGAGCACACATACTATCTTTATTCTACCAGCCTAGGAGTCTACTTTATTACCCGGGTCTACCAGCCTAGGAGCACACATACTATCTTTATTACCCGGGTCTACCGACCTAGGAGCACACATACTATCTTTATTACCCGGGTCTACCAGCCAAGGAGTACACATACTATCTTTATTACCCGGGTCTACCGGCCTAGGAGCACACATACTATCTTTATTACCCGGGTCTACCAGCCTAAGAGCACACATACTATCTTTATTACCTGGGTCTTCCAGCTTAGCACACATACTATCTTTATTACCTGGGTCTACCAGCCCAGGAGCACACATACTATCTTTATTACCCGGGTCTACCAGCCTAGGAGCACACATACTATCTTTATTACCTGGGTCTTCCAGCCTAGCACACATACTATCTTTATTACCTGGGTCTACCAGCCTAGGAGCACACATACTATCTTTATTACCTGGGTCTTCCAGCCTAGCACACATACTATCTTTATTACCCTGGTCTACCAGCCTAGGAGCACACATACTATCTTTATTACCCTGGTCTACCAGCCTAGGAGCACACATACTATCTTTATTACCCTGGTCTACCAGCCTAGGAGCGCACATACTATCTTTATTACCTGGGTCTACCAGCCTAGGAGCACATATACTATCTTTATTACACTGGTCTACCAGCCTAGGAGCACACATACTATCTTTATTACCCGGGTCTTCCAGCCTAGGAGCACATATACTATCTTTATTACCTGGGTCTTCCAGCCTAGCACACATACTATCTTTATTACCCGGGTCTACCAGCCTAGGAGCACACATACTATCTTTATTACCTGGGTCTTCCAGCCTAGCAAACATACTATCTTTATTACCCTGGTCTTCCAGCCTAGGAGCACACATACTATCTTTATTACCCTGGTCTACCAGCCTAGGAGCACACATAGGACCAGCACACACATACTATCTTTATTACCCGGGTCTACCAGCCTAGGAGCACATACATACCCGGGTATAGGAGCTTATCTGTATTACCCGGGTCTACCAGCCTAGGAGTACTATCATACCCGGGTCTACCAGCCTAGGAGCTACTATCTTTATTACCCGGGTCTACCAGCCTAGGAGCACACATACTATCTTTATTACCTGGGTCTTCCATAGCACACATACTATCTTTATTACCTGGGTCTACCAGCCTAGGGGTCTTCCAGCCTACACACATACTATCTTTATTACCCTGGGCCTAGGAGCACACATACCATTACCTTGCTACTAGGAGCACACTATCTTTATTACTTGGTCTACCAGCCTAGGAGCTTACTATCTTTATTACCCTGGGCCTAGGAGCACACATACTTTATTACCTGGGTCTACCAGCCTAGGAGCAGGTCTACCAGCCTAGGAGCACACATACTATCTTTATTACCTGGTCTACCAGCCTAGGAGCACACATACTATCTTTATTACCCTGGTCTACCAGCCTAGGAGCACACATACTATCTTTATTACCCGGGTCTACCAGTCTAGGAGCACACATACTATATTACCCGGGTCTACCAGCCTAGTAGCACACATACTATCTTTATTACTCGGGTCTACCAGCCTAGGAGTACACATACTATCTTTATTACCTGGGTCTACCAGCCTAGTAGCACACATACTATCTTTATTACTCGGGTCTACCAGCCTAGGAGCACACACACTATCTTTATTACCTGGGTCTACCAGCCTAGGAGCACACATACTATCTTTATTACCTGGGTTTTCCAGCCTAGCACACATACTATCTTTATTACCCTGGTCTACCAGCCTAGGAGCACACATACTATCTTTATTACCCTGGTCTACCAGCCTAGGAGCACACATACTATCTTTATTAACTGGGTCTACCAGCCTAGTAGCACACATACTATCTTTATTACCCTGGTCTACCAGCCTAGTAGCACACATACTATTTTTATTACTCTGGTCTACCAGCCTAGGAGCACACATACTATCTTTATTACCCTGGTCTACCAGCCTAGGAGCACACATACTATCTTTATTACCTTGGTCTACCAGCCTAGGCGCGCACATACTGTCTTTATTACCCTGGTCTACCAGCCTAGGAGCACACATGCTATCTTTATTACCTGGTCTACCAGCCTAGGAGCACACATACTATCTTTATTACCCTGGTCTACCAGCCTAGGAGCACACATACTATCTTTATTACCCGGGTCTACCAGCCTAGGAGCACACATACTATCTTTATTACCCTGGTCTACCACCCTAGGAGTACACATACTATCTTTATTACCCTGATCTACCAGCCTAGGAGCACACATACTATCTTTATTTCCTGGGTCTACCAGCCTAGGAGCACTCATACTATCTTTATTACCCTGGTCTACCAGCCTAGAAGCACACATACTATCTTTATTTCCTGGGTCTACCAGCCTAGGAGCACACATACCATCTTTATTACCTGGGTCTACCAGCCTAGGAGCACACATACTATCTTTATTACCCTGGTCTACCAGCCTAGGAGTACACATACTATCTTTATTACCCGAGTCTACCAGCCTAGGAGCACACATACTATCTTTATTACTCGGTTCTACCAGCCTAGGAGTACACGTGATACTTTATTACCTGTTTTAAGCTCTCTGAGCATTCTGACATTCAAGTGCTGGAAATTTGTACCCTGCATTGTATTGACGCTATTTTACGATGGGCGTGGGGAGCTCTCACACATTTTATATATATATATATATATATATATATATATATATATATATATATATATATATATATATATATATATATATATATATATATATATATATATATATATATATATATATATATATATATATTGTGTTTTGAGATAAGCGTCAGTTAAACCACCAGGACCCCCGTCACTCTCACCTGGGTGTTGTGACGAGCGTCACCCCCTTAGTTGGGATGTTGTGACGAGTGTCACCCCCTCTTAGTGGGGTGTTCTGACGACTACGTATCATCGTCATCTGGGGTATTCTGACAGCTGTCACTCTCACTTGGGGTTTTCTGATAGCTGTCAGTCTCAGCTGGAGTACTCTGACAGCTGTCACTCTCACTTGGGGTACTCTGATAGCTGTCACTTTAAACTGGAGTACTCTGACAGCTGTCTCTCTCACTTGGTGTACTCTGATAGCTGTCACTTTAAACTGGAGTACTCTGACAGCTGTCTCTCTCACTTGGGGTACTCTGATAGCTGTCACTTTAAACTGGAGTACTCTGACAGCTGTCTCTCTCACTTGGGGTACTCTGATAGCTGTCACTTTAAACTGGAGTACTCTGACAGCTGTCTCTCTCACTTGGGGTACTCTGATAGCTGTCACTTTAAACTGGAGTACTCTGACTGCTGTCACTCTCAGTTTGGATGCTGTGGCGACTCTTCAGTTGCTGGGGTGTTAGCCGTCAGAGAAAATTATTTCCTGACTAGTGAGAGGCAATCAGGTTTTATCTGCAGAAGAGAATAGTAGCTCCAGTCCCTTGGATCAAGAACCTTTTATCAGCTAAACCCACAGGGATCATACAACGCTTCTGTTATTGTAATGATGCAGCAACACCATGGAATCCTGGTACAGAAGATGTCTTCTACAACTCTATTGCTTACCTGGGTACTGCCAACTTGTGACGATACCCTCAGCTGCTGCACCTACAGGAAATATTTCTTCACCCTTACAGAAGTCAGGAAGTGAAACAATCTGGAAAGTGAAATAGAGGCAGAATCAATACATAGCTTTAAGAAGAGGTACGATAAATGTTTCATTACCCCAGTAAGCTAACCTGATGCTGTGTCTGCAGCTCTTATCCAGACACAGGTACAGCCAGGATTTATTCCCAAATATGCTTGATTTACTAGAGAAATTGTTCGTGTGTTACTGGGTCCCACAGCATCCCACGCTGTTTCTAAGTCACGTGTTCAGCGACATCAGTACGTTGCTGCTCGCTGTTTCAGTCCAGCACTGCTATTACAGCAGATTGTCTACACAAGGCTCTTATAAGCCGAGAGAGAGTGGGCCTAGTAGCGACCAGCGAATAGATGGCACCAGGAGCTGTGAATCGACCCCTGCAACCATAAATACGTGAGTACACACACACACGCACACACACCAGACAGGGGGGACATGATAACGACATACAAAATACTGAGAGGAATTGATAAGGAGGACAAAGACAGGATGCTCCAAAGATGGGACACAGCAACAAGGGGACACAGTTGGAAGTTGAAGACTCAGATGAATCACAGGGATGTTAGGAAGTTTTCTTCAGCCACAGAGTAGTCAGGAAGTGGAATAGTTTGGGAAGCAATGTAGTGGAGGCAGGATCTATACATAGCTTTAAGCAGAGGTATGATCAAGCTCACGGTTCAGGGAGAGTGACCTAGTAGCGACCAGTGAAGAGGCGGGGCCAGGAGCTTGGACTCGACCCCTGCAA
>NC_091316.1:23126652-23174152 GCF_038502225.1 Cherax quadricarinatus
GAGGCTGAACAGGAAGGAAGGAATTATGAATTATGCTAAGGTCACATCAATCTGCCAAGGAGGACCAAGGAGTGAAAGGGAAGATCAGCTGGTTGCAGATGGAGAGGGTGATAGGTCGAATGCTGAGGCACAACAAGGCTATCAAGAGCCACTGGAAAAATCAAGGGAGAAACTGACCACATACAGGCAGGATCCAGAGTCACAGAGGGTGAGGCAATGGGAGGAAGAAAGGGCAAAATCAGTGTTTATCCATGGGCTTCAGGAGAGAGAGGAAAGGACACACACTGAAAGGAAGCAGGAAGAAGGAAAGGAGATTGAGAAAATCATCACGGAAATAGGTGAAGAGATGGACGAGATTGTAAATTTTCAGAGAATAGGGGGGTACTCGAAGGGGAGAAACCGACCAATCAAGCTGATTCTCAGGACGGAAACAGTGCGGAACAGGATCCTCCAAGAGAAACCACGATTGAAATACTCGGAAGAGTACAAGAGGGTGTTCCTAGACAGAGACAGAACAAAATCAGAACGACAGCAGCTGAGGGAGAGGACAAAAAAACGAAAGGAGCTAGGAAAAGAGACAAGGAGGGAATCAGCAGAGGTCAGTCAGAGCAGGACAGAACAGCAAGGGCAAGCACACACACAACTACTCTCAGAACCATACAACCTATCACACCATCCCAACACACACTACAACCCATACCCACAGCCTCCACCCAACATCGAGCTATAGAATCCCACAGTATGCCACCAGGTCTCCCACCCCCACAGGCCCCCCAAACCACAGTGTTGGAAAGGAAACTGAAGGTATGGTACACAAACGCTGATGGAATAACAAATAAGTGGGAGGAGTGGCACGAAAGGGTCAAAGAAGCATCACCGGACATCATAGCTCTTACAGAAACCAAGCTTACAGGTATGATAACAGATGCCATCTTTCCAACGGGATACCAAATCCTGAGGAAAGACAGAGGGAACAGGGGGGGTGGAGGAGTGGCGTTGCTGATCAAAAATCGCTGGAATTTTGATGAGCTGGAGAGAGGAGATAGCGGAGAAGAAAGTGATTACATAGTGGGAACACTTCACTCTGGAGGTCCCAAGGTGGTAATAGCAGTGATGTATAACCCACCACAGAACAGCAGGAGGCCAAGGCAAGAGTACGACGAGAGCAATAGAGCGATGGTTGACACACTGGCTAGAGTGGCCAGAAGAGCTCATGCATGCAGGGCAAAGCTCCTGATCATGGGTGACTTTAACCACAAGGAGATCGATTGGGAGAACTTGGACCCACATGGGGGCCAAGATACATGGAGGGCTAAGATGATGGAGGTGGTACTGGAGAACTTCATGTACCAACACGTAAGGGACACTACAAGAGAGAGAGGAGAGGATGAACCAGCAAGGCTGGACTTAGTATTCACCTTCAGTAGTGCAGATATCGAGGACATCGCATATGAAAGACCCCTTGGGGCCAGTGACCATGTGGTTTTAAGCTTCGAATACACAGTAGAGCTACAAGTGGAGGGAGAAGCAGGAAGGCCAGGACGAATGAAGCCAAACTACAAGAAAGGGGACTACACAGGAATGAGGAACTACCTGAACGGGGTTCAGTGGAACAGAGAACTGGCAGGGAAGCCAGTTAATGAGATGATGGAATATGTAGCAACAAAATGCAAGGAGGCTGAGGAGAGGTTTGTACCCAAGGGTAACAGGAGTAATGAAAAAGCCAGGATGAGCCCATGGTTTACCCAAAGGTGCAGGGAGGCAAAAACCAAGTGTGCTAGGGAATGGAAGAAATATAGAAGGCAAAGGACCCAGGAGAATAAGGAGAACAGTCGTAGAGCCAGAAACGAATATGCACAGATAAGAAGGGAGGCCCAAAGACAATATGAAAATGACATAGCAGCGAAAGCCAAATCTGACCCGAAACTGTTGTACAGCCACATCAGGAGGAAAACAACAGTCAAGGACCAGGTAATCAGGCTAAGGAAGGAAGGAGGAGAGACAACAGGAAATGACCGTGAAGTATGTGAAGAACTCAACAAGAGATTCAAAGAAGTGTTCACAGAGGAGACAGAAGGGACTCCAGAAAGACGGAGAGGTGGGGCACACCACCAAGTGCTGGACACAGTGCACACAACCGAGGAAGAAGTGAAGAGGCTTCTGAGTGAGCTAGATACCTCAAAGGCAATGGGGCCAGATAACATCTCCCCATGGGTATTGAGAGAGGGAGCAGAGGCGCTATGTGTACCCCTAACAACAATATTCAATACATCTATCGAAACAGGGAGATTGCCTGAGGCATGGAAGACAGCAAATGTAGTCCCAATCTTTAAAAAAGGAGACAGACATGAAGCACTAAACTACAGACCAGTGTCACTGACATGTATAGTATGCAAAATCATGGAGAAGATTATCAGGAGAAGAGTGGTGGAACACCTAGAAAGGAACGATCTCATCAACAGCAGCCAGCATGGTTTCAGGGACGGGAAATCCTGTGTCACAAACCTACTGGAGTTCTATGACATGGTGACAGCAGTAAGACAAGAGAGAGAGGGGTGGGTGGATTGCATTTTCTTGGACTGCAAGAAGGCGTTTGACACAGTTCCACACAAGAGATTGGTGCAAAAACTGGAGGACCAAGCAGGGATAACAGGGAAGGCACTACAATGGATCAGGGAATACTTGTCAGGAAGACAGCAGCGAGTCATGGTACGTGGCGAGGTGTCAGAGTGGGCACCTGTGACCAGCGGGGTCCCGCAGGGGTCAGTCCTAGGACCAGTGCTGTTCCTGGTATTTGTGAACGACATGACGGAAGGAATAGACTCTGAGGTGTCCCTGTTTGCAGATGACGTGAAGTTGATGAGAAGAATACACTCGATCGAAGACCAGGCAGAACTACAAAGGGATCTGGACAGGCTGCAGACCTGGTCCAGCAATTGGCTCCTGGAGTTCAATCCCACCAAGTGCAAAGTCATGAAGATTGGGGAAGGGCAAAGAAGGCCGCAGACGGAGTACAGTCTAGGGGGTCAGAGACTACAAACCTCACTCAAGGAAAAAGATCTTGGGGTGAGTATAACACCAGGCACATCTCCTGAAGCGCACATCAACCAAATAACTGCTGCAGCATATGGGCGCCTAGCAAACCTCAGAACAGCATTCCGACATCTTAATAAGGAATCGTTCAGGACCCTGTACACCGTATACGTTAGGCCCATATTGGAGTATGCGGCACCAGTTTGGAACCCACACCTAGCCAAGCACGTAAAGAAACTAGAGAAAGTGCAAAGGTTTGCAACAAGACTAGTCCCAGAGCTAAGAGGTATGTCCTACGAGGAGAGGTTAAGGGAAATCAACCTGACGACACTGGAGGACAGGAGAGATAGGGGGGACATGATAACGACATACAAAATACTGAGGGGAATTGACAAGGTGGACAAAGACAGGATGTTCCAGAGATTGGACACAGTAACAAGGGGACACAGTTGGAAGCTAAAGACACAGATGAATCACAGGGATGTTAGGAAGTATTTCTTCAGCCACAGAGTAGTCAGTAAGTGGAATAGTTTGGGAAGCGATGTAGTGGAGGCAGGATCCATACATAGCTTTAAGCAGAGGTATGATAAAGCTCACGGCTCGGGGAGAGTGACCTAGTAGCGATCAGTGAAGAGGCGGGGCCAGGAGCTCGGACTCGACCCCCGCAACCTCAACTAGGTGAGTACAACTAGGTGAGTACACACACACACACACACACACACACACACACACACACACACACACACACACATACACACACACACACACACACACACACACACACGCACACAATAACACCCCTACCTTTTCAAAACTTTGTACACGTTATATCAGGCCTGTCAGAGTGCGCAACACCTGAGCTCAACACCGGGTCGATTATGTTGCAGCCTGGGCGAGGTGCAAAGTCCTGCAACAAGACTAGTCCCATATCTGATAGAATTGAGCTATTAGGAGAGACTAGTTGAACAGAGCTTGAAAACCTAGGAATAGAAGGTGACCAGTGGAGACACGATAACGACGTACAGGATACTCAGAAGACTTTATCAGAGACTGAAATGTAAGGTAGAGATGCGAGGGAGTACAGCTAACACCTGTAATAAGCAGTACATGAGGAATACGAGTGATACAAGCTGCATGTTATTCATGCCAGTGATGTTGTATGTTAAGTCAGGGCTTGTGAGAAGTTCCACAGGTGCAGTTGGTGTAAGGTACCACAAGTGTAGCGGCTGTGAGGCTCCACAAATGTAGTGGTTGTTTAGCAACACAGGTGTAGTGGATGCTTCGCAATACAGGTGTAGTCAGTGTTTACCAACACAGGTGTAGTTGATGTTTAGCAAAACAGGTGCAATGGATGTTGAGCAACACAGGTGTAGTGGGTGTAAGGCAACACAGGTGTAGTGGGTGTAACGCAATATAGGTGTAGTGGGTGTAAGGAAACACATGTGTAGTGGGTGTAAGGCAACACAGGTGTAGTGAGTGAAAGGCAACACAGGTGTAGGGGGTGTAAGGGAGCGCAGGTGTAGTGGGTGTAAGGCAACACAGGTGTAGTGGGTGTGAGACAGCACAGGTGTACTGGTTGTAAGGCAACACAGGTGTAGTGAGTGTAAGGCAACACAGGTGTAGTGGGTGTAAGACAATACAGGTGTAGTGGGTGTAAGACAACACAGGTGTGGTGGGTGTAAGGCAACAAAGGTGTAGTGGGTGTTAGGCAACACAGGTGTTTTGCGTGTAAGGCAACACATGTGTAGTGAGTGTAAGGAAACACAGGTGTAGTGGGTGTAAGAGAACACAGATGTAGTGGGTGTAAGGCAACACAGGTGTAGTGAGTGTAAGGCAACACAGGTGTAGTGGGTGTAAGGCAACACAGGTGTAGTGGGTGTAAGGCAACACAGGTGTAGTGGGTGTAAGGCAACACAGGTGTAGTGGGTGTAAGGCAACACAGGTGTAGTGGGTGTAAGACAACACAGGTGTAGTGGGTGTAAGGCAACACAGGTGTAGTGGGTGTAAGGCAACACAGGTGTAGTGGGTGTAAGGCAACACAGGTGTAGTGGGTGTAAGAGAACACAGATGTAGTGGGTGTAAGGCAACACAGGTGTAGTGGGTGTGAGACAGCACAGGTGTAGTGGGTGTAAGGCAACACAGGTGTAGTGAGTGTAAGGCAACACAGGTGTAGTGGGTGTAAGGCAACACAGGTGTAGTGGGTGTAAGACAACAGAGGTGGAGTGGGTGTAAGGCAGCAAAGGTGTAGTGAGTGTAAGGCAACACAGGTGTAGTGGGTGTAAGGCAACAAAGGTGTAGTATGTGTAAAGCAGCACAGGTGTAGTGGGTGTAAGGCAACACAGGTGTAGTGGGTGTAAGGCAACACATGTGCAGTGGGTGTAAGGCAACACAGGTGTAGTGGGTGTAAGGCAACACAGGTGTAGTGGGTGTAAGGCAACACAAGTGCAGTGGGTGTAAGATAACACAAGTGTAGTGGGTGTAAGACAACACGGGTGTATTGGGGTGAAGGCAACACGAGTGTAATGGGTGTAAGACAACACGGGTCTAGTGGGTGTAGGACAACACAGGAGTAGTGTGTGTGAGACAACAGAGGTGTCGTGGGTGAGACAACACAGGTGTAGTGGATGTGAGACAACACAGGAGTAATGGATGTGAGACAACACAGGTGTAGTGGGTGTAAGGCAACACAAGTGTAGTGGGTGTAAGGCAACACAAGCGTAGTGGGTGTGAGACATCACAGGTGTAGTAGGTGTAAGACAACACAGGTGTAGTGGGTGTGAGACAACACAGGTGTAGTGGGTGTAAGACAACACAGGTGTAGTGGGTGTAAGACAACACGGGTGTAGTGGGTGTGAGACAACACAGGTGTAGTGGGTGTAAGACAACACAGGTGTAGTGGGTGTAAGAGAACACAGGTGTAGTGGGTGTAAGACAACACGGGTGTAGTGGGGGTGAGACAACACAGGTGTAGACAACACAGGTGTAGTGGGTGTGAGACAACACGGGTGTAGTGGGTGTGAGACAACACGGGTGTAGTGGGTGTGAGACAACACGGGTGTAGTGGGTGTGAGACAACCCGGGTGTAGTGGGTGTAAGACAACACGGGTGTAGTGGGTGTAAGAAAACACGGGTGTAGTGACTGTGAGACAACACGAGTGTAGTGGGTGTGAGATAACATGGGTGTAGTGGGTGTGAGACAACACGGGTGTAGAGGGTGTGAGACAATACAGGTGTAGTGGGTGTAAGACAACACTGATGTAGTGGGTGTGAGACAACACGGGTGTAGTGGGTGTGAGACACGGGTGTAGTGGGTGTAAGACAGCACCGGTGTAGTGGGTGTGAGACCACACGTGTATAGTGGGTGTAAGAGAACACAGGTGTAGTGGATGTAAGACAACACGCGTATAGTGGGTGTGAGACAACACGGGTGTAGTGGGTGTGAGACAACACGGGTGTAGTGGGTGTGAGACAACACGGGTGTAGTGGGTGTGAGACAACACGGGTGTAGTGGGTGTGAGACAACACGGGTGTAGTGGGTGTGAGACAACACGGGTGTGGTGGGTGTGAGACAACACATTTGTAGTGGGTGTGGAACAACACGGGTGTAGTGGGTGTGAGACAACACGGGTGTAGTGGGTGTAAGACAGCACGGGTGTAGTGGATGTGAGACAACACGGGTGTAGTGGGTGTGAGACAACACGGGTGTAGTGGATGTGAGACAACACGGGTGTAGTGGGTGTGAGACAACACGGGTGTAGTGGATGTGAGACAACACGGGTGTAGTGGGTGTGAGACAACACGGGTGTAGTGGGTGTGAGACAACACGGGTGTAGTGGGTGTGAGACAACACGGGTGTAGTGGGTGTGAGACAACACTGGTGTATTGGTTGTGAGACAACACGGGTGTAGTGGGTGTGAGACAACACTGGTGTATTGGTTGTGAGACAACACGGGTGTAGTGGGTGTGAGACAACACGGGTGTAGTGGTGTGAGACAACACGGGTGTAGTGGGTGTGAGACAACACGTGTGTAGCGGGTGTAAGACAACACTGTTGTAGTGGGTGTAAGACAACACGGGTGTAGTGGGTGTGAGACAACACGGGTGTAGTGGGTGTAAGACAACACGGGTGTAGTGGGTGTGAGACAACACGGGTGTAGTGGGTGTGAGACAACACGGGTGTAGTGGGTGTGAGACAACACGGGTGTAGTGGATGTGAGACAACACGGGTGTAGTGGATGTTAGACAACACGGGTGTAGTGGGTGTGAGACAACACGGGTGTAGTGGATGTGAGACAACACGGGTGTAGTGGGTGTGAGACAACACGGGTGTAGTGGATGTGAGACAACACGGGTGTAGTGGGTGTGAGACAACACGGGTGTAGTGGATGTGAGACAACACGGGTGTAGTGGGTGTGAGACAACACGGATGTAGTGGATGTGAGACAACACGGGTGTAGTGGGTGTGAGACAACACGGGTGTAGTGGGTGTAAGACAACACGGGTGGGTGTGAGACAACACGAGTGTAGTGGGTGTGAGACAACACGGGTGTAGTGGGTGTGAGACAACACGGGTGTAGTGGGTGTGAGACAACACGGGTGTAGTGGGTGTGAGACAACACGGGTGTAGTGGATGTGAGACAACACGGGTGTAGTGGATGTTAGACAACACGGGTGTAGTGGGTGTGAGACAACACGGGTGTAGTGGGTGTGAGACAACACGGGTGTAGTGGATGTGAGACAACACGGGTGTAGTGGGTGTGAGACAACACGGGTGTAGTGGGTGTGAGACAACACGGGTGTAGCGGATATGAGACAACACGGGTGTAGTTTGAGGTGTGAGACAACACGGGTAGTGGGTGTGAGACAACACGGGTGTAGTGGGTGTGAGACAACACGGGTGTAGTGGATGTGAGACAACACGGGTGTAGTGGATGTGAGACAACACGGGTGTAGTGGGTGTGAGACAACACGGGTGTAGTGGGTGTGAGACAACACGGGTGTAGTGGATATGAGACAACACGGGTGTAGTGGGTGTGAGACAACACGGGTGTAGTGGGTGTGAGACAACACGGGTGTAGTGGGTGTGAGACAACACGGGTGTAGTGGGTGTGAGACAACACGGGTGTAGTGGGTGTGAGACAACACGGGTGTAGTGGGTGTGAGACAACACGGGTGTAGTGGGTGTGAGACAACACGGGTGTAGTGGGTGTGAGACAACACGGGTGTAGTGGGTGTGAGACAACACGGGTGTAGTGGGTGTGAGACAACACGGGTGTAGTGGGTGTGAGACAACACGGGTGTAGTGGTGTGAGACAACACGGGTGTAGTGGGTGTGAGACAACACGGGTGTAGTGGGTGTAAGACAACACGGGTGTAGTGGGTGTGAGACAACACGGGTGTTGGGGTGTGTGTCAACACGGGTGTAGTGGGTGTGAGACAACACGGGTGTAGTGGGTGTGAGACAACACGGGTGTAGTGGTGTGAGACAACACGGGTGTAGTGGTGTGAGACAGCACGGGTGTAGTGGATGTGAGATCACTCTAATTCCAGCTCAACTTCATCACTTATCATCATTTTCATATAATTATTCATAAGATCATCTTCATCATGTCATCATCATCATCATCATCATCATCCGTCTCTACTGTTTCTCATTATCATTATTATAATCACGATTTTTCTCTCTGTCATTATCTCTCTGACATTCATCACCTCCGTCACCACTATCATCTTCATCACCTCCGTCACCACTATCATCTTCATCACCTCCGTCACCACTATCATCTTCATCACCTCCGTCACCACTATCATCTTCATCACCTCCGTCACCACTATCATCTTCATCACCTCCGTCACCACTATCATCTTCATCACCTCCGTCACCACTATCATCTTCATCACCTCCGTCACCACTATCATCTTCATCACCTCCGTCACCACTATCATCTTCATCACCTCCGTCACCACTATCATCTTCATCACCTCCGTCACCACTATCATCTTCATCACCTCCGTCACCACTATCATCTTCATCACCTCCGTCACCACTATCATCTTCATCACCTCCGTCACCACTATCATCTTCATCACCTCCGTCACCACTATCATCTTCATCACCTCCGTCACCACTATCATCTTCATCACCTCCGTCACCACTATCATCTTCATCACCTCCGTCACCACTATCATCTTCATCACCTCCGTCACCACTATCATCTTCATCACCTCCGTCACCACTATCATCTTCATCACCTCCGTCACCACTATCATCTTCATCACCTCCGTCACCACTATCATCTTCATCACCTCCGTCACCACTATCATCTTCATCACCTCCGTCACCACTATCATCTTCATCATCTCCGTCACCACTATCATCTTCATCATCTCCGTTACCACTATCATCTTCATCACCTCCGTCACCACTATCATCTTCATCACCTCCGTCACCACTATCATCTTCATCACCTCCAGCAGCATCACTATCATCTTCACCTCCAGCAGCATCACTATCATCTTCATCACCTCCAGCAGCATCACTATCATCTTCATCACCTCCAGCAGCATCACTATCATCTTCATCACCTCGAGCAGCATCACTATCATCTTCATCACATCCAGCAGCATCACTTTCATCTTCATCACCTTCAGCAGCATCACTATCATCTTCACCTCCAGCAGCATCACTATCATCTTCATCACCTCCAGCAGCATCACTATCATCTTCATCACCTCCAGCAGCATCACTTTCATCTTCATCACCTTCAGCAGCATCACTATCATCTTCACCTGCAGCAGCATCACTATCATCTTCATCACATCCAGCAGCATCACTATCATCTTCACCTCCAGGGGCATCACTATCATCTTCATCTCCTCCAGCAGCATCACTATCATCTTCATCACCTCCAGCAGCATCACTATCATCTTCATCACATCCAGCAGCATCACTATCATCTTCATCACCTTCAGCAGCATCACTATCATCTTCACCCACAGCAGCATCACTATCATCTTCATCACCTCCAGCAGCATCACTATCATCTTCACCTCCAGGGGCATCACTATCATCTTCATCTCCAGCAGCATCATATCATCTTCATCACCTCCAGCAGCATCACTATCATCTTCATCACATCCAGCAGCATCACTATCATCTTCACCTCCAGGGGCATCATTATCATCTTCATCTCCTCCAGCAGCATCACTATTATCTTCATCACCTCCAGCAGCATCACTATCATCTTCACCTCCAGCAGTATCACTATCATCTTCATCACCTCCAGCAGCATCACTATCATCTTCATCTCCAGCAGCATCATTATCATCTTCATCACCTTCAGCAGTATCACTATCATCTTCATCACCTCCAGCAGCATCACTATCATCTTCATCACCTCCAGCAGCATCACTATCATCTTCATCACCTCCAGCAGCATCACTATCATCTTCATCACCTCCAGCAGTATCACTATCTTCATCACCTCCAGCAGCATCACTATCATCTTCATCACCTCCAGCAGTATCACTATCATCTTCATCACCTCCAGCAGCATCACTATCATCTTCATCACCTCCAGCAGCATCACTATCATCTTCATCACCTCCAGCAGCATCACTATCATCTTCATCACCTCCAGCTGCATCACTATCATCTTCATCACCTTCAGCAGCATCGCTATCATCTTCACCTCCAGCAGCATCACTATCATCTTCATCTCCTCCAGCAGCATCACTATCATCTTCATCACCTCCATCAGCATCACTATCATCTCCATCACCTCCAGCAGCATCACTATCATCTTCATCACCTCCAGCAGCATCATAATCATCTTCATCACCTCCAGCAGCATCACTATCCTCTTCATCACCTCCAGCAGCATCACTATCATCTTCATCACCTCCAGCAGCATCATTATCATCTTCACCTCTCGCAGCATCACTATCATCTTCATCATCTCCAGCAGCATCATTATCATCTTCATCACCTCCAGCAGCATCACTATCATCTTCACCTCAAGCAGCATCACTATCATCTTCATCACCTCCAGCAGCATCACTATCATCTTCATCACATCCAGCAGTATCACTATCATCTTCACCTCCAACAGCATCACTATCATCTTCATCATCTCCAACAGCATCACTATCATCTTCATCACCTCCAGCAGTATCACTATCATCTTCATCACCTCCAGCAGCATCACTATCATCTTCATCACCTCCAGCAGTATCACTATCATCTTCATCACCTCCAGCAGCATCACTATCATCTTCATCACCTCCAGCAGCATCACTATCATCTTCATCACCTCCAGCAGCATCACTATCATCTTCATCACCTCCAGCTGCATCACTATCATCTTCATCACATCCAGCAGCATCACTATCATCTTCATCACATTCAGCAGCATCACTGTCATCTTCATCACCTCCAGCAGCATCACTATCATCTTCATCACCTCCAGCAGCATCACTATCATCTTCAACACATCCAGCAGTATCACTATCTTCATCACATCCAGCAGCATCACACTCATCTTCACCTTCAGCAGCATCACTGTCATCTTCATCACCTCCAGCAGCATCATTATCATCTTCATCACCTCCAGCAGCATCACTATCATCTTCATCACCTCCAGCAGCATCACTATCATCTTCATCACCTCCAGCAGCATCACTATCATCTTCATCACCTGCAGCAGCATCACTATCATCTTCACCTGCAGGAGCATCACTATCATCTTCATCACCTCCAACAGTATCACTATCATCTTCATCACCTCCAGCAGCATCACTATCATCTTCATCACCTCCAGCAGCATCACTATCATCTTCATCACCTCCAGCAGCATCACTATCATCTTCATCACCTCCAGCAGCATCACTATCATCTTCATCACCTCCAGCAGCATCACTATCATCTTCATCACCTCCAGCAGCATCACTATCATCTTCACCTCCAGCAGCATCACTATCATCTTCATCACCTCCAGCAGCATCACTATCATCTTCATCACCTCCAGCAGCATCACTATCATCTTCATCACCTCCAGCAGCATCACTATCATCTTCATCACCTCCAGCAGCATCACTATCATCTTCATCACCTCCAGCAGCATCACTATCATCATCACCTCCAGCAGCATCACTATCATCTTCATCACCTCCAGCAGCATCACTATCATCTTCATCACCTCCAGCAGCATCACTATCATCATCACCTCCAGCAGCATCACTATCATCTTCATCACCTCCAGCAGCATCACTATCATCTTCATCACCTCCAGCAGCATCACTATCATCTTCATCACCTCCAGCAGCATCACTATCATCATCACCTCCAGCAGCATCACTATCATCTTCATCACCTCCAGCAGCATCACTATCATCTTCATCACCTCCAGCAGCATCACTATCATCATCACCTCCAGCAGCATCACTATCATCTTCATCACCTCCAGCAGCATCACTATCATCTTCATCACCTCCAGCAGCATCACTATCATCTTCATCACCTCCAGCAGCATCACTATCATCTTCATCACCTCCAGCAGCATCACTATCATCATCACCTCCAGCAGCATCACTATCATCTTCATCACCTCCAGCAGCATCACTATCATCTTCACCTCCAGCAGCATCACTATCATCTTCATCACCTCCAACAGTATCACTATCATCTTCATCACCTCCAGCAGCATCACTATCATCTTCATCACCTCCAGCAGCATCACTATCATCTTCATCACCTCCAGCAGCATCACTATCATCTTCATCACCTCCAGCAGCATCACTATCATCTTCATCACCTCCAGCAGCATCACTATCATCTTCATCACCTCCAGCAGCATCACTATCATCTTCACCTCCAGCAGCATCACTATCATCTTCATCACCTCCAGCAGCATCACTATCATCTTCATCACCTCCAGCAGCATCACTATCATCTTCATCACCTCCAGCAGCATCACTATCATCTTCATCACCTCCAGCAGCATCACTATCATCTTCACCTCCAGCAGCATCACTATCATCTTCATCACCTCCAGCAGCATCACTATCATCTTCATCACCTCCAGCAGCATCACTATCATCTTCATCACCTCCAGCAGCATCACTATCATCTTCATCACCTCCAGCAGCATCACTATCATCTTCATCACCTCCAGCAGCATCACTATCAGATTAGAACTACAGCAGCTCTAGTGATCTGCACCATTGATATCTCTGCACATGACTGTTGTGTAGTCATGTTAAAATCCTCCTCATTCTCTTCTCCTTCTTCTTCTTCTTCTTCTTCTTCTTCTTCTTCTTCTTCTTCTTTTTCATCTTCTTCTGCATTCGTGCTGTTTATTTAGTTTATTACATATATACATATGTATAAAGTCATTTTTTCAGTCACTGCTACACGAAGACCTGTAGCTCAGTGGTGCTACGCTCGGCTCACAATCAAGAGGACTCAAGCTTAATTCCCAGGTAGAACGAGAAGAATGGACAAGTTTTCTTTTCGGTACACTTATTACCTCTGTAAACCTGGAAGAAAATAGATACCTGGGTGTTATTGACTGTGGTGGGGCCTTAAGGTTAGACTTCGAGGTGAGTTTTGGAAAAAACTATGTACAACTATATATATATATATATATATATATATATATATATATATATATATATATATATATATATATATATATATATATTTATATATATATTTATATATATATATATATATATATATATATATATATATATATATATATATATATATATATATATATATATATATATATATATTTATTTAAAGACAAAATACATTGACAGAACATTCACAAAACTACGATACAAAGTAAAACAACATAGGTAACTCAGAGCTACATCTCGAATACTTCGTCCAGCTCCCCGGCGGTGGGCCGCGTGCCCAGAATGCTGCAGGCATTTCCTCTCTGGATCGCAACACTGAGTCTCTGGAAGAGGAAGCTGGTCGCCCTGTGGTCCTTTGTTTCTATGATGAGCTTTTCACCCAGCTCTATTAGGAACTTTAGAGCACACTTGCCCCATGCTCCAAGGGTCTCTGACCCTATTGGGATGAAGTTATAGCAAGGGGGAAGGTCTTTATATTTGCGGATCTTCTGAGTCTCCCTGTGGCTGGCAGCTCCACCCCCTTCCACTACGGAGTATGGCAAGTAGGTGTCTGCCAATGTGGCGGCACATGTGTAGTCCCAGGCAATCTGCTTTCCATCCTTCCAAGGTAGCATAGTGGCTCCATCAGGACGCTTTAGACTTCCGTCAGACCTCTGCACTTGGGGTTCCCGTTGAGCTGGGCAACGGGCTGTGGCGAGGCTTCTCTTTATGATATCATTGACCTCCTCATGCCTGGCATACTTCCCTTCTGCTGTGTGACACACGAGACCATGAAGTCCGAATTGATCAGCTGTCGCCCTGCCGCAAATACACCTATGTTCGGTGAGGATGGGGGCGGCTAGGCGAAGAGCAACACCAATCCGAATGGCCTGTGGGTCTAGTCGAGTGCCCAAGGAGGAATTGGGAACAGCAAACAGGAAATCTCCTGAGTGTGGTGCCTTCACTGCCAGGAGACGAGCTTTGTCCTTTTTTGAGGCGTTGGAGAGCATTGTGTTGGCGATTTTTTCCATGATCGGTTTGTCCCAGTGGGACTGTTTGTGTTCTTTGGGAGGAGCTGGTCTACTGGAGGAATCTGTAAGGGTGTCCCACCGAATCGCTGCTTCAGTAAACCTGGGGTCTTGAGCTCCTACCACGTCTCTCAAGCGTTCGGGAACAATCTTCTTGACTAAAGCATTGGAAGCCAAACATGAAGACAGAAAAGCAGGTAAAGCAACATGCGTTGCTTTGCGCACCCCTATACCTCCCAGTCGTACTGAGAGGGTTGCCTGATCCCATTGCTGATCCTCTAGTGACAGGTTCAGTGCCTTCTTATGGGTTGACCTCAGGTGTGCGTCATATTCGTCGAGTGTTGGGTTGTCAAAAGAGGGTGCACACCTGAGGAAGTAAGTGAGTCTTGGAATAGTAAGGCACATTGTGAGGAGATACAGAGCATCTGGGCATCAAGATTGCTTATTCTCTCCTCCATTCTCATCAGGTCATTCAATTTGTCCTTGAGGACTGTGTCGATGGCCTGGTGACCCAGCGGTGCTCCCAAGAGGGTACTGTTGGACGGAGTGGTAGTAGAGACTTCTGGAAGGATTCTTCCACAGCATTGATTATTTCCTGGTTTGCTGTGATGATTTCACACTTGGAGGGATTGAGGATGAGTCCCAAGTCTTCTCCCTGTGTTTTCACCAGTTGTAGGTCCCCTACCAGGGACTCTTCAGTACCTGCCAGAGTGCCATCATCCAGGTACCAGATATTGAGCTCGCTGCTTAGGCTGGAAGTTAGTTCTCTTACTGCCAAGCAGAAGAGAAGTGGAGCGTTATATATATATATATATATATATATATATATATATATATATATATATATATATATATATATATATATATATATATATATATACATATATATATATATATATATATATATATATATATATATATATGTGTGTGTGTGTGTGTGTGTATGTGTGTGTGTGTATGTGTGTGTGTGTGTGTGTGTGTGTATACTCACCTATTTGTGGCTGCAGGGATCGAGTCTTAGCTCCTGGCCCCGCCTCTTCACTGGTTACTACTGGATCCTCTCTCTCCCTGCTCCATGAGCTTTATCAAACCTCGTCTTAATACTATGCATGGTTCCCGCCTCCACTACGTCACTTTTTAGGCTATTCCACTGCCTGACAACTCTATGACTGAAGAAATACTTCCTGACATCCCTTTGACTCATCTGACTCTTCAACTTCCAATTGTGTCCTCTTGTTTCTGTGTCCCCTCCCGAGAACATCCTGTTTTTGTCCACCATGTCTATTCCGCGAAGTATTTTATATGTCGTTATCATGTCTCCCCTGACCCTCCTGTCCTTCAGTGTCGCCAGGCCGATTTCCCTCAACCTTTCTTCGTAGGACATTCCCCTTAGCTCTGGAACTAGCCTTGCCGAAAACCTTTGCACTTTCTCTTATTTCTTGATGTGCTTGATCAAGTGCGGGTTCCAAACAGGTGCTGCATACTCCAGTATGGGCCTGACGTAGACGGTCTACAGTGTCTTGAACGATTCCTTACTAAGGTATCGGAGCGCTGTCCTCATGTTTGCCAGGCGCCTATGTGCTGCAGCAGTTATCTGGTTGATGTGTGCTTCCGGAGACGTGCTAGGTATTATTCTCACCACAAGATCTTTCTCCTTGAGCGAGGTTTGCAGTCTTTGGCCACCTAGCCTACACTCCGTCTGCGGTCTTCTGTGCCCTTTCCCGATCTTCATGACTTTGCATTTGGCGGGGTTAAATTCGAGAAGCCAGTTGCTGGACCAGGTATCCAGTCTGTCCAGGTCTCTTTGAAGTCCTGCCTGATCCTCAGCTGATTTAATTCTCCACATTAACTTCACATCATCTGCGAACAGGGACACATCTGAGTCTATCCCTTTCATCATGTCATTAACATATACCAAAAATAGCACTGGTCCTAGGACCGACCCCTGTGGGACCCCGCTCGTTGCAGGTGCCCATTGTAATACCTCATCACGTACCATGACTCGTTGTTGCCTCCCTGTCATGTATTCTCTAATTTATTGCAGTGCCCTTCATGTTATATGCGCCTGATCCTCTAGCTTCTGCACTAATCTCTTGTGAGGAACTGTGTCAGAGACCTTCTTGCAGTCCAAGAAGATGCAATCAACCCACCCCTCTCTCTCGTGTCTTACTTCTGATACTTTATCATAAAACTCCAAAAAGTTTGTGACACAGGATTTGCCTTCCATGAATCCGTGCTGGTTGGCGTTTATACTCTTGTTCCGTTCCATATGCTCCACCACTCTCCTCCTGATAATCTTCTCCAGAACTCTGCATACTATACACATCAGTGACACAGGTCTATAGTTTAGTGCCTCTTTTCTGTCTCCTTTTTTAAAAATGTGAACTACATTTGCCGTCTTCCATACCTCAGGTAGTTGCCCAGTTTCCAGGAATGTGTTGAAGATTGTGGTAAGTGGCACACACAGCATATCCGCTCCCTCTCTAAGGACCCACTGGGAGATGTTGTCTGGTCCCATTGCCTTTGAGGTACCGATGTCCCTTAGCAGCTTCTTCACCTCCTCCTCATTTGTATGTATGCCATACAACACTTGTTGGTATATTCCTTGCTGGTGTCCCCCTCTGTTCTGTCCCCCCAGAGGCCTTCCTGTCTCCACTATAAATACTTCCTTAAATCTCATGCTGAGTTCCTCACATACCTCTTGATCGTTTCTTGTGAGTTCCCCACCTTCTTTCCTCAGCCTCATCACCTTTTCTTTGACTGGTGTCTTCCTCCTAATGTGGCTATATAGCAATTTCGGGTCAGACTTGACTTTCGATGCTATGTCGTTTTCGTACTGTCGCTGGGCCTCCCTCCTTATCTGTGCATACTCGTTTCTGGCTCTTCTTCTAATCTCCTTATTTTCCTGGGTTCTTTGCCTCCTATACCTTTTCCATTCTCTGGTGCACTTAGTTTTTGCCTCCCTACACCTTCGTGTAAACCAAGGACTCGCTTTGGTCTTCCTATTATTTCTATTGCCCTTGGGAACAAACCTTTCCTCTGCCTCCTTGCACTTTGTTGTTACATATTCCATCATCTCGTTTACTGCCAGTTCTCTGTCCCACTGAACTTCCTCCAGAAAGTTCCTCATACCTGTGTAGTCCCCCCTTTTATAGTTTGGCTTTTCCCATTCAATTCCGGTTACCCTCTCCACTTGTAACTCTACTATTTAATCAAAACTCAGAACTACGTGATCGCTAGCTCCAAGGGGCCTCTCGTTAGCGATGTCCTCAATGTCTGAACTGCTCAGGGTGAACACAAGATCCAGTCTTGCTGGCTCATCCTCCCGTCTCTCTCTGGTTGTGTCCCTGACATGTTGATGCATGAGGTTTTCAAGTGTGTGTGTGTGTGTGTGTGTGTGTGTGTGCAAGACGAGCCACGGTGGGTGGAAATCTTTAGCGAAAGTACTTTCACACTTCTCAGTGCGTCATCTGGAGCTGTGCAGTGTTGCAAGGTAGCAACTGAAGGATTGAGGGAAAGTTTTTTCTCAGACTTTCGCAGTGTAGGGTGACACCAGCTGCAGTCTCTCTGAATCATTCATAATCATTGTAAATATATCATTGCAGATAACATTTAAGTTGTAGCTACAGTGAGAATAAAAGGTAGATGGAATACAAGGAAAACAGAAGCAGCAAGTAAGAGAGAGGTGAAGGTGTATAAACTGAAAGAGGAGGCAGTTAGGGTAAGATGTAAACAACTGTTGGAGGACAGATGGGCTAGTGAGAGTATAGGCAATAGGGTCGAAAATGTATGGGGTAGCTTTAAGAAAGAAGTGTTAGTGTGTTCAGCAGAAGTTTGTGCTTACAGGAAAGTGTGTGTGGGAGGACATGTCAGCAAATGGGTCTATGAAAAATGAGGCGAATCATAGAATTGATGGGGGGAAAAAGGTGAGTGGTGCACTCTGTGGAGACAAACAACATTGTCCATGTAAGCAAAGAGGGGAATGTATGAGAGGATAGTTATACCAACACTCGTATATGGGTGTGAAGCATGGGTGATGAATGTTGCAACAAGGAGAGGGCTGGAGGCAGTGGAGATGTCATGTATGAGGGCTATGTGTGGTGTGAATATAATGCAAAGAATTCGTAGTTTGGAAATTAGGAGGAGGTGCGGGATTATCCGAACTATTATCCAGAGGGCTGAGGAGGGGTTGTTGAGGTGGTTCGGACATGTAGAGAGACTGGAACAAAAATGAATGACTTCGAGAGTGTTTAAATCTTTATTGGAGGGAAGGCGGGGTAGGGGTCGGCCTAGGAGAGGATGGAGGGAGGGGGTAAAGGAGGTTTTGTGTGTGAAGGGCTTGGACTTCCAGCAAGCATACGTGAACGTGTTTGATAGGAGCGAATGGAGACAAATGGTTTTTAGGACTTGACGTGCTGTTGGAGTGTGAGCAAGGTAACATTTAAGAAGGGATTCAAGGAAGCCGGCAGTCCGGATTTGGTTCCTGAAGATGGGAAGTACAGTGTCTGCACTCTGAAGGAGGGGTGTTAATGTTGCAGTTTTATGACTGTAGTGTAAGCGCACCTCTGCAGTGAATGATGAAAGTTTTTCTTTTCCGGGCCACCCTGCCTTGGTGGGAGACGGCCGATGTGTTTATATATATATATATATATATATATATATATATATATATATATATATATATATATATATATATATATATATATGTATATATATATATATATATATATATATGTATATATACATATATGTATATATATATATATATATATATATATATATATATATATATATTATTATTATTATCACACTGGCCGATTCCCACCAAGGCAGGGTGGCCCGAAAAAGAAAAACTTTCACCATCATTTACTCCATCACTGTCTTGCCAGAAGGGTGCTTTACACTACAGTTTTTAAACTGCAACATTAACACCCCTCCTTCAGAGTGCAGGCACTGTACTTCCCCATCTCCAGGACTCAAGTCCGGCCTGCCGGTTTCCCTGAACCCCTTCATAAATGTTACTTTGCTCACACTCCAACAGCACGTCAAGTATTAAAAACCATTTGTCTCCATTCACTCCTATCAAACACGCTCACGCATGCCTGCTGGAAGTCCAAGCCCCTCGCACACAAAACCTCCTTTACCCCCTCTCTCCAACCTTTCGTAGGCCGACCCCTACCCCGCCTTCCTTCCACTACAGACTGATACACTCTTGAAGTCATTCTGTTTCGCTCCATTCTCTCTACATGTCCGAACCACCTCAACAACCCTTCCTCAGCCCTCTGGACAACAGTTTTGGTAATCCCGCACCTCCTCCTAACTTCCAAACTACGAATTCTCTGCATTATATTCACACCACACATTGCCCTCAGACATGACATCTCCACTGCCTCCAGCCTTCTCCTCGCTGCAACATTCATCACCCATGCTTCACACCCATATAAGAGCGTTGGTAAAACTATACTCTCACACATTCTCCTCTTTGCCTCCAAGGACAAAGTTCTTTGTCTCCACAGACTCCTAAGTGCACCACTCACTCTTTTCCCCTCATCAATTCTATGATTCACCTCATAGACCCATCCGCTGACACGTCCACTCCCAAATATCTGAATACATTCACCTCCTCCATACTCTCTCCCTCCAATCTGATATTCAGTCTTTCATCACCTAATCTTTTTGTTATCCTCATAACCTTATTCTTTCCTGTATTCACTTTTAATTTTCTTCTTTTGCACACCCTACCAAATTCATCCACCAATCTCTGCAACTTCTCTTCAGAATCTCCCAAGAGCACAGTGTCGTCAGCAAAGAGCAGCCGTGACAACTCCCACTTTGTGTGTGATTCTTTATCCTTTAACTCCACGCCTCTTGCCAAGATCCTCGCATTTACTTCTATTACAACCCCATCTATAAATATATTAAACAACCACGGTGACATCACACATCCTTGTCTAAGGCCTACTTTTACTGGGAAAAAATTTCCCTCTTTCCTACATACTCTAACTTGAGCCTCACTATCCTCGTAAAAACTCTTCACTGCTTTCAGTAACCTACCTCCTACACCATACACTTGCAACATCTGCCACATTGCCCCCCTATCCACCCTGTCATGCGCCTTTTCCAAATCCATAAATGCCACAAAGACCTCTTTAGCCTTATCTAAATACTGTTCACTTATATGTTTCACTGTAAACACCTGGTCCACACACCCCCTACCTTTCCTAAAGCCTCCTTGTTCATCTGCTATCCTATTCTCCGTCTTACTCTTAATTCTTTCAATAATAACTCTACCATACACTTTACCAGGTATACTCAGCAGACTTATCCCCCTATAATTTTTGCACTCTCTTTTATCCCCTTTGCCTTTATACAAAGGAACATATATATATATATATATATATATATATATATATATATATATATATATATATATATATATATATATATATATATATATATATATATATATACGTATATATATATTCATATATACGTATATATGAAAGATTTTGATCACTCAGTGCATATATCCTAAGATGTATTGTAATACACTGACTCAACGCTGTTTATACCCTGAGAATTATATACTCTGAGAGATATTGACCTCTGGGTGTAGATTTCCTGGGCCCTCAGGTTCACCTTGAAGGGACGCTTGACGTGTCCTAACGTAATATCCTGAATCACTAATATCACGCAATAAAGAAAAACTTTCTTCAAGCCACAAAATTTCGCCTCAGTCATCGGTGTTACATTTATAAAAATAATCGACTATTAACCGAACTAGTGTGAAATTAAATTTACACTCTCGGCCTATAATTAGGAGAAGCTGACTCTGAGAAATAACACGAGAAACAATTAGTTAAGGGAATCTAAACACACTCTGCGTGCCGTAAGGGAGGGGCGGGGATGCTGATGCTGCTTCTGTTGCACTGCTGATGCTGACTTATCATTACTGGTGTATTATATACGGCGCCTCACGGCTGTTATTACTGGCAGGAGGTGTGCATCATTTTGTTTAATAAACGTCAAGGTGGCATGACTTTTGGATCAAGTGGCAGCGGTGAGGGAGGGAGAGAGTTGCAGGGGATTGATATTGTGGGCGCCAAGGAGCCTTAAGAAGCTGTATTGACTACGTCTGTGGAATATTTTAGAGATACATCGTATTTCCTCCTCCTAATTCTCGTAATCCCGGTAATCCTTCTACTCCTCTCCCGCTGCTTTTTCTGGCTTGATGCAAACCTTCGCATTTTCTATTTTTTTAATCCACACTGATGCCTCATACTCGAGAACTGGTCTAAAATATGATGTATAAATTGTTTAGATTCCTGATTTTTCACTCTTCTATGTGCGAGTTTGTCATACACCGCCGGCGTTATTCAGAGTACATGTCTGGTGATAGGTTAGGCGTGATGTTAATGTCTTGTTCATTCTTATTCTTGGTTTTCAAGAGTTTCTAAACACTCATATTGTACATTTTGTCCGGGTTCCCATTTTCTTCATCTTGCGTTTAGTTGGAGGAAATTCCAAGAGCCATATTCCCCGATCATTTCTGAAGCCTGTTCATGTCTTCTTGAATATTGTTGCGGTCTTTACCAAATTTTACTCCCCTCATTAGTTTCTCATCGTCTTCAGACAGTGTCATGTAAATTTAGGCCATTTACCCCTATATACACAAGGAACAACATAGGTCCCAGCACTGACTCGTGAGGGACACCTTGAGGGACTCCCTGGTGTTCAATGCAACCCGTGATCAAATCTATATTAACATTATTTTTCGAGTAAATAAATAATCTTTTTCAGCCTACCGCCATATTAAAATAAAATAGAACAGAAAGAGGAAAAATACAATAGTATAAAAATAATAAAATGGTTAAAATAATTAAAATAATTATATCATTTTATAACTTATTCTGCAACGTGTTATAACTTGCCTCTTACTGGGCTTACTCTTAACCTCGTGGCTTCTGTCATACCTATTCTTAAAACTGTGTATGTAGCCAGTATTCACTGTTTCTTCATCCAGGTCATTCCATTCCTGGTCACCGTCAGGCTGAAGAAATACTTGCTGACATTAGATTTAATTGTGTCTACCTTTCAACTGTGCTCTCGTGTACCTGTTCCCAGACTCTCGAACAGTCTATACCTGTGTGTATGTGTGTGTGTGTGTGTGTATGGGGGAGGTATGCGGGGAGATACTGTTAATACATACCAGTAATTCTGGGTTATAAAAAGCGATAATTGCTACTAGGGTCTGAAGCTTCAATAAGTGTCTGCCCTTGTGTGTGTGTGTTAGGGAGGGATGGTTAGGGGGGGTAGATCCGTTATACCTCTCTGTTTTGTCTTTCCTAGAAATGCTACACTCTTCGCTTATTGTCCTTTCTGGATTTAAGTATCAATTATTGCTGTTATTATCCTATTCCTTGTTCACGTTTAGAGAGGACTTCTTAGCTTCCTAGTAAGAACACTTAGGAAGCTAGGAAGTCCTCTCTAAACGTGAACAAGGAATAGGATAATAACAGCAATAATTGATACTTAAATCCAGAAAGGACAATAAGCGAAGAGTGTAGCATTTCTAGGAAAGACAAAACAGAGAGGTATAACGGATCTACCCCCCCTAACCATCCCTCCCTAACACACACACACAAGGGCAGACACTTATTGAAGCTTCAGACCCTAGTAGCAATTATCGCTTTTTATAACCCAGAATTACTGGTATGTATTAACAGTATCTCCCCGCATACCTCCCCCATACACACACACACACACACACATACACACACACATACACACACACACACACACACACACACACACACACACACACACACACACACACACACACACACACACACACACACACACACACACATATAGTGTATAGTATGCAAGATCATGGAGAAGATCATCAGGAGGAGAGTGGTGGGGCACCTGGAAAGAAACAAGTGTATAATTGACAACCAGCACGGTTTCAGAGAAGGAAAATCCAGTGTCACAAACCTACTAGAGTTTTATGACAAGGTGACAGAAGTAAGACAAGAGAGAGAGGGGTGGATCGACTGCATATTTTTGGACTGCAAGAACGCCTTCGACACAGTTCCTCACAAGAGGTTACTGCAAAAGCTAGAGGATCAGGCACACATAACAGGAAAGGCACTGCAATGGATCAGAGAATATCTGACAGGGAGGCAACAACGAGTCATGGTACGCGACGAGGTGTCAGAGTGGGCGCCTGTGACAAGCGGGGTTCCACAGGGGTCAGTCCTAGGACCTGTTCTGTTCTTGGTATATGTGAACGACATAACGGAAGGGATAGACTCAGAAGTGTCCTTGTTTGCAGATGATGCGAAGTTAATGAGAAGAATCAAATCGGACGAGGATCAGGCAGGACTGCAAAGAGACCTGGACAGGCTACAAGCCTGGTCCAGCAACTGGCTCCTTGAATTTAACCCTGCCAAATGCAAAGTCATGAAGATTGGGGAAGGGCAAAGAAGACCGCAGGCACAATATAGTTTAGATGGCCAAAGACTGCAAACCTCACTCAAGGAAAAAGATCTGGGGGTGAGTATAACACCGAGCATATCTCCTGAGGCACACATCAATCAGATAACTGCTGCAGCATACGGGCGCCTGGCAAACCTACGGATAGCGTTCCGATACCTCAGTAAGGATTCGTTTAAGACTCTGTATACCATCTACGTCAGGCCCATACTGGAGTATGCAGCACCAGTTTGGAATCCACACCTAGTCAAGCACGTCAAGAAATTAGAGAAAGTGCAAAGGTTTGCAACAAGACTTGGTCTCAGAGCTACGGGGATTGTCCTACGAAGAAAGGTTGAGGGAAATCGGCCTGACGACACTGGAGGACAGGAGGGTCAGGGGAGACATGATAACGACATATAAAATACTGCGCGGAATAGACAAGGTGGACAAACACGGGATGTTCCAGAGATGGGACACAGACACAAGAGGTCACAATTGGAAGTTGAAGACTCAGATGAATCAAAGGGATGTTAGGAAGTATTTTTTCAGTCATAGAGTAGTCAGGCCATGGAATAGCCTAGAAAGGGATGTAGTGGAGGCGGGAACCATACATAGTTTTAAGGCGAGGTATGATAGAGCTCATGGGGCAGGGAGAGAGAGGACCTAGTAGCAATCAGCGAAGAGGCGGGGCCAGGAGCTGTGACTCGACCCCTGCTGCCACAAATAGGTGAGTAAATAGGTGAGTACACACACACACACATATACACACACACACATATATACACACACACACACACACACACACACACACACACACACACACACACAAACAAACACACACACACACACACACACACACACACACACACACACACACACACACACACTCAGGAGATATGCTCGGTGTTATACTCACCCCCAGATCTTTTTCCTTGAGTGAGGTTTGCAGTCTTTGGCCATCTAAACTATATTGCGTCTGCGGTCTTCTTTGCCCTTCCCCAATCTTCATGACTTTGCATTTGGCAGGGTTAAATTCAAGGAGCCAGTTGCTGGACCAGGCTTGTAGCCTGTCCAGGTCTCTTTGTAGTCCTGCCTGATCCTAGTCCGATTTGATTCTTCTCATTAACTTCGCATCATCATAGGAGAAGACGATATGACCCAGCTGGAAAATTTTCGGAGAATAGGGGTTTTTTTAAAAAAAAGAACCCGGCCAGTGAGAGTGACCTTCAAGGCAGAAGCGACTCGGACCAGGATCCTGCAGGAGAAAGCACGATTAAGGGACATGACGGCATACAGGAAGGTGTATCTCGACCGCGACAGAACACAAGAAGAAAGGAAGAAACTGAGAGAGATGGTACAAAGGCGAAAGGAGGAAAGAGAGGGGATGGAGAAGGCAGACAGGAGATCCCAGACCCAGGAAGAAGATCAAATACAGCCTCCCTCACAACTTTCTATAGAAGCCTCCCAACCAGGGCAACCCAAGTGCAACCAAACACTCTAAATCAAAACACCTATGCCACATCCAATGCCCCCACCAACTACATTACAAACTTCACCCCCACAGCAACAACCCATAGTTCCTTACCAGGTCTCCCACTTCCCCAACCCCAATATACTTCCCAGACCACAGTCTTAGAAAAGAAGTTGAAGGTGTGGTATACAAATGCAGATGGAATAACAAACAAGTATGAGGAGTGGCACGAAAGAATCAAAGAGACATCCCCAGACATAATAGCACTCACAGAAACAAAACTCACCAGAATAATAACAGATTCAATCTTTCCATCCGGATATCAAATCCTCAGGAAAGACAGAGGGAGGAGAGGGGGAGGAGGAGTTGCACTGCTCATTAAAAACCAGTGGGGATTTGAGAAAATGGAAGGAATGGATGGCATCGGCGAAAGGGACTACTTAGTAGGAACAATCCAGTCTGAGGGACATAAGGTGATAATTGCAGTAATGTACAACTCACCACAGAACTGCAGGAGGCCAAGAGAAGAATACGATGAGAGCAACAGAGCAATGATCGACACACTAGCCGAGGTGGCCAGGAGAGCACACATGGGGGGAGCAAAGTTACTAGTTATGGGTGATTTCAATCACAAGGAGATTGACTGGGAAAACCTGGAGCCCCATGGGGGTCCCGAAACATGGAGAGCCAAGATGATGGATGTGGTACTGGAGAACCTCATGCATCAACATGTTAGAGACACTACCAGAGAGAGAGGAGAGGATGAACCAGCAAGGTTGGACCTTGTATTCACCATGAGTAGTTCGGACATCGAGGGTATCATGTATGAAAGGCCCCTGGGAGCTAGTGATCATGTGGTTCTGTGCTTCGACTACATAGTTGAGCTCCAAGTGGAGAGAGTAGCAGGAATAGGCTGGGAAAAACCAAACTACAAAAGGGGGAACTACTCAGGCATGAGGAACTTCCTTCAAGACATTCAGTGGGAGAGGGAACTGACAGGAAAACAAGTACAAGAAATGATGGACTATGTAGCAACAAAATGCAAGGAGGCAGAGGAGAGGTTTGTTCCCAAGGGAAACAGAAATATTGGGAAGAACAGAACGAGTCCTTGGTTTACCCAAAGGTGTAGGGAGGCAAAAACTAGGTGTACTAGAGAATGGAAAAGGTACAGAAGACAGAGAACTCAGGAAAATAAAGAAATCAGCCGAAGAGCCAGAAACGAATATGCACAGATAAGAAGGGAGGGACAGAGACAATATGAAAATGACATAGCATCAAAAGTAAAGACTGACCCGAAGCTGTTGTAGAGCCACATCAGGAGGAAAACAACAGTCAAGGACCAGGTAATCAGACTGTGGAAGGGTGATGGGGAATTCACAAGAAACGACCAAGAGGTATGTCAGGAGCTCAACACAAGATTTAAAGAGGTATTTACAGTGGAAAGCAGTAGGACTCCAGGAAATCAGAACAGGGGGGTACACCAGCAAGTGCTGGATGAGGTACATATAACCAAGGAGGAGGTGAAGAAGCTGCTATGCGAACTTGACACCTCAAAGGCGGTGGGACCAGACAACATCTCTCCATGGGTCCTTAAAGAGGGAGCAGAGATATTGTGTGAGCCATTAACAAAGATCTTCAACACATCATTTGAAACTGGGCAACTCCCTGAGGTATGGAAAATGGCAAATGTAGTCCCAATTTTTAAAAAGGGAGACAGATATGAGGCACTAAACTACATATCTGTATCACTAACGTGTATAGTATGCAAGGTCATGGAGAAGATCATCAGGAGGAGAGTGGTGGGGCACCTGGAAAGAAACTAGTGTATAATTGACAACCACCACGGTTTCAGGGAAGGAAAATCCTGTGTCACAAACCTACTAGAGTTTTATGACAAGGTGACAGAAGTAAGACAAGAGAGAGAGGGGTGGATCGACTGCATATTTTTGGACTGCAAGAAGGCCTTCGACACAGTTCCTCACAAGAGGTTACTGCAAAAGCTAGAGGATCAGGCAAACATAACAGGAAAGGCACTGCAATGGATCAGAGAATACCTGACAGGGAGGCAACAACGAGTCATGGTACGCGACGTGGTGTCAGAGTGGGCGCCTGTGACAAGCGGGGTTCCACAGGGGTCAGTCCTAGGACCTGTGCTGTTCTTGGTATATGTGAACGACATAACGGAAGGGATAGACTCAGAAGTGTCCTTGTTTGCAGATGATGCGAAGTTAATGAGAAGAATCAAATCGGACGAGGATCAGGCAGGACTACAAAGAGACCTGGACAGGCTACAAGCCTGGTCCAGCAACTGGCTCCTTGAATTTATCCCTGCCAAATGCAAAGTCATGAAGATCGGGGAAGGGCAAAGAGGACCGCAGACACAATATAGTTTAGATGGTCAAAGACTGCAAACCTCACTCAAGGAAAAAGATCTGGGGGTGAGCATAACACCGAGCATATCTCCTGAGGCGCACATCAATCAGATAACTGCTGCAGCATACGGGCGCCTGGCAAACCTACGGATAGCGTTCCGATACCTCAGTAAGGATTCGTTCAAGACTGTATACCATTTACGTCAGGACCATACTGGAGTATGCAGCACCAGTTTGGAATCCACACCTAGTCAAGCACGTCAAGAAATTAGAGAAAGTGCAAAGGTTTGCGACAAGACTAGTCCCAGAGCTACGGGGATTGTCCTACGAAGAAAGGTTGAGGGAAATCGGCCTGACGACACTGGAGGACAGGAGGGTCAGGGGAGACATGATAACGACATATAAAATACTGCGCGGAATAGACAAGGTGAACAAAGACGGGATGTTCCAGAGAAGGGACACAGACACAAGAGGTCACAATTGGAAGTTGAAGACTCAGATGAATCAAAGGGATGTTAGGAAGTATTTCTTCAGTCATAGAGTAGTCAGGCCGTGGAATAGCCTAGAAAGTGACGTAGTGGAGGCGGGAACCATACATAGTTTTAAGGTGAGGTATGATAGAGCTCATGGGGCAGGGAGAGAGAGGACCTAGTAGCAATCAGCGAAGAGGCGGGGCCAGGAGCTGTGAATCTACCCCTGCAACCACAAATAGGTGAGTACACACACACACACACACACACAATCACACACACACACACACACACACACACACACACACACACACACACACACACACACAATCACACACACACACACACACACACACACACACACACACACACACACACACACACACACACACACACACACACACACACACACACTCTGCTAGGAGGGGACCAGAGACTAGGAACACATGAAAGGTAAAAACCCACATACATCAGTGAAATGTTAGAAAGTACTTGTTCAGCCTTAAGAGTATTTAGGAAGGGGAACGCTCTGCTTGAAACATTGCACACAGTTCTGATAAGCCAGAAACAGTGTGTGTGACCGATTGTGGTCGGTGGGGGGAAGCGAGATCAATTGACCGGGACCCGAGACTCGACTTCCGCATTCACAGCTAGGCGACTACAACTGAGGTATACAGATACTTGGCCTGGAACCAGTGTTCGACCCTCGCTACTGATAACTAGGCGAGTGCAACCAGGGGAGTGCAGGTACATACGAGGCTAGGAGTTGAAGAACTTTAAAAGGTCAGAGTAAGGTGCTGGAACAGTTCACTATAAACCCCTCACTTAGGAGAGGAACGTTATTACTGAGTTTTAATTCCTCCTGAACCATTGCCAAGTCACAACTGGGGGCGAGAAAAATAGAGAAGGCCTAAAGACAACATGGTAGAGGGCGGGTGAAAAAGAGAGCTGTGGTAGGTGGGTGGTGGTGGTGTGTCGGTGTGGTGACTGGTGGTGGTGGTGGTGACAACGGCGGCGGTGGTAGTAGTAGCAGCAATATTGATGTATGAGTATAGGGTGTAGTAGTAGCAACAGAATTTGCACCACCAGCAGCAGCAGCTCAGGTTAAAAAGAGAAACCAGAGAGAGAAGCACTGGAGGAGATCTAGTGAGCCAGGCCGGGCAAGACTAGTGATAACTGTAATGAATTACACTTCAAGGCAGTGAAGATTATATCTCAGTACTCGAGCACCTGTCACTAACTTGACAGAGAAGAAAGAACTGCAGTAGGCCAGCTGGTCCAAGTTAGGAAAAAAAGGAAACAATAGAAAGTCAAAGAACAGAGAACACGTGAAGAGGAAAGGAGAGGAAGCAAAGGTCAGGTCAAGTCACAAGTGTTCTCAAGATTAGAACATTTGACGGTGTATTGAGAAAGGCAAGTGCCTATAGAAGCAAAGGCTCATTCTACAAAATTGCGTCTTTGAAGGCTAGGAGGATAGATAGTGTTAGATGACTAGCCAGTAGAATGATTGTGATCTCTAACATGTCACAAAAGAGCATTGTTGTTGTAGACAAGTCAACCACATCTTTTGTACTCATAAGTCTGTCAGAAAGATCGCGGCCAGTTTCACCAAAGTATTGCAGAGGACAAGAGTGGCAGGAAATGGAGTAAACCTCGAAAGCATCAGTGGTAGAAGTATGGACAAAATTACTGACGAAAAACAAGTTTGATATCTAGAGGTTGGAGGGTGTTAAAATTGTAGGGAGAGCAAAGACCAGTGTGTTTGAGAGAGAGGAAAGTTCGTTTAACTTGAGAGTAGGCAGTTTATGAGAGTGAGAGGATAGGTATGAAAATTATGTGGATACCAAAAACTCAGTATTGCCGGCCGACGGGGCTTGAAAGGCGGGGTCTGAAGCCAGGGCTCGACTCTGAAAACATGAATGAGCGAGTACACAAACACTGGCAAGTTAATGACATTGTTACTGAAGTCCACAACCATCTCCACGCACACACAAGCGGGATTTATGCACTCACATTCGTTATACACACACACACACACACACACACACACACACACACACACACACACACACACACACACACACACACACCCTCACACACAACAAACACACACATAACACACACACATAACATACACACATAACACACACACATAACACACACATAAAACACACACACACGCGCACACACACACACACACACACACACACACACACACACACACACACACACACACACACACACGCACACACAACAAACACACACATAACACACACACATAACACACACACATAACACACACACATAACACACACATAAAACACACACACACGCGCACACACACACACACACACACACACACACACACACACACACACACACACACACACACACACACACACACACACACACTAACATATATAGTATGCAAGGTCATGGAGAAAACTATCAGGAGTAGAGTGGTGGAACACCTAGAAAGGAATGAGCTTATCAACGACAGCCAACATTGTTTCTGGGACGGTAAATCCTGCGTCATAAGCCTACTGGAGTACTATGGCAGGGTGACGGCAGGAAGGTAAGAGAGTGAGGGGTGGGTAGATTGTATTGTCTTGTACTGTAAGAAAGAGTTTGACACAGTTCCTCACAAGAGATTAGTGCAAAAGCTGGAGGACGAGGCAGGGATAACAGGGAAGGCACTACAGTGGATCAGGGAATACCTGTGAGGAAGACAACAGCGAGTCATGGTACGTGGCGAGGTGTCAGAGTGGGCGCCTGTGACGAGCGGGGTGCTACAGGGATCATTCCTAGGACCGGTGCTGTTTCTGGTATTTGTGAACGACATGACGGAAGGAATAGACTCCAAAGTGTCCCTGTTTGCAGATGAAGGGAAATTGATGAGAAGAATTCAGGCAGATCAGGCAGAACTACAAAGAGATGTGGACAGATTGCAGACCTGATCCAGAAACTGTCTCCTGGAGTTCAACCCCAACAAGTGCGAAGTCATGAAGATTGGGAAAGGGCAAAGAAGACCACAGACGGAGTACAGTCTAGGGGGACAGTGCCTACAAACCTCTATAAAGGAAAAGGATCTTGGTGTGAGTATAACACCGGGAACATCTCCTGATGCGCACACCAACAAAATAACTGCTGCTGTATTAGGGCGCCTGACAAACCTAAGAACAGCATTCCGCCATCTTAATAAGGAATCGTTCAGGACCCTGTACATGTGTACGTTAGGCCCATATTGGAGTATGCGGCACCAGTTTGGAACCCACATCTAGCCAAGCACGTAAAGATACTAGAGAAAGTGCAAAGGTTTGCAACAAGACTAGTCCCAGAGCTAAGGGGTATGTCCTACTAGGAGAGGTTAAGGGAAATCGACCTGACGACTCTGGAAGATAGGATAGTTAGGGGGATATGATAATGATATATAAAATACTGAGAGGTTTAGACAAGGTGGACAGAGACAGGATGTTCCAGAGATGAGACACAGCAACAAGGGGTCACATTTGAAAGCTGAAGACTCATATGAACCACAGGGATGTTAGGAAGTATTTCCTCAGTCACAGAGCTGTCATGAAGTGGAATAGCCTGGGTAGTGATGTAGTGGAGGCAGGATCCATTCATAGCTTTGAGAAGATATATGATAAAGCTCACGGAGTGGGAAGAGTGACCGGGTAGTGGTCAGGTGAAGAGGCGGGGCCAGGAGCTGTGAATCGACCCCTGCAACCACACCTAGGTGAGTACACACACACACATATACACACACCACATGCACTTATACAACGGGCCAAGTGCCTTGGACAAAATGGTAACTAACACACAGAAATAATGAGAAGGCACCCTATGTTCACTCAGAGGTGTAGAGAGGCCAAAACCAAATGTGCTAAACAATGGAAGACGTATAGCAGGCAAAGGAACCAGGAGAATAAGAAGAGTAGTCGAAGATCCAGAAATGAATATGCCTCTACCCAGCGACAATACGAAAATGACATAGCAGCGACAGCCAAGTCTGACCCGAAGCTTTTGTACAGTCTCATCAGGAGGAAAACAACAGTCAACGACCAGGTAATCAGGCTGAGGAAAGAATGAGGTGAGATCACAAGAAAAGACAGAGAGGTACGTGAGGAGTTCAACATGAGATTTAAAGAAGTACTTACAGTGGAAACGAAAAGGACTCCTGAAACACGGAGGAGTGGAGTGCACCACTAAGTGCTAGACGCAATACATACAACCGAGGAAGAGGTGAGGAGGCTGCTAAGCGAACTAGATACCTCAAATACGATGGGGCCAGATAATTTTCTCCGTGGGTCCTGACATAAGGAGCAGAGGCGCTCTATGTACCACTAATGACAATCTTTAACACATGTATTGATAAAAGGCAGTTCCCTGAGGTATGGAAGGCAGCAAATATAGTCCCCATTTAAAAAAAAAAGGAAACAGACATGCAGCACTAAACTACAGACCAGTATCACTGACATGCATTGTATGCAAAGCCATATAGAAGATTATCAGGAGAAGACTGGTGGAGCACCTAGAAAGGAATGAGCTTATCAACGACAATCAGCACGGATTTAGGGAAATTCTGTGTCACAAACCTACTGGAGTTCGATGACCAGGTGACAGCAGTAAGAAGGAGAGAGAGAGAGTGGTAGGTAGATTGCATTTTCTTGGACTGTAAGAAGGCTTTTGGCGCAGCTGTACACAAAAGATTAGTGCAAAAGTTGGAGGATCAGGCAGGGATAACTGGCAAGGCACTGAAATTGATCAGAGAATGCCTGACATGAAGGCAGCAGTTAGTCATGGTACGCGACGAGGTGTAGGAGTGGACGCCTGTGACGAGCGGAGTCCCACAGGGATCAGTCCAAAGGCTGGTGCAGTTTCTGGTATATGTGAATGACATGACCGAAGGAATAGACTCAGAAGTAGCTCTGTTTGCAGACGATGTCAAGATAATGAAGAGACTTTAATCGGAGGAGGACCAGGCAGGACTACAAAGGGATCTGGATAGGGTACAGTCCTGGTCCAGCAAATGGCTCCTGGAGTTCAACCCCGCCAAGTGCAAAGTCATGAAGATCGGAGGAGGGCAAAGAAGACCGCAGACATTATACGGACTAGGGGTCCAAAGACTACAAACCTCACTGAAGGAGAACAATCTTGGGGGTAAGCATAACACCAAACACATCTCCTAAAGCGCACATCAAACAAATAACTGCTGCGACATACGGGCGACTAGCAAACCTAAGAATAGCATTCCGACATCTTAATTAGCAGTCGTTCAGGACTTTGTTCACCGTGTACATCAGACCATATTGGAGTACGCAACACCAGTTTGGAACCAACACATCGTCAAGCACGTCAGGAAATTAGAGAAAGTGCAAAGGTTTGCAATGAGACTAGTTCCGGAGTTAAGGGGCATGTCCTACGAAGAAAGGTTACGTGAAATCGACCTGATGACATTCGGGGACAGGAGGGACAGAGGGGACATGATAACATATAATATACTGAGGGGAATCGACAAAGTGGAGAGGGACAGGATGTTTCAGAGATGGGACACACTAACAAGGGGTCACAGTCGGAAGTTGAAGACTCAGATGAGTCACAGGGATGTTAAGAAGTATTTCTTCAGTCACAGAGTTTTCAGGAAGTGGAATAGTGTGGAAAAACAGGTGTTGGAGGCTGAATCCATACATAGGTTTTAAGAAGAGGCATGATAAAGCTCGCAGAGCAGGGAGGGAGTGACTTAGTAGCGACCAGTGAAGAGGAGGAACCAGAAGCTATGACTCGATCCCTGCAATCACAATTAGATGAGTATGCACACACACACACACACACACACACACACACACACACACACACACACACACACACACACACACACACACACACACACACACACACACACACAGTCGAAGAGCCAAAAACGAGTATGAGCAGATAAGGAGGGAGGCCCAACGACAAAACGAAAACGATATAGCATCGAAAGTCAAGCACCAGGTAATCAGGCTGAGGAAGGAAGGTGGGGAGCTCACAAGAAGCGACCAAGAAGTATGTGAGGAGCTCAAGATGAGATTTAAGGAAGTATTTACAGTGGAGACAAAAAGGACTTCAGGAAGTCAGAATAAGGGGGGTACACCAACAAGGGATATACCAACAAGCGCTAGACGAAATACACACAACCGAGGAGGTGAAGAAGCTGCTAAGTGAACTTGATACCTCAAAGGCGGTGGGGCTGTGTGTGCCACTAACAATTTTCAACACATCCACTGAAACTGGACAACTACCTGAGGTCTGGAGGCAGAAACGAGGCACTAAACTGCAGACCAGTGTCACTCACGTGTATAGTATGCAAAGTCATGGAGAAGATTATCAGGAGGAGAGTGGTGGAGCACCTAGAATGGAACAAGCCTATAAACGACAACCAGCATGGATTCAGGGAAGGAAAATCCTGTGTCACAAACCTACTGGAGTCTTTTGAGAGGGTAATGGAAGTAAGATACGAGAAAGAGGGTAGATTGCATTTTCTTGAACTGCAAGAAGGCCTTCGCTACAATTCCTCTCAAGAGATGAGTGCAAAATATAAAGGATCAGGCGCGCATAACAGGAAGGGCACTGCAATGGATCAGGGAATACCTGAGAGGGAATCAACGACGAGCCATGGCATGTGACGAGGTGTAAGAGTGGGCGCCTGTGACGAGCGGGGTTCCACAGGGGTCAGTCCTAGGACCAATGCTATTTTTGGTATATGTGCATGACATGACACAAGGGATAGACTCAGAAGTGTCCCTGTTTGTAGATGATGCGAAGTTAATGAGGAGAATTAAATCGGATGAGGATCAGGCATGACTACAAAGAGACCTGGAAAGACTGCAAGCCTGGTCCAGCAACTGGCTCCTTGAATTTAACCCTGCCAAATGCAAAGTCATGAAGATCGGGGAAGGGCATAAAGAAGACCGCAGACAGAGTGTAGGCTACGTAGCCCAAGACTGCAAACCTCACTCAAGGAAAAGGATCTTGGGGTGAGCATAATATCGAGCACATCTTCTGAGGCACACATCAACCAGATAACTGCTGCAGCATATAGGCGCCTGGCAAATCTGAAAATTGGGTACCGATACCTCAGTAAGGAATTATTCATGACACTGTACACTGTGTGCGTCAGACCCATACTGGAGTATGTAGCACCAGTTTGGAACCCACACCTGGTCAAGCACGTCAAAAACTTAGAGAAAGTGCAAAGGTTTGTTACAAGTCTAGTTCCAGAGCTAAAGGGAATGACCTACGAAGAAAGGTTAAGGAAATTCTGCCTGACTACACTGGAGGACAGGAGGGTTAAGGGAGACATGATAACGACATACAAAATACTCGAGGAATAGACAAGGTTTACAGAGACAGGATGTTCCAGAGATGGGACACAGAAACAAGAGGTCACAATTGAAAGTTGAAGGCTCAGATGAGGCAAAGAGATGTAAGGAAGTATTTCTTTAGTCACAGAGTTGTCAGGAAGTGGAATAGTCTGGCTCGTGACGTAGTGGAGGCAGGTACCATACATAGTTTTAAGACGAGGTATGATAAAGTTCATGGAGCAGGGAGAGAGGACCTAGTAGCGATCAATGAAGAGGCTGGATCAGGAGCTATGTCTCGACCCCTGCAACCACAATTAGGTGAGTACAACTAGGTGAATACACACACACACAAACACAAACAAACACACTCACACCCGTCAGGATAAAAAACTTAACGACATACACACAAATCGCTGAACACACAAACACCTTCATCTTCACTGTGCGACCAGAGGCCAGTGTCCTCTTAGTCAAAAACAGCCATAAACAAATTATTTTTTTTTACAGATATCTGCAATTTTCACGGGCATCATGTGGGGGTCATCGTTCGTTTTATAGCAGTTCTAAGGACATTGTTTTGTAGTTGCTACGCGATGTTTGCTATTCCGTTCCTGTCAATTATTTGCCGAAAATACACCCGCGCGTGACCAGTCGTGAACTCGCTTGACCTCTTCGTTTACAAGCAAAGACAGGCAAGATGCCACCGATGTCAGCAGTGTAATACACTGGTGGAATGTAGAGGTGTTGAGTCGTAGCTTGATGTCAGCAGTGTAATACACTGGTGGAGTGTAGAGGTGTTGTGTCGTAGCTTGATGTCAGCAGTGTAATACACTGGTGGAGTGTAGAGGTGTTGTGTCGTAGCTTGATGTCAGCAGTGTAATACACTGGTGGAGTGGGCATGAGGGAAGGATGTTGAAGAGTCGAGGTACCTTTAATCCTATTGAGTTTTCTCAGAAGAAAACCTTGACTCGAGGCAACGTTTCGCTCTCACGGGACGTTTTCGTGTCTTTACTTGGAAAAGTTTACCTCTGAATGAAACCTTATGTAATAAAGCTCACATGTGAGCGAAACATTGTGTAATAAAACACATTTGAAGGAAACGTTGTTATAAAGCTCACTTGTGAGCGAAACATTGCATCTTAAATCTCACCAGTGAGAGAAGCATTTTGTAACGAAGCTCACAAATGTGGAAAACGTTGTGTAATTATGCTCACCTGTAAGCGAAACGTTGTCAAAGTAACAGTTTGCTCTGCTACCAGTTCTAATGTAGGTAACGTGTGTTTTGAAGCTGCAGCTGGCTGGGGGCTGGCTGGCTGGGGGCTGGCTGGCTGGGGGCTGGCTGGCTGGGGGCTGGCTGGCTGGGGGCTGGCTGGCTGGGGACTGGCTGGCTGGGGGCTGGCTGGCTGGGGGCTGGCTGGCTGGGGGCTGGCTGGCTGGGGGCTGGCTGGCTGGGGGGCTGGCTGGCTGGGGGCTGGCTGGCTGGGGGCTGGCTGGCTGGGGGCTGGCTGGCTGGGGGCTGGCTGGCTGGGGGCGGGCGGGCTGGGGACTGGCTGGCTGGGGGCTGGCTGGCTGGGGGGCTGGCTGGCTGGGGGCTGGCTGGCTGGGGGGCTGGCTGGCTGGGGGCTGGCTGGCTGGTTGGGGCTGGCTGGCTGGGGGCTGGCTGGCTGGGGGCTGGCTGGCTGGGGGCTGGCTGGCTGGGGTCTGGCTGGCTGGTTGGGGCTGGCTGGCTGGGGACTGGCTGGCTGGGGGCTGGCTGGCTGGGGGCTGGCTGGCTGGGGGCTGGCTGGCTGGGGGCTGGCTGGCTGGGGGCTGGCTGGCTGGGGGCTGGCTGGCTGGGGGCTGGCTGGCTGGGGGGCTGGCTGGCTGGGGGCTGGCTGGCTGGGGGCTGGCTGGCTGGGGGCTGGCTGGCTGGGGGCTGGCTGGCTGGGGGCTGGCTGGCTGGGGGCTGGCTGGCTGGGGGCTGGCTGGCTGGGGGCTGGCTGGCTGGGGGCTGGCTGGCTGGGGGCTGGCTGGCTGGGGGCTGGCTGGCTGGGGGGCTGGCTGGCTGGGGGCTGGCTGGCTGGGGGCTGGCTGGCTGGGGGCTGGCTGGCTGGGGGCTGGCTGGCTGGGGGCTGGCTGGCTGGGGGCTGGCTGGCTGGGGGCTGGCTGGCTGGGGGCTGGCTGGCTGGGGGCTGGCTGGCTGGGGGGGCTGGCTGGGGGCTGGCTGGCTGGTTGGGGCTGGCTGGGGGCTGGCTGGCTGGGGGGCTGGCTGGCTGGGGGCTGGCTGGCTGGGGTTGGGGCTGGCTGGCTGGGGGCTGGCTGGCTGGGGGGCTGGCTGGCTGGGGACTGGATGAGAACTGGTTGGGGCTGGCTGGCTGGGGACTGGATGAGAACTGGCTGGCTGGGGACTGGCTGGCTGGCTGGCTGGGGACTGGCGGGCAGCTGGTTGGGGGCTTGCTGGCTGGGGACTAACTGACAGCTGGGTGGAGGCTGGCTGGCTGGGGACTGGATGAGAACTGGTTGGGGCTGGCTGGCTGGGGACTGGATGAGAACTGGTTGGGGCTGGCTGGCTGGGGACTGGATGAGAACTGGTTGGGGCTGGCTGGCTGGGGACTGGATGAGAACTGGTTGGGGCTGGCTGGCTGGGGACTGGATGAGAACTGGTTGGGGCTGGCTGGCTGGGGACTGGATGAGAACTGGTTGGGGCTGGCTGGCTGGGGACTGGCGGGCAGCTGGTTGGGGGCTTGCTGGCTGGGGACTAACTGACAGCTGGGTGGAGGCTGGCTGGCTGGGGACTGGCTGGCAGCTGGTTGGGGGCTTGCTGGCTGGGGACTGGCTGAGAGCTGGGTGGAGGCTGGCTGACTGGGGACTGGCTGAGAGCTGGTTGGGGCTGGCTGGCTGGGGACTGGCGGGCAGCTAGTTGGGGGCTTGTTGGCTGAGGACTAGCTGACAGCTGGGTGGAGGCTGGCTGGCTGGGGACTGGCTGGCTAGGGACTGGCTGGCTAGGGACTGGCTGGCTAGGGACTGGCTGGCTAGGGACTGGCTGGCTAGGGACTGGCTGGCTAGGGACTGGCTGGCTAGGGACTAGTGGGAGAAATTGAGAGAACCAAGAAAAAAAACAATTTTACAAAACTTAGAGACACTGTATTACAAACTTTGAGTGGTAAGAACCTCTTCTAGTAGTAGTAGTAACAGTAGTAGTAGTAGTAGTAGTAGTAGTAGTAGTAGCATCAGCAGCGTAGCAGTAGTAATAGTAGCAGAGGTAGTAGCCGCAGTAGCAGTAATAGTAGCAGAAGTAGCAGTAGTAGTAGTAGTAGTAGTAGCAACAACAGCAGTAGTAGTAGTAGTAGTAGCAATAGTAGTAGTAGTAGTCGTGATATTAGTAGTAGAAGTAGTAGTTTAAGTAGTAGTAGAAGTATAAGTAGTAGTGGTTGTAGTACATAAGAACATAAGAAAGGAGGAACACTGCAGCAGGCCTGTTGGCCCATACTAGGCAGGTCCTTTACAATTCATCCCACTAACAACATTTGACCAACCCAATTTTCAATGCCACCCAAGAAACAAGCTCCGATGTGCAAGTCCCTCTCAAATCCAACCCCTCCCACTCATGTACTTATCCAACCTAAATTTGAAACTACCCAAAGTCCCAGCCTCAATAACCCAACTAGGTAGACTGTTCCACTCATCAACTACCCTATTTCCAAACCAATACTTTCCTATGTCCTTTCTAAATCTAAACTTATCTAATTTAAATCCATTACTGCGGGTTCTCTCTTGGAGAGATATCCTCAAGACCTTGTTAATATCCCCTTTATTAATACCTATCTTCCACTTGTACACTTCGATCAGGTCTCCCCTCATTCTTCGTCTAACAAGTGAATGTAACTTAAGAGTCTTCAATCTTTCTTCATAAGGAAGATTTCTAATGCTATGTATACATTTAGTCATCCTACGCTGAATGTTTTCTAACGAATTTATGTCCATTCTGTAATATGGAGACCAGAATTGAGCTGCATAATCTAGGTGAGGCCTTACTAATGATGTATAAAGCTGCAGTATGACCTCTGGACTTCTGTTGCTTACACTTCTTGATATAAATCCCAGTAATCTATTTGCCTTATTACGTACGCTTAGGCATTGCTGTCTTGGTTTAAGGTTGCTGCTTACCATAACCCCCAAGTCCTTTTCGCAATCTGTATGGCTAAGTTCTACATTATTTAACTTATAAGTGCTAGGGTTATGGACACTCCCGAGCTTCAGAACCTTGCATTTATCTACATTGAACTGCATCTGCCACTTTTCTGACCAAGAGTAGAGTTTGTCTAAATCCTCCTGAAGTTCCCTAACATCTACATTTGAATCAATTATCCTACCTATCTTCGTGTCATCGGCGAATTTGCTCATATCACTAGTAATACCTTCATCAAGATCATTGATATATATTATAAACAACAACGGGCCCAAGACTGATCCCTGTGGAACCCCACTTGTTACTGATCCCCACTCGGATTTAACCCCATTTATGGACACTCTCTGCTTCCTGTCTGTGAGCCATGACTCGATCCACGAGAGCACCCTTCCCCCAATGCCATGAGCTGCTACTTTCTTCAACAGTCTTTGGTGCGGAACTCTATCAAATGCCTTACTAAAATCTAAGTAAACAATATCAAATTCTTTATCGTGGTCAACAGCCTCAAAAGCTTTACTGAAGAAAGTTAATAAATTAGTTAGACAAGACCGGCCTCTTGTGAATCCATGCTGAGTATCATTAATCAAGCTATGCTTATCGAGATGGCTTCTTATAATCTCAGCTATAATTGACTCTAGTAATTTGCCTACAATTGAGGTCAGGCTTATTGGGCGGTAATTTGACGGTAACGACTTGTCCCCTGTTTTAAAAATAGGAATTACATTAGCCATCTTCCACATATCAGACACTACACCTGTTTGAAGAGATAAATTAAAAATATTAGTTAATGGTTCACAGACTTCCATTTTGCATTCCTTAAGAACCCTTGAAAAAACCTCATCAGGACCCGGTGACTTATTTTGCTTCAGTCGGTCTATCTGCTTCACAACCATTTCACTAGTGACTGTGATGTTACATAATTTATCTTCTTCTGATCCACTATAAAAATTAATTACCGGAATATTATTAGTGTCTTCCTGTGTAAAAACCAAGAGAAAATAATTATTTAAAATCGAGCACATTTCATTCTCTTTGTCAGTAGATGCCCATAGTTATTTTTAAGGGGACCTATCTTATCTCTGACTTTTGTTCTATAGACCTGGAAAAAACTTTTTGGGTTAGTTTTAGAATCCCTAGCAACTTTAATTTCATAGTCCCTTTTAGCTTTTCTTATCCCCTTTTTAATGTCCCTCTTAATGTCAATATACTGATTCATAAGATGACCCTCGCCTCTTTTGATACGTCTATAAATTCCTTTCTTATGCCCTAGTAGATATTTCAGCCTATTATTCATCCATTTTGGGTCATTTCTATTTGATCTAATTTCCTTATAAGGGATAAACGTTCTTTGAGCAGCATGTATTGTGTTCAGAAAACTGTCATATTGATAGCTCTCTTCGTTACCCCAGTCAACAGATGATAAGTGTTCTCTAAGCCCATCGTAATCTGCTAAGCGAAAATCTGGGACTGTTACTGAGTTATCCCTACTATCATACTTCCATTCAATTCTAAATGTAATTGATTTGTGGTCGCTAGCACCCAGTTCCTCTGAAACTTCTAAATTATTAACAAGGGATTCATTGTTTGCCAGAACTAAGTCAAGCAGGTTATTACCCCTTGTAGGTTCTGTCACAAACTGCTTCAAAAAACAATCCTGAACTACTTCTAAGAAATCGTATGATTCTAAATTCCCAGTCAAGAAATTCCAATCAATATGACTAAAGTTAAAGTCTCCTAGAATTACTACATTATCGTGCCTTGTGGCCCTAACAATTTCCTCCCATAGTAGTCTCCCCTGGTCCCTATCTAAATTTGGGGGACGGTATATCACACCTAAAATTAATTTTTCATGCCCCTCTGAAAATTCTATCCAAACAGACTCTGTATGTGTTACTTCAGACTTAATACCCGTTTTTATGCAACAGTTCAAGAGATCTCGGACATACAATGCCACCCCACCCCCCTTCCTGATACTTCTATCTACTTGGAACAATTTAAAACCCTGAATGTGACATTCTGCAGGCATGTCCCGACTTTTTGAATTAAACCACGTCTCAGTAATGGCAAATACATCTATGTTACCTGCACTAGCAACTAGTCTCAACTCGTCCATCTTATTCCTAGCACTGCGACTATTTGTGTAATAAATATTTAATGACCCTCCTCTCTCTTTACCCTTCCTGTCAATATAGTAGTAGTAGCAGTAATATAAGTAATATTAGTGTTTATAATATAGTAGTCATGTGGTAGTGGCGACGAAGCATGTGTCATTATATGAGTTAAGGCTTCGGCAGTATCACAGAAACCTGATGTCACAGTTATGCACATCCGTCTCTGCTCATATAAATCTGATATCATAGTCATTTTTATCTATCTTTCTTTTCATATAAACCTCATTTCACAGTTTTGTACATACATCTCTCCTCATATTCACTGGATATCGCATAACTGACAGCTTCATAGACAATGGTATTGGAGGAAGCAATGAGCGACCTTCCAGAGCAATGGCGCTGCTTCATAGTTCCTGTAGATCAATTCTGCATATTTCCTATGAATCAGATGTCACTTAGTGTTTCTGTAAATGATACATACGGTGCTGGGTATCATCCGTGCTGCAGGTGTATTGTGTGCATAAATTCTTGTGGACAGGTGTCTCCCCATAAACTTTGTTGCACACCCCTCAGGTAATCTCATACACTCCTACTTCTCTGGAATGGACTGGAACGTCATCTAACGTTTTCTGAGTGTGGGTTATTTCTAGATTTGTTAACTAGGCTAGGGAATGATAAATTTGCATGTACAAAACCAAAACCTAATGGGGAATCATCGTGGCTATGAAGATTGAAGAAGTTCAGGAGATCCATCCTAAGGTTATCTTACGAGAAAAATCCTCTTCTGTTTTAAAAATGAAATTGAGAAAATGTCATCTACACACTTCAATATTAACCCTAGTATTTCTCTAAGTAGGATACACCACTGTTGAAAATTGAGCAGAAGCGGCTTTCTCTAGTTATCCTACGGAAATCAAACCCAGGAATGATCTATAAAAAAAATGTACCAGAGGGCAGGCTCACATATGAGTAGTTGGACGAAGGTTTCCCTCTAGTTACAGAGTACCAGTGTTGAAAATTTGAAGCCGATCAGATGAGACGTTCTAAAGAAATAATAGTATACCTTGGATGGAGTAAAAAAATATTAGGCAACCACTTAGAGGTATCCCTTTAGGGATATATAATTATTTATCCGACGCCTCCCTCCCTCAGCCGCCTCCTATATTCGGCTATCATGCGGAGCATGGGAGAAGGATATTCGGGTACGGCCGGGGATAAATAGTGATCACTGCTACGGAAGAAAGCCCATAGCATTAGTATGGATTTGTCGACCTATTCGTGAGGAGGTTTTCATATTGTCTTGTTCCTAGGACATTAGAGTGTACTTTCAGACTCCTTGAGACGAGTTGATGTGGTAAGAAGATCCTCTGACGTTGGTGCTACTGTGTTGGTGCTGGTGCTACTGTGTTGGTGCTGGTGCTACTGTGTTGGTGCTGGTGCTACTGTGTTGGTGCTGGTGCTACTGTGTTGGTGCTGGTGCTACTGTGTTGGTGCTGGTGCTACTGTGTTGGTGCTGGTGCTACTGTGTTGGTGCTGGTGCTACTGTGTTGGTGCTGGTGCTACTGTGTTGGTGCTGGTGCTACTGTGTTGATGTTGGTGCTGGTGTGTTGATGCTGGTGTTAATGTGTTGGTGCTGGTGTTAGTGTGTTGGGGCTGGTGCTACTGTGTTGGTGCTGGTCTTAATGTGTTGGTGCTGGTGCTACTGTGTTGGTGCTGGTCTTAATGTGTTGGTGCTGGTGCTATTGTGCTGGTACTGATGCTACTGTGTTGGTGCTGGTGTTAATGTGTTGGTGCTAGTGCTACTGTGTTGGTGCTGGTGCTGTTGTGTAGGTGCTGGTGCTACTATGTTGGTGCTGGTGCTGTTGTGTTGGTGCTGGTGCTACTGTGTTGGTGCTGGTGTTAATGTATTGGTGCTGGTGTTAATGTGTTGGTGCTAGTGCTACTGTGTTGGTGCTGGTGCTGTTGTGTAGGTGCTGGTGCTACTGTGTTGGTGTGTGTGCTACTGTGTTGGTGCTGGTGTTAATGTGTTGGTGCTGGTGTTAGTGTGTTGGTGCTGGTGTTAATGTGTTGGTGCTGGTGTTAATGTGTTGGTGCTGGTGTTAATAAGTTGCTGCTGGTGTCAATGTGTTGGTGCTGGTGCTACTGTGTTGGTGCTGGTGTTAATAAGTTGCTGCTGGTGTCAATGTGTTGGTGCTGGTGCTACTGTATTGGTGCTGGTGCTACTGTGTTGGTGCTGGTGCTACTGTATTGGTGCTGGTGCTGCTGTGTTGGTGCTGGTGTTAATGTGTTGGTGCTGGTGTTACTGTGTTGGTGCTGGTGCTACTGTGTTGGTGCTGGTGCTACTGTGTTGGTGCTGGTGCTACTGTGTTGGTGCTGGTGCTACTGTGTTGGTGCTGGTCTTAATGTGTTGGTGCTGGTGCTACTGTGTTGGTGCTGGTGTTAATGTGTTGGTGCTGGTGCTACTGTGTTGGTGCTGATGTTAATGTGTTGGTGCTGGTGCTACTGTGTTGGTGCTGGTGTTAATGTGTTGGTGCTGGTGCTACTGTGTTGGTGCTGATGTTAATGTGTTGGTGCTGGTGCTACTGTGTTGGTGCTGGTGCTACTGTGCTGGTGCTGATGTTAATGTGTTGATGCTGGTGCTACTGTGTTGGTGCTGGTGCTACTGTGTTGGTGCTGGTGCTAATGTGTTGGTGCTGGTGCTACTGTGTTGGTGCTGGTGCTACTGTGTTGGTGCTGGTGTTAATGTGTTGGTGCTGGTGTTAATGTGTTGGTGCTGGTATTACTGTGCTGGTGCTACTGTGTTGGTGCTGGTGCTACTGTGTTGGTGCTGGTGTTAATGTGTTGGTGCTGGTGTTAATGTGTTGGTGCTGGTGTTAATGTGTTGGTGCTGGTGTTAATATGTTGGTGCTGGTGTTAATGTGTTGGTGCTGGTGCTACTGTGTTGGTGCTGATGTTAATGTGTTGGTGCTAGTGCTACTGTGTTGGTGCTGGTATTACTGTGCTGGTGCTACTGTGTTGGTGCTGATGCTACTGTGTTGGTTCTGGTGTCACTGTGTTGGTGCTGGTATTGCTGTGCTAGTACTACTGTGTTGGTGCTGGTATTACTGTGCTGGTGCTACTGTGTTTGTGCTGGTGTTAATGTGTTGGTGCTGCTCTGTTAGGTGCTGGTATTACTGTGCTGGTGCTACTGTGTTGGTGCTGGTATTACTGTGCTGGTGCTACTGTGTTGGTGTTGATGCTATTGTGTTGGTTCTGGTGCTACTGTGTTGGTGCTGGTATTATTGTGTTGGTGCTACTGTGTTGGTGCTGGCGTTATTGTACTCACCTATTTGTGGTTGCAGGGGTCGAGTCTTAGCTCCTGTCCCCGCCTCTTCACCGGTTGCTACTGGGCCCTCTCTCTCCCCGCTCCATGAGCTTTATCAAACCTCGTCTTAAAACTGTGTATGGTTCCTGCCTCCACTACGTCATTTTCTAGGCTATTCCACTGCCTTACAACTCTATGACTGAAGAAATACTTCCTAATATCTCTCTGACTCATTTGTGTCTTCAACTTCCAATTGTGGCCTCTTGTTTCTGTGTCCCCTCCCTGGAACATCCTGTCTTTGTCCACCTTGTCTATTCCACGCAGTATTTTATACGTCGTTATCATGTCTCCCCTGACCCTCCTGTCCTCCAGTGTCGTCAGGCCGATTTCCCTTAATCTTTCTTCATAGGACATTCCCCTTAGCTCTGGAACTAACATTGTGGCAAACCTTTGTACTTTCTCTAGTTTCTTGACGTGCTTTATCAAGTGCGGGTTCCAAACAGGTGCTGCATACTCCAGTATGGGCCTGACATACACGGTGTACAGTGTCTTGAACGATTCCTTACTAAGGTATCGGAATGCTGTTCTCAGGTTTGCCAGGCGCCCATATGCTGCAGCAGTTATCTGATTGATGTGTGCTTCCGGAGACATGCTCGGTGTTATACTCACCCCAAGATCTTTCTCCTTGAGTGAGGTTTGCAGTCTTTGGCCACCTAGCCTATACTCTGTCTGTGGTCTTCTGTGTCCTTCCCCTATCTTCATGACTTTGCATTTGGCAGGATTAAATTCGAGAAGCTGGTGCTGGTGCTACTGTGTTGGTGCTGTTATTACAGTGCTGGTGCTACTGTGTTGGTGCTGGTGTTAATGTGTTGGTGCTACTGTGTTGTTGCTGGTATTATTTTGCTGGTGCTACTGTGTTGGTGCTGATGCTACTGTGTTGGTTCTGATGCTACTGTGTTGGTGCTGTTATTACTGTGCTGGTGCTACTGTGTTTGTGCTGGTATTACTGTGCTGGTGCTACTGTGTTGGTGCTGGTATTACTGTGCTGGTGCTACTGTGTTGGTGCTGATGCTACTGTGCTGGTTTTGGTGCTACTGTGTTGGTGCTGGTATTATTGTGCTGGTGCTACTGTGTTTGTGCTATTACTGTGCTGGTGCTTCTGTGTTAGTGCTGGTGTTAATGTGTTGGTGCTACTGTGTTGGTGCTGGTATTATTGTGCTGGTGCTACTGTGTTGGTGCTGATGCTACTGTGTTGGTTCTGGTGCTACTGTGTTGGTGCTGGTATTACTGTGCTGGTGCTACTGTGTTGGTGCTGGTATTACTGTGCTGGTGCTACTGTGTTGGTGCTGATGCTACTGTGTTGGTTCTGGTGCTACTGTGTTTGTGCTGGTATTACTGTGCTGATGCTACTGTGTTGGTGCTGGTATTACTGTGCTGGTGCTACTGGGGTGGTGCTGGTGCTACTGTGTTGGTGTTGGAGCTAATGTGTTGGTGCTGATGCTACTGTGTTGGTGGTGCTACTGTGTTGGTGCTTGAACTAGTTTGTTGGTGCTGGTGGTTCTGTGTTGGTGCTGGTGCTACTGTATTGGTGCTGATGCTACTGTGTTAGTGCTGGTGCTACTGTGTTGGTGCTGGTGCTACTGTGTTGGTACTGATGCTTCTGTGTTAGTGCTGGTGCTACTGTGTTGGTGCTGGTATTACTGTGTTGGTGCTGGTGCTACTCTGTTGGTGCTGGTGCTACTGTGTTGGTGCTGATGCTATTGTGTTGGTGCTGGTGTTAATGTGATGGTGCTGATGCTGTTGCTAATGTGTTGGTGCTACTGTGTTGGTGCTGGTGCTACTGTGTTGGTGCTGGTGTAAATGTGTTGGTGTGGGTGCTAATGTGTTGGTGCTGGTGTTAATGTGTTGGTGCTGGTGCTACTCTGTTGGTGCTGGTGCTACTGTGTTGGTGCTGGTGTTAATGAGATGTTGTTGGTGCTAATGTGTTGGTGCTGGTGTTAATGTGTTGGTGCTGGTGCTACTGTGTTGGTGCTGGTGTTAATGTGTTGGTGTGGGTGCTAATGTGTTGGTGCTACTGTGTTGGTGCTGGTGTTAATG
>NC_091316.1:23179152-23314152 GCF_038502225.1 Cherax quadricarinatus
GTATGGAAAATGACAAATGTAGTCCCAATTGTTAAAAAAAGAGACAGACATGAGGCACTAAACTACAGACCTGTATCACTAACGTGTATAGTATGCAAGGTCATAGAGAAGATCATCAGGAGGAGAGTGGTGGGGCACCTGGAAAGAAACAAGTGTATAATTGACAACCAGCACGGTTTCAGGGAAGGAAAATCCTGTGTCACAAACCTACTAGAGTTTTATGACAAGGTAACAGAAGTAAGACAAGAGAGAGAGGGGTGGATCGACTGCATATTTTTGGATTGCAAGAAGGCCTTCGACACAGTTCCTCACAAGAGGTTACTGCAAAAGCTAGAGGATCAGGCACACATAACAGGAAAGGCACTGCAATGGATCAGAGAATACCTGACAGGGAGGCAACGAGTCATGGTACGCGACGAGGTGTCAGAGTGGGCGCCTGTGACAAGCGGGGTTCCACAGGGGTCAGTCCTAGGACCTGTGCTGTTCTTGGTATATGTGAACGACATAACGGAAGGGATAGACTCAGAAGTGTCCTTGTTTGCAGATGATGCGAAGTTAATGAGAAGAATCAAATCGGATGAAGATCAGGCAGGACTACAAAGAGACCTAGACAGGCTACAAGCCTAGTCCAACAACTGGCTCCTTGAATTTAACCCTGCCAAATGCAAAGTCATGAAGATTGGGGAAGTGCAAAGAAGACCGCAGACACAATATAGTTTAGATGGCCAAAGACTGCAAACCTCACTCAAGGAAAAAGATCTGGGGGTGAGTATAACACCGAGCATATCTCCTGAGGCACACATCAATCAGATAACTGCTGCAGCATACGGGCGCCTGGCAAACCTACGGATAGCGTTCCGATACCTCAGTAAGGATTCGTTTAAGACTCTGTATACCATTTACGTCAGGCCCATACTGGAGTATGCAGCACCAGTTTGGAATCCACACCTAGTCAAGCACGTCAAGAAATTAGAGAAAGTGCAAAGGTTTGCAACAAGACTAGTCCAAGAGCTACTGGGATTGTCCTACGAAGAAAGGTTGAGGGAAATCGGCCTGACGACACTGGAGGACAGGAGGGTCAGGGGAGACATGATAACGACATATAAAATACTGCGCGGAATAGACAAGGTGGACAAAGACGGGATGTTCCAGAGAGGGGACACAGACACAAGAGGTCACAATTGGAAGTTGAAAACTCAGATGAATCAAAGGGATGTTAGGAAGTATTTCTTCAGTCATAGAGTAGTCAGGCCGTGGAATAGCCTAGAAAGTGACGTAGTGGAGGCGGGAACCATACATAATTTTAAGGCGAGGTATGATAGAGCTCATGGGGCAGGGAGAGAGAGGACCTAGTAGCAATCAGCGAAGAGGCGGGACCAGAAGCTGTGACTCGACCTCTGCAACCACAAATAGGTGAGTACAAATAGGTGAGTACACACACACACATATACACACACACACACACACACACACGCACGCACAGCAGAGGTATGATAAATCCCACGGTTCAGGGAGAGTGATCCAGTAGCGACCAGTGAAGAAGCGGGGCCAGGAGCTAGGACTCGACCCCTGCAACCTCAACTAGGTGAGTACACACACACACACACACACACACACACACAAGACACTGTACACTGTGTACATCAGGCCATACTGGAGTATGCAGCACCAGTTTGGAACCCAAACCTGGTCAAACACGTCAAGAAATTAGAGAAAGAGCAAAGGTTTGCAACAGGGCTGGTTCCGGAGCTCAGGGGAATGTCCTACGAAGAAAGGTTGAGGGAAATCGGACTGACGACATTGGAGGACAGGCGGGTCAGAGGAGACATGATAACCACATACAAAATACTGCGTGGAATAGATAAGGTAAGACAGAGACAGGTTGTTCCAGAGAGGGGACACAGAAACAAGGGGTCACAATTGGAAGCTGAAGACTCAGACTAATCAGAGGGATGTTAGGAAGCATTTCTTCAGTCATAGAGTCGTCAGGAAGTGGAATAGCCTAGCAAGTGATGTAGGGGAGACAGGAACCATACTTAGCTTTAAGACGAGGTATGACAAAGCTCTGGAAGCAGAGAGAGAGAGGACCTAGTAGCGATCAGTGAAGAGGCGGAGTCAGGAGCTGAGTTTCGACCCCTGCAACCACAATTAGGTGAGCACAAACACACACACACACACACACACACACACACACACACACACACACACACACACACACACACACACACACACACACACACACACACATTCACACTCACACATTCACACTCACACTCACACATACATGATAATGGCACTCAAAATACTACGTGGAATAGACAAGATGGACAGAGACAGGATGTTCCAGAGATGGGACACAGAAACACGGGGTAACAATTGGAAGTTGAAAACCCAGACGAGTCAAAGGGATATTAATAAGTATTTCTTCAGTCATAGAGTAGTGCAAGAAAGGTATAAAATACCGACAATATGAAAGTTAAGACACATGTGCAACATCTGGATATCTTTATTGTAGACGTTTCGCCATCCAGTGGCTTTATCAATACAGATTCTAGGACATAATAGGAGGACAGTAGAACTATATACAAAAGATGAGGTAATCAGTCCCTCGGCCTTGGAGTTAGTGTTCTCAGCATCGTGGTGGAGGAGAATCTGGAGCAAAGACAAGAAGACTGGCGGTTATATAGGCGTCTTTGCTCCAGATTCTCCTCCACCACGATGCTGTGAACACTAACTCCAAGGCCGAGGGACTGATTACCTCATCTTTTGTATATAGTTCTACTGTCCTCCTATTATGTCCTAGAATCTGTATTGATAAAGCCACTGGATGCCGAAACGTCTACAATAAAGATATCCAGATGTTGCACATGTGTCTTAACTTTCAGTCATAGAGTAGTCAGGAAGTGGAACAGCCTAGCAAGTGATGTGGTGGAGGCACTAACCACACTTAGCCTTAAGATGAGGAATGATAAAGCTCATGGAGCAGGGAGAGAGGGAGGACGTAGTAGCACTCAGTGACGAGGCAGGGCCAGGAGCTGAGTCTCGAACCCTGCAATCACAATTAGGTGAGTACAATTAGGTGAGTACACACACACACACACACACACACACACACACATATTATTCAACCACAGAATTGTTAGGAAGTGGAATAGTCTGGCAAGCGATGTAGTGGAGGCAGGAGCCATACATAGTTTTAAGACGAGATATGATAAAGCTCATGGAGCAGGGAGACGGAGGACCCAGTAGCGGTCAGTGAAGAGGCGGGGCCAGGAGCTGAGTATCGACCCCTGCAACTACAAATAGGCGAGTTCACACACACACACACACACACACACACACACACACACACACACACACACACACATATATATATATATATATATATATATATATATATATATATATATATATATATATGTAGGTAGTAGGTTGGTAGACAGCAACCACCCAGGGAAGTACTACCGTCCTGCCAGATGACTGTGAAACAAAAACCTGTAACTGTTTTGCATGATGGTAGGATTGCTGGTTTCTTTTTCTGTCTCATAAACACGCTAAGATAACAGGGATATCTTGCTACTCCTACTTACACTTTGGTCACACTTCACAGACACGCACATGCATATATATATATACATACATCTAGATTTTTCTCCTTTTTCTAAATAGCTCTTGTTCTTTTTTATTTCTTCTATTGTCCATGGGGAAGTGGAAAAGAATCTTTCCTCCGTAAGCCATGCGTGTCGTATGAGGCGACTAAAATGCCGGGAGCAATGGGCTAGTAACCCCTTCTCCTGTATACAATTACTAAAAAAGAGAAGAAGAAAAACTTTATAAAACTGGGTTGCTTAAATGTGCGTGGATGTAGTGCGGATGACAAGAAACAGATGATTGCTGATGTTATGAATGAAAAGAAGTTGGATGTCCTGGCCCTAAGCGAAACAAAGCTGAAGGGGGTAGGAGAGTTTCAGTGGGGGGAAATAAATGGGATTAAATCTGGAGTATCTGAGAGAGTTAGAGCAAAGGAAGGGGTAGCAGTAATGTTAAATGATCAGTTATGGAAGGAGAAAAGAGAATATGAATGTGTAAATTCAAGAATTATGTGGATTAAAGTAAAGGTTGGATGCGAGAAGTGGGTCATAATAAGCGTGTATGCACCTGGAGAAGAGAGGAATGCAGAGGAGAGAGAGAGATTTTGGGAGATGTTAAGTGAATGTATAGGAGCCTTTGAACCAAGTGAGAGAGTAATTGTGGTAGGGGACTTGAATGCTAAAGTAGGAGAAACTTTTAGAGAGGGTGTGGTAGGTAAGTTTGGGGTGCCAGGTGTAAATGATAATGGGAGCCCTTTGATTGAACTTTGTATAGAAAGGGGTTTAGTTATAGGTAATACATATTTTAAGAAAAAGAGGATAAATAAGTATACACGATATGATGTAGGGCGAAATGACAGTAGTTTGTTGGATTATGTATTGGTAGATAAAAGACTGTTGAGTAGACTTCAGGATGTACATGTTTATAGAGGGGCCACAGATATATCAGATCACTTTCTAGTTGTAGCTACACTGAGAGTAAAAGGTAGATGGGATACTATGGTTCCTTGACAATGTGAATAGTCACGAAGGCACTTGGAATTTCACTACTCTTTCACAGTGGTTGTTTTGCATATATATATATATATATATATATATATATATATATATATATATATATATATATATATATATATATATATATATATATATATATATATGCAAAACAACCACTGTGAAAGAGTAGTGAAATTCCAAGCGCCTTCGTGACTATTCACATTGTCAAGGAACCATAGTTCCTTGACAATGTGAGTAGTCACGAAAGCGCTTGGAATTTCACTACTCTTTCAAAGTGGTTGTTTTGCATATTTTTAAAATCACCTGTTTACTGTGATCCTATTGCATATATATATATATATGTATATATATGTATATATATGTATATATATGTATATATATGTATATATATGTATATATATGTATATATGCAATAAGATCACAGTAAACAGGTGATTTCAGAATATGCAAAACAACCACTCTGAAAGAATAGAGAAATTCCAAGCGCTTTCGTGACTACTCACATTATCAAGGAACTATGAAAGTAAAGCATCCAAGGAAGCTATATAAGGGGTCTGGCCAGCACCTCACTATCAGATCCCACAACGGTTAAACACCTGATTCGCGCCGACCCAACTTGGATAGGTCCTTTGCACAACTCACCCACAAACTATTCTACCCAAGAAAATTTAAAAATTGCTATTTGTCAAGTGTATTATTAAATTCTTCCCAAATTCTATTAATTATAAATGGATCTAATTTATATAAACCAAAGGAAATATTCATATTATTGTCAAAACTGCTTTTTATGAAACAAGATTCAATTATATTCCTGTCGACCATGGACTTGCTTGATATTACTTTCTCAACTTTTTGAAAATCAATTGGATGGTTAAAATCTCTTAAAAAAATAGGTAATGATTTAAAATACCCAAGAAATGTAATTGATAAATCTTTTAAAGTTGCTAGAAATACTTTTTACAATCCAAAAAGGGACAACCAGCCTTATTCAACTAAAAATATGTTGGTTCTCCCTTACCATGAAAACTTGGTTGATATGCCTTCTCTTCTTAAGACTTTTAATATTAAAGTTGTATTCAAAAATCTTGATACAGTAAAAAAACTTTTGATAAAGAATTCCCCCCGAAATGCTGACGGATGTGTCTATAAGATTCCTTGTAAAATTTGCGATAAAGTTTATTACGGTCAAACTGGTAAAAGTCTCCAACTTAGATTAAAACAACATAAATATAGCATTAGAACTGGACAAGATTCCAATGCTCTATTTATTCATGTAAGAGATTTTAACCATCCAATTGATTTTCAAAAAGTTGAGAAAGTAGTATCAAGCAAGTCCATGGTCGACAGAAATATAATTGAATATTGTTTCATAAAAAGCAGTTTTGACAATAATATGAATATTTCCTTTGGTTTATATAAATTAGATCCATTTATAATTAATAGAATTTGGGAAGAATTTAATAATACACTTGACAAATAACAATTTTTAAATTTTCTTGGGTAGAATAGTTTGTGGGTGAGTTGTGCAAAGGACCTATCCAAGTTGGGTCGGCGCGCGTCAGGTGTTTAACCGTTGTGGGATCTGATAGTGAGGTGCTGGCCAGACCCCTTATATAGCTTCCTTGGATGCTTTACTTTCATACTTCCTTGATAATGTGAGTAGTCACGAAAGCGCTTGGAATTTCTCTATTCTTTCAGAGTGGTTGTTTTGCATATATGTATATATATATACATGTATATATATGTCGTGCTGAATAGGCAGAACTTGCGATCTTGGCTTAAATAACAACGTTCATCTTGCCATATAGGACAAGTGAAAATTTGTGTATGCAATAATTTCGTCAAATTTATTCTGAACCTAACAAAAAAATATTTCATTGTGTTTGTTTAGTATTAAATTATTGTAAACAAATCTAAAATATATTTAGTTGGATTAACTAAAATAAATTGCACTTGTTATGATAAGGTTAGGTAAGTTTTCTAAGATTCTTTTGGTGCAAAATTATAAATTTTTGCATTAACATTAATTGAAAAAATATATCTATAAACGTATAAAAGAAAATTTTAGATAGGATTTAATTTTAAATGAGTTCTTGCTAATTGACCAGTTTTACATATTCGGCACGATGTGTATATTTATATCTATATACAGCTTCAAGGAGAACCTTGAGTTTTCCCTGAAGCAAGTTTATTCTTTTCTCTGAGGATGAGGGTCCCCAGGACAGTTCTAGAGATGGTACCTCCATATATATATATATATATATATATATATATATATATATATATATATATATATATATATATATATATATATATATATATACATGTCGTGCCGAATATGTAAAACTGGTCAATTAGCAAGAACTCATTTGAAATTAAGTCCTTTCTAAAATTTTCTCTTATATGTTTAAAGATATATTTTTTTCGTTAATGTTAATGTTAAAAATTTTAATTTTGCACCAAAAGAATCTTAGAAAACTTACCTAACCTTATTATAACAAGAACGATTTATTTTAGCCTAACCCAACTAAATATGTTTTAGATTTGTTTACAATAATTTAATACTAAACAAACACAGTGAAATATATATTTTTCGTTAGGTTCAGAATGATTTTGGCGAAATTATTGCATACACAAATTTTCTCTTGTCCTATATTGCAAGATGAGCGTTGCTATTTAAGCCAAGATCGCAAATTCTGCCTATTCGGCACGACATATATATATGCAAGGAATTCGCAAGAGCAGGTGAAATATACACAAACACTGATCTCTGGCTGTAGGAGACTCGAACCTACGAACCTTGGAACAATGTACGCAGTGCTAAACCAATCTCACCACACTGGACAATACCTTGGCTTCCAGATATATTTCGCCTGCTCTTGCGAATTCTTTGCATTGTTAAAATCTCTAGTAAGGCTGATGCATGCAGGGGATGAGATGAAAAGCTGTAAGCCTTCTCCCTGAAAGCTGGCTGCCTTGGATCAACGTCTAGCGCAAGCTGGACGCCAAGGTATTGGTCCAGTGTGGTGAGATTGGTATAGCACTGCGTACCTTGTTCCAAGGTTCGTAGGTTCTAGTCTCCTTCAGCCAGAGATCAGTGTTATATATATATATATATATATATATATATATATATATATATATATATATATATATATATATATATATATATATATATATATAAATATATATATATATATATATATATATATATATATATATATATATATATATATATATATATATATATATATATATATATATACCAAAAGATATACGTGTCAGAGTTACAGTTTGTAAATAATGCAGAAGAGGCAGATACAGCCGTCGGAATGAATTAAAGAAGGATAAGAGCAGTAAGAGAAGGAAGGTAGGTGAAAACATGTTTACTAGGAGACAAGTAGAATCTTCAGAGGCCACAGGTAGCTGACCACACTTCCTTATTATTAGTCTTATTACACTCACGGGGAAGCGCTAAACCCTTTGATAGCTGCAGTTCTGTGAATCAAAGGGCTCCTCATCAGCATCAAGGCAGTCTCCCCTGCAGAGACTTCGTTGTGATGAAGTTAAGCTGAAAAGTTGCGAAGGAAGACTGTACATGATGCCCTAATATTAGGTTTGAGATGAAGCTTTTTCAGGCCATGACATGCCTTGGTATCCAAGGGACACTTTGTCTCAATAAAGGTGTCCATTCTGTTATTATGTTTTTTATCAAGAGAATTATTACCAGGATCTCAGGGTAAAGCTGCAACCAGGGAGCAGACAGCAGAAAGTGAACCTCCACTCTGAAACAGTGATAGTGTCGGTGACTTGCTCAATGCAGAGATGTGTCGTGCCGTGGGAAAACCATTATCAACACAAGGAAAAATAAAAATGTTGGATCCTTAGGCTGGAGCAGGCAACACAGGTGAAGGATATACTCAGAGGAATGTTGGAGGAAGTAGTGGAGGGAATGGTGTTAAGAATGTAGACAAATACTTCAGAGAACCGACAAATTGATAAATTAGACACATGTGCAACACTTGGGTATCTTTATTGTGGAAACGTTTCTGTACACAGTGGCTTCATCAGTCCAATACAAAATGAATGGTGAAGATCAGAAAGAGTATGAGGTAATCAGTTCCAACCTGGAGTCGATATAATCAGTCCATGGACTGATTACATCGTCACTGTATGGCGAAACTTCCACAGCAAAGATACCCAAGTGATGCACATGTGTCTAATTTATCAACGTGTTGAGAAAGCTTTGGAGGAAGTTCCGTGGAACAAGATACAGAGACGAGGTTATCAACAGATCATAGTGAGAGTGTGACCCTGGCGAGTGATCACCAGCGATGACAAGTTAAGTTTACAACATGTGTGGGATGAGGAGAGTTAATCCACCTGCTACTTAAACTCCACATTCTTTATGTGAATCGGCAAAAATAAAGGCTTAAATTAGCACCTATAATGAACACCAAAATCTGAAATTATTTCAGCACTGGAAGAAAAGAGCAAATATATTCAAAGATGTTATAAGAATTAGGGAAGCGATCGACGCAATGTACCATTAAGTAATTAAAAAGATAGAAATCTGGAGTCAAGAAAATGAAAGTTTGCATGTTCCGACGAGTGATAAATTAAATAAAATGACAGTAAGTATAGACACCAAGTATAGACACCTATAGTAAGTATAGACACCTGAACCACAAAAACAGAAAACATCTGAAATTTAAGAAAAGCTAAAACGCTATGTGAAAAATCGGCAAAAAAAAAAAAAAAAAAAAAAAAAATTTTTGGGTAAGGGAGAGTGCATAATGGATGACTGGTAATTTTCCACACGGAATATATAAAACCCCATATGTTGTACAAGTAAATTTAAAAGAGCATCGCTAATGTACAAGAGTTGAGGACCATTACCACTAAAATCGGAGTCCATCTTACCAGCCACAACACAATATATGCCAGATACTGGGAGATATTTGGGGCATGTCCGAGTTGCCATTAATTAATCATCATCTGCTTTATTGTAACAGAAGAAGAGAGTGAGTATATTAATAAGACTAAATCAAGATTTGACAATATCCCTTAGACACAATTCTTTTATGGGCAGATGCTTAAGACAATTTGTAAACAGTTATACGATTCTCATATATTCTCTTCAGAGTTCTATCGTTTAAAAATTTATTTTTTAAGCTTGTCAGTTTATTTTCAGACAATTCTCATTCAGTTTCTATAAAGTTCTTCCTCAGTTCATGAGCCACATCACACAGACTGGTAAGTGGCACAAATTAAAGCTATATGTGAGAAAGATGCGCATGAGAGTATTAAAGCTATTAAAAATGTTAATGTTAATCACAACACCTTCGTCTGCAAGGCACACCAAAGTAATTAAGCGAGGTGTGTGGCAGGTGGAGGTATGTAACATGACGTCTGTCTCAAGTGCTTTGTTGTGTTAGTAACAAGCACGACGACCAATGAAAGGTGACGCACACTCATCCACTGTACTGTGAGCTTACGTTGGTCTTGGGGACTCAGCGTAAGGAAAGTGTACTTTTGTAAACACAAACACATACACACACACACACACACACACACACACTTAAATAAAATGTTCCTGGCTCCTAAAGGCTGCTCACACTGCTATCTAGGGGTTATAAAATTACTCTGAAAACACAGCAAACCTTGGACCAGCATGTACTCGTACATTAAACTATATTAATTATTATTAGAAAGGAAGGCCAAAAACTCACCTACATAAAAATATATACATATAAATAGTAATAACTTAAATACAACTTACAATCTACTATAAAAAACCACCACATTCCAGTTCACATTAACTCACTAGCACACTGCTACTAAATGAACATTTATGAACAGGGAGGCTCCATGACACCCTCTTTCTACAGGCTACATAGCTTAGTGGAAACGTTAAATACTCTCCAAAATACGGGCCCCTGCATACTAGGGCTTTACAAATAAACATGAGAGCACTTAAACACAAACACCTAAACTTACCAAAATTACCTACTCAAACTACCGCCCGAACATGACTTTACCCCCGTCACCATCAACTCGTACTGAACTCAACACACCTCTCATCTGATCTTGTCCTGGCCACTACCTGACTGACAGGAATAAAACGCATTCGCTTTCAGGGAATAATACACGTACACTTTCAGTATACTACACGGAAAATGACAATATATATGGAGCGTTATTTTATATAAACTTTTTTTTTACAGTACTGCGTAACACACACACACACACACCAGGGGCCAGGAGCTCGGACTCGACCCCCGCAACCTCAACTAGGTGAGTACACACACACACACACACACACACACACACACACACACACACACACACACACACACATATATATATATATATATATATATATATAGTGCCGAATAGATAAAACTTGTCAATTAGTAAGAACCCATTTAAAATTATGTCCTTTCTAAAAATTTCTCTTATACGTTTAAAGATATATTTTTTTATATTTATGTTAGTGAAACAATTAATAATTTTGTACCAAGAGAACCTTAGGAAACTTATCTAACCTTACTACAAGTGCAATTTAATTTAGCCTAATACTACTAAATATATTTTAGATAAGTTTACAATAATTTAATAATAAACAAACACATTGAAATATATTTTTTTCGTTATGTTCAGAATGATTTTTGCGAAATTACTGCATAGTCAAATTTTCTCTTGCGTTATTCAGCAAGAAGATCGTTGCTATTTAAGCCAAAATCACAAGTTTTACAATTAGTCGTTTTTATAGTTAGTGGTTATTAAATATTAAATAAAGGAAAGTGCCAAGGAGAGATCCTTGAGGTACCCCACTTGATAGTCTCAGACACTCGAACACTTCTTTATTCTTCACTCAGAACAAACTACGACATTGTTTTGTATCGGTAAGTTAGAGCAGAGTCTGACTTGTAATTAGGAAAGTGGTAAGAAATCTGGATGGCACAAAGCGGAAGGCAACGGGAGGAAATTGTTTCAAAGTAAAAGCTGATTATATATTCTTCCCAGTTAAAGATTCAAGGAAGATATTTGTCAGAAAGTATGATGCTGTCTACTCGGATTTCAGTAAGGCTTTTGATAGAGTCCCACGCAAAACTCTGTTAAAAAAAAAGGCATCCCGTGGCACTAGGAAAAATGTCTTACATATAGAGGATTCATGGCTGACAAATAAGCAGCAAAAAATCTACATAAATATAGTCAAATGTGAATTTGGACCGGTCAGACGCGGGGTTCCACAAGGATCGATTTTTGTCCATTTGTTCGTAATATTTGATATCAAGAAAAGCTTCGACTTTTAAGTGTCTCCAAGTACTCACCATCTTTCCTTAGTTCCCTCCTCTTTTCCTTTACCCCTTCGTTCTATTTCTCCATCTACTTGGCTATGCTCAGTACATCTTCCCTCGTCTATCCATCATTATCACATATACATCACATATACACTGACACTAGACATTAATTTCCACTCTCTCCACAGGTGAGTCGACTGACGCCGTGACCTCCAGTTAGTGCATTGTAAGTACCCATCTTTTGCCTTCCTGTTGTTGGTTCCGGGGGTCATCGCCTCCTTGCCTGGTCTAGGACCAGGACGCCTAAGTATCTTTCCTTGTATGTCTTGTGAGCGGAACGACGTCATCTCGAGATGGTGTTTAACTAACTGCTTCTTAAAGGATTGTATTGTATTTGAGCTGACAACACCCGAGCGATATCTTTCGTGTTTTCCATAGACTGAATTACTTGCATTGCAGCTTCTTCCGTGTTGCAAACCGTTATTTCACGACCGAATATAATTTCACCTCAAATTTCAGCTGTTGTTTAGAGGAAAAGAGAATGCGTTGTTACTACAGATAGTACTTAATATAAATAATGATAGTGAGTTATTACATTGTCAACGTAAATGTTAAGTTTGATATTTATGAGAAAGAATGTGTTAGTGTGTTTGAAGACTGGTTTGGAAGTGGTATGTGGTCCCAGGCAAGTAGCGCCAGAGAGCACGCCCCTCACACCTCCTCTGTTTGTACTTACATTATCTGTTCGACCACAGCAAAGACCACACTAAATACGGAAAATAAAAATTCGCAGCATTAGCGAACACAGATAAATTCTCCCTTCTCTCTCTCTCTCTCTCTCTCTCTCTCTCTCTCTCTCTCTCTCTCTCTCTCTCTCTCTCTCTCTCTCTCTCTCTCACTCTCTCTCTCTTTCTCTTTCAATGTTATCTAATCAACATATATTTTAAGCTTCCTTTATTTTATTTTAGGTATCTCGGTAGAGATTCCTGTAAGTGGCTGAGAAATGTTTTCATCCTCTAAGATTTTCGTTCGTAACTCATGAACGCTGATTTCGATCGGCTTCAAATTTCCAACGTTGATGAGCCATAATTGAGGAAAAGGTTCGTGTGACTATCCGAATGCGCAGATGCCCTCTGGTCAATGTAACAGAGACCATTCCTTATTTTGGTTTTTGTGCGATACCTTCAATAAAAAGTTTTTCACAGATTGCTTTGAAAAATGTATAACACTCCAGTAACAATGCCAGCCTCTTACGAGGCTGGGATTGTTACTGGAGTGTGTTAGTAACAATTCCAGCCCCGTAGGAGGCTGGGAGTGTTACTGGAGTGTGCTAGTAACACTCTCAGCCTCGTAGGAGGCTGGGAGTGTTACTGGAGTGTGTTAGTAACACTCTCAGCCTCGTAGGAGGCTGGGATTGTTACTGGAGTGTGTTAGTAACACTCTCAGCCTCGTAGGAGGCTGGGATTGTTACTGGAGTGTGTTAGTAACAATTTACAAATTTAATAATAAAAGTTTTATTATAAAATGATCTTCCATACAGTTTAGAAAACTGACAAGTTGAAGAATGTGACACTTGTCCAACATCTGGGAATGTTTACTGTGGAAATGTTCCGCTAAACAGTGTCTTCATCAGTTCAATACATAGATGAACGGTGAAAAAAGAGAAGTTTGAGGCAATCAGTCCCTCAGCCTGGAATCGATGTGTTCAGTTCCTCAGTCTTGAAGATTGATGGACTGATCACATCGACTCCAGGGTGTGGGACTCATTACCTCAAACTCTTCTTTTTCCACCGTTGTTCTTCGTATTGGACTCATAAAGCCACTGTGTGGCGAAACGTTTCCTCCATAAAGACTCCCAAATGTTGCACAAGAGTCCAGTTCTTCAGTAGTGGATTACACTAGAGTATAAGGAATGAGGTAACGATTAAAGGCTGGGGGATTTAGTCATGCCATCTGCGGCTGACAAGATAGAAACCGGAGACACGACTCATGTGCTTATAAGATTGAAAAAAATATAATATCTCCAAGCATCTCAGCAGGAAGAATAAGAGATGTGAAGAGCCGAAGTAATGCAATAATGTTGTCTTTTATAAATAGTGAGTCAGGAGAAGATTGTTGGCAGGAGAAGAGTGTTGGCAGGAGAAGAGTATTGGCAGAAGAAGAGTGTTGGCAGGAGAAGAGTGTTGGCAGAAGAAGAGTGTTGGCAGGAGAAGAGTGTTGGCAGGAGAAGAGTATTGGCAGAAGAAGAGTGTTGGCAGGAGAAGAGTGTTGGCAGAAGAAGAGTGTTGGCAGGAGAAGAGTGTTGGCAGAAGAAGAGTGTTGGCAGGAGAAGAGTGTTGGCAGAAGAAGAGTGTTGGCAGGAGAAGAGTGTTGGCAGGAGAAGTATTGGCAGAAGAAGTGTTGGAGGAGAAGTGTTGGCAGAAGAAGATTGGTTGGCAGGAAGAAGAGTGTTGGCGGAGGAAGAGAAGAAGGTTGGAAGAAGAGTGTTGGCAGAAGAAGAGTGTTGGCAGGAGAAGAGTGTTGGCAGGAGAAGAGTGTTGGCAGGAGAAGAGTGTTGGCAAGAGAAGAATGTTGGCAGGAGAAGAGTGTAGGCAGGAGAAGAGTGTTGGGAGGAGAAGAGTGTTGGGAGGAGAAGAGTGTTGGCAGGAGAAGAGTGTTGGCAGGGGAAGAGTGATGGCAGGGGAAGAGCGTTGGCAGGAGAAGAGTGTTGGCAGGAGAAGAGTGTTGGGAGGAGAAGAGTGTTGGGAGGAGAAGAGTGTTGGGAGGGAGGAAGAAGTGATGGGAGGAGAGAAGAAGTGTTGGCAGGGAAGGGAAGTGTTATTTGGGCAAGGGGGAGTGCTGGCAGGAGGAAAAGAGAGGTGTTAGGCAGGGAGAAGAGTGTTGGCAGAAGAAGAGTGTTGGCAGGAAGGTGACTGGGGTTGGGAGGGGAGAAAGAAGTGTTGGGAGGAGAAGAGTGTTGGGGAGGAAGGAAGGAAAGAGTGCTGGCAGGTGAAAAGAGTGTTGGCAGGAGGAAAGAATGTTTGGCCCAGGAAAAAGAGTGTTAGTTAGGGGGAGAAGAAGGAGTGTTGGTAGGGAGAAAAAGAGAGTGTTGGGTAAGAGAGAAGAGTGTTGGCACGGGGAGGAAGAGTGTTAGGCATGGGAAGAGTGTTAGGCAATGAGAACAGTGTTGGCAAGAAGAGCGATGTTGGTAAAGGAAGGTGTTAGGCAGGAGTAGTGTTAGCAGGAAGGAAGGCCCAGTGTTGGCAGGGAGAAGAGTGTTGGCTTGGGAGAAGCGTGTTGGCAAGAGAAGACTGTTAAGCAAGGAAGAGTGTTGGGGAAAGTGTTGGCAGGAAGAGAGTGTTGGCAGGAGAAGTGGGTTAGGCAGGGGAGAAGAGTGTTGGCAGGGAGAGGGAAAAGTTGTTGGCAGGAGAAAAGAGTGTTAGGCCCAGGAGCGTGTTGGCTTAGGGAAGATAGTTAGGCAGGAGAAAAGCGTGTTGGCAGGTAGGGAAAGGAGTTGTTGGCAGGAGGAAGGTGACTTGTTCGGAAGGAGAAAGAGTGTTGGCAAGGAAGAAGACTGTTGGGAGGGGAGAAAGAGTGTTGGCAGGAAAAGAGTATTTGGCAGGAGAAGAGTGTTGGGCAGGGGAAGAGTGTTGGCAGGAGAAGAGTGTTGGCAGGAGAGAAAAGCGTGTTGGCAGGGGAAGAGTGTTGGCAGGAAGAGTGTTAGCAGGGAAGGGAAGCGTGTTGGTTAGGCAAGAAGAGTGGTTAGGCAAGGAGAGGGATTGTTAGGCAGGGGAGAAGAGTGGTTAGCAAGGGAAGAGTGTTAGCAGGGAAGAGTGTTGGCAGGAGAAGGAGTTGTTGGGGCGAAAGAGAAGGCTTATTGGCGGGAGGGAAGAGTGTTGGCAGGAAGAGTGTTGGCAGGAAGGAGGAAAGAGTGTTAGGCAGGAGAAAAAGCCCCGGGTTGGTTGGTAGGAAGAAGGTGTTGGCAGGAGAAAAGTGTTGGCAAGGAGAAAGAGTGTTGGCAGGAAGAAGACTGGTTGGGAGGAGAGGAGTGTTGGCAGGAGAAGACTGTTGGGAGGAGAAGAGTGTTGGCAGGAGAAAAGTGTTGGCAGGAGAAGAGTGTTGGCATGGGAAGAGTGTTGGCAGGAGAAGAGTGTTGGCAGGAGAAGAGTGTTGGCAGGAGAAGAGTGTTGGCAGGAGAAGAGTGTTGGCAGGAGAAGAGTGTTGGCAGGAGAAGAGTGTTGGCAGGAGAAGACTGTTGGGAGGAGAAGACTGTTGGGAGGAGAAGAGTGTTGGCAGGAGAAGAGTGTTGGCAGGAGAAGAGTGTTGGCAGGGGAAGAGTGTTGGCAGGGGAAGAGTGTTGGCAGGAGAAGAGTGTTGGCAGGAGAAGAGTGTTGGCAGGAGAAGACTGTTGGGAGGAGAAGAGTGTTGGCAGGAGAATACTGTTGGGAGGAGAAGAGTGTTGGCAGGAGAAGAGCGTTGGCAGGAGAAGAGTGTTGGCAGGGGAAGAGTGTTGGCAGGAGAAGACTGTTGGCAGGAGTAGAGTGTTGGCAGGAGAAGATTGTTGGCAGGAGAAGAGTGTTGGCAGGAGAAGAGTGTTGGCAGGAGAAGAGTGTTGACAGGAGAAGAGTGTTGGCAGAAGAAGAGTGTTGGCAGGAGAAGACTGTTAGGAGGAGAAGACTGTTGGGAGGAGAAGAGTGTTGGCAGGAGAAGAATGTTGGCAGGAGAAAAGAGTTGGCAGGAGACGAATGTTGGCAGGAGAAGAGTGTTGGCAGGAGAAGAGTGTTGGCAGGAGAAGAGTGTTGGCATGAGAAGAGTGTTGGCAGGAGAAGAGTGTTGGCAGGGGAAGAGTGGTGGCAAAAGAAAAGTGTTGGCAGGAGAAGCGTGCTGGCCCAAGAAAAGTGTTGGCAGGAGTAGATTGTTGGCAGGAGAAGAGTGTTGGCAGGAGAAGAGTGTTGGCAGGAGAAGCATGTTGGCAAGAGAAGAGTGTTGGCAGGGGAAAAGTGTTGGCAGGGGAAGAGCGTTGGCAGGAGAAGAGTGTTGGCAGGAGAAGAGTGTTGGCAGGAGAAGAGTGTTGGCAGGAGAAGAGTGTTGGCAGAAGAAGAATTTTGGCAGGAGAAGAATGTTGGCAGGAGAAGAGTGTTGGCAGGAAAAGCGTGTTGGTAGGGGAAGAGTGTTGGCAGGAGAGGAGGGTTGGCAGGAGAGGAGTGTTGGCAGAAGAAGAATGTTGGCAAGGGAGGAGTGTTGGCAAGGGAAGTGTTGGCAGGAGAAGAGTGATGGAAGAAGAAAAGTGTTGGCAGGGAAAGAGTGTTGGCAGGAGAAAAGTGTTGGCAGGAGAAGAGTGTTGGCAGGAAAAGCGTGTTGGTAGGGGAAGAGTGTTGGCAGGAGAAGAGTGTTTGCAGGAGAAGAGTGCTGGCAGGAGAAGACTGTTGGGAGGAGAAGAGTGTTGGCAGGAGAATACTGTTGGGAGGAGAAGAGTGTTGGCAGGAAAAGAGTGTTGGCAGGAGAAGAGTGTTGGCAGGGGAAGAGTGTTGGCAGGAGAAGAGTGTTGGCAGGAGAAGAGTGTTGGCAGGAGAAGAGTGTTGGCAGGAGAAGAGTGTTGGCAGGAGAAGAGTGTTGGCAGGAGAAGAGTGTTGGCAGGAGAAGAGTGTTGGCAGGAGAAGAGTGTTGGCAGGAGAAGACTGTTAGGAGGAGAAGACTGTTGGGAGGAGAAGAGTGTTGGCAGGAGAAGAGTGCTGGCAGGAGAAAAGTGTTGGCAGGAGAAGAATGTTGGCAGGAGAAGAGTGTTGGCAGGAGAAGAGTGTTGGCAGGAGAAGAGTGTTGGCAGGAGAAGAGTGTTGGCAGGAGAAGAGTGTTGGCATGGGAAGAGTGTTGGCAAAAGAACAGTGTTGGCAAGAGAAGCGTGTTGGCCAAAGAGTGTTGGCAGGAGTAGTGTTGGCAGGAGAAGAGTGTTGGCAGGAGAAGAGTGTTGGCAGGAGAAGCGTGTTGGCAAGAGAAGACTGTTGGCAGGGGAAGAGTGTTGGCAGGGGAAGAGTGTTGGCAGGAGAAGAGTGTTGGCAGGAGAAGAGGGTTGGCAGGAGAAGAGTGTTGGCAGGAGAAGAGTGTTGGCAGAAGAAGAATTTTGGCAGGAGAAGAATGTTGGCAGGAGAAGAGTGTTGGCAGGAAAAGCGTGTTGGTAGGGGAAGAGTGTTGGCAGGAGAGGAGTGTTGGCAGGAGAGGAGTGTTGGCAGAAGAAGAATGTTGGCAAGGGAGGAGTGTTGGCAAGGGAAGTGTTGGCAGGAGAAGAGTGATGGCAGAAGAAAAGTGTTGGCAGGGAAAGAGTGTTGGCAGGGGAAGAGTGTTGGCAGGAGAAGAGTGTTGGCAGGGGAAGAGTGTTGGCAGGGGAAGAGTGTTGGCAGGAGAAGAGTGTTGGCAGAAGAAGAGTGTTGGCAGGTGAAGAGTGATAAGAGCAGAAGAGTGTTGGCAGGAGAAGAGTGTTGGCAGGAGAGGAGTGTTGGCAGGAGAGGAGAGTTGGCAGAAGAAGAGTGTTGGCAAGGGAAGAGTGTTGGCAGGGGAAGAGTGTTGGCAGGAGAAGAGTGTTGGCAGATTAAGAGTGTTGGCAGATTAAGAGTGTTGGCAGGGGAAGAGTGTTGGCAAGGGAAGAGTGTTGGCAGGGGAAGAGTGTTGGCAGGAGAAGAGTGTTGGCAGAAGAAGAGTGTTGGCAGGAGAAGAGTGTTGGCACGGAAGAGTGTTGGCAGGAGAAGAGTGTTAGCAGGGGAAGAGTGTTGGCAGGGGAAGAGTGTTCGCTGAAGAGTGTTGGCAGAAGAAGAGTGTTGGCAGGTGAAGAGTGATGGGAGAAGAGTGTTGGCAGCAGAAGAGTGTTGGCAGGAGAATAGTGTTGGCAGGAGAAGAGTGTTGGCAGAAGAAGAGTGTTGGCAGGGGAAGGGTATTGGCAGGGGAAGAGTGTTGCCAGGAGAAGAGAGTTGGCAGAAGAAGAGTGTTGGCAGGGGAAGGGTGTTGGCAGGGGAATAGTGTTGGCAGGGGAAGAGTGTTGGCAGAAGTGTTGGTAGGGGAAGAGCCTTGGGAGGAGAAGAGTGTTGGCAGCAGAAGAGTGTTGAAAGGAGAAAAGTGTTGGCAGGAGAAGAGTGTTGGGAGGAGAAGAGTGATGGGAGAAGGAGAGTGTTGGCAGCAGAAGAGTGTTGAAAGGAGAAGAGTGTTGGCGGGAAAAGAGTGCTGGCAGGAGAAAAGTGTTAGTAGGAGAATAGTGTTGGCAGAAGAGTGTTGGCAGGTGAAGAGTGTTGGGAGGAGAAGAGTGTTGGCAGAAGAGTGTTGGCAGAAGAGTGTTGGCAGGAGAAGAGTGTTGGCAGAAGAAGAGTGTTAGTTGGAGAAGAGTGTTGACAGCAGAAGAGTGTTGGCAGTAGAAGAGTGTTGGCACGAGAAGAGTGTTGGCAGGAGAAGAGTGTTGGCAGAAGAGTGTTGGCAGAAGAGTGTTGGCAGGAGAAGGGTGCCAAGAGGAGAATATGGCAGAGGGGAGAAAAGTGTTGGGAAGAGAATAGGTTACTGTAGAGAGTTGTAAGTGCTTTAACCCATGGCAACCATGTGTGCCACCATGTACACCTCAGCCACCATGTACACCTCGGCCACCATGTACACCTCAGCCACCATGTACAACTCAGCCACCATGTACACCTCGGCCACCATGTACAACTCAGCCACCATGTACACCTCGGCCACCATGCACACCTCAGCCACCATGTCCACCTCAACCACCATGTACACCTCAGCCACAATGTGCACCTAGGCCACGATGTACACCTCGGTCCCGATGTACACCTCGGCCAGCATGTACACCTCGGCCACCATGTACACCTCAGCCACTATGTACAACTACCATGTACACGTCGGCCACCATGTACACCACAGCCACCATGTACACCTCAACCACCATGTACACCTCAGCCACAATGTGCACCTAGGCCACGATGTACACCTCGGTCCCGATGTACACCTCAGCCACCATGTACACCACAGCCACCATGTACACCTCAACCACCATGTACACCTCAGCCACAATGTGCACCTAGGCCACGATGTACACCTCAGCCACTATGTACAACTACCATGTACACGTCGGCCACCATGTACACCACAGCCACCATGTACACCTCAGCCACAATGTGCACCTCAGCCACAATGTACTTTTCAGCCACTATGTACACCTAAACCACTATGTACATCTCAGCCACCATGTACACTTCAGCCACCATGTACACCTCAGCGACCATGTACACCTCAGCTACCCTGTACACTTCAAGCACCATGTACACCTCGGCCACGATGTATACCTCAGCCATCATGTACATCTCAGCCACCATGTACATCTCAGCCACCATGTACACCTCAACCACCATGTACGCCTCAGCCACCATGTACACCTCAACCACCATGTACACCTCGGCCAGCATGTACACCTCAACCACCATGTGCACCTCAGCTACCATGTACACCTCAGCCACCATGTACACTTCAGCAATCATGTACACCTCAGCGACCATGTACACCTCAGCCACCATGTACACCTCAAGCACCATGTACACCTCAGCCACCATGTACACCTCAACCACCATGTACACCTCAACCACCATGTGCACCTCAGCTACCATGTACACCTCAACTTCCATGTACACCTCAACCACCATGTAAACCTCAGCCACCATATACACTTCAACCACCATGTACACCTCAGCCACCATGTACACCTCAGCCACCATGTAGCTCCTCAACCACCATGTACACCTCAGCCACCATGTACACCTCAGCCATCATGTACACCTCAACCACCACGTGCACCTCAGCCACCATGTACACCTCAGCCACCATGTACACCTCAACCACAATGTATACCTCAGCCACCATGTACACCTCAACCACCATATACTCCTTAACCACCATGTACACCTCAACCACCATGTACACCTCAGCCACCATGTACACCTCAACCGCCATGTACACCTCAGCCACCACCTACACCTCAACCACCATGTACACCTCAACCACCATGTGCACCTCAGCTACCATGTACACCTCAATAAATAACTACCTCAACTACCATGTACACCTCAACCACCATGTAAACCTCAGCCACCATGTACACTTCAACCACCATGTTCCCCTCAACCATCATGTACACCTCAGCCACCATGTACCTCCTCAACCACCATGTACATCTCATCCACCATGAACACCTTAGCCATCATGTACACCTCAACCACCATGTGCACCTCAGTCACCATGTACACCTCAACCACCATGTACACCTCAACCACAATGCATACCTCAGCCACCATGTACACCTCAACCACCATGTACACCTCAACCACCATGTATACCTTAGCCACCATGTACACCTCAACCACCATGTACACCTCGGCCACCATGTACACCATAGCCACCATGTACACCTCAACCACCATGTATGCCTCAGCCACAATGTGCACCTAGGCCACGATGTACACCTCGGCCAAGATGTACACCTGTTATGCAGAAATGTGGGATACCTGGGGGCTAGTGCCTTGTCTAAGGGCAAAGTTAAAAGTTACACACATCTTAAGCATAAACACGCCACCCAGGGCTATCCCAGTCAAAACAGAAAGTGCTAAACCAGTATGTGCTACTTCAATGGGTTGGTTAACAGAGGGTTAGGCAAAAATCCCAGTTGGGAAAATATATCTATTTATTGAACATAACATTATATACAAACTCTAGAAACACCTTAATCCTAAACCCCCAAATGAGGGTATACAAGAAACAGCTGGCTGGAGGTCCATCCACCATAACCTCTAGGCCTAGTCAGTGCCAGGCCGTCACTACTCCACTACAAACCCCATTTCTTATTTCCTCACTTCTCCCACAGCATCCTGACCATGTCAGAGCCTGGGTGAACATACAGGTAAGCCATAGAAGAGCCTATGGCTTGGGTTAGCTAAACAAAAGGAGCACACAACTACAAACTTAGCTTAAATACACAGGATCTCCGACCCCAGCCTCCACACCATGCTGACCCCACGTGACTGCCCCAAGCCACGCTTACCCCACGTACCCAAACACCCTTGGAAAATAAATCCAAGCAGGATTTCTTTATAATTACAGTTAGAGTACTTTACAGTGCCTTCAAATGCACATTATGAATTATAAAATTATTCTCTACAGTTATAACATTCATACTATTATGGCACACTTCTCTACTATATGTACATTACGATGTCATGCAGAACCCTGCATAACACCCCCACCCCCAGACCATAGGTCTCACTCTGCTAGCAGGGTCCCTGCGGACACTGCTAGGCAAAAGGAAAAAGGAAGAAAATAAACCCCCCCATTAAGGTCTGAGGCAATGGGCAAAATGAATGATGACTGGGGAATGACCACCATACAATCACGGTCTTTTGGTACTACAAATATGCAATATTAACAAACTGAGGTACTAGATTGCAGACATGTGAAACTCGCCGAACATAAAAGTGATCAAGCTCTATGTCAAACGAGCCCACAGTCACACTCTTAGACAACTGTGTTAGGATAAGGCACCATCACAACACAACACTGGCCAGGCACTGGCGTTGATGCATTTTACCTAAATTACATCAAGCAAACTTATAAACAAGCAAGTTAACTTTGTACAAAAGTGCCCCTGAGGAATGTCGTTTTATGAAGTAACACCAAAGTTCAGTATGTTGCAAGGCAGACCAAACTGTATGTGCCACCAAAAAAAACTTTTAAACAGTAAGTACATTTTCCAGGAGTTCAAAGAAAAGGAAAACAGATTTAACATGTTAAATTCTACTTAGAAAGCAACATCACATTATCACTCCCATCTCATAGCAATTTTTAGTAAACGAAACTGGTTCCCTATGACACACCTCTGTGAGAATCAGGAGAGCACAGGAGAGGTAAAAATATCAGGCCCCACAAACAACAGATGAATAGTCACATAAGGGGTTGGTGGGACTATGGCCGTAAAACTCTGGAGTCATCATTGAAGACCTCCAAAAGGTGGACCTCCCAGGCCAACACCTACATGTCATTCCAAGGACCCTGGAGTCACCCCAGCGGTGATCCAAAAAGGAAAAAGAAAATTAAAAGGTCCTGGAGAACCAAAACACCTTTGATCAAGAGACATGACCCAAACCGTGGAGGGCATCACCGCCAGCCCCACATTCACTAAAACGTTAGGTCCAACAGTCCCTATACCAACATAAAACAGAGGCGAGGCATTCCAGTCAACACCTAAAAAAAAAAATGTAGCATACCTTACCTAGGCATGGCACTTGATGTGACTACCCCCCAAAACACACAAACTAGGGAATCCTGATACCTCCAGCTCCAGCTCAACCTGCCCTTCTCCTTTGGGTGGTCCAGGGTTCCATCTACTCGTCTACTGCAAAACACTGCAAAATAAGAATAGATAAGTGATCTATACATGACATCGTGCACTTTAAACACGAGACAAGGCATCAGCAACCACATTCTCCACTCCCTTCACATAATGAATCACAAGATTAAGAGGTTGGAGAAACAAGGCCCACCTTGTAAGTCTCTGATTGTGTTCCTCATTAAGTGAAGGAAACGTAAAGGATTATGGTCACTATACACAGTTATAGGGTGAACTGATGATGATATATACACCTCAAAATGTTGCATTGCCAACACTAATGCAAGAGCCTCCTTTTCTATGGTGGCATAGTGCTGCTGGTGTTTCTTCAGTTTTGCTGAAAAGTAGCTGACTGGCAATAATTGTCCCGCTACTTCTTGCAGTAACACAGCCCCAACACCAGTATCACTGGCATCTACTTGTAGAGAAAATGGCAATGTGAAATTAGGACTAGCCAGCACAGGAGCACTTGTAAGCAAAGCTTTTACATGTTCAAATGCCCTCTTGACACTTCATATCCCACACAAATGTACACTTGGGGCTAGTCAGGTCAGTGAGTGGAGAGATCACCTTTGACAAATTTGGACAGAACTTTCTATAAAATGTTACCATGCCCACAAAACGCATAACCTCCTGGGTCTTTAGTACAGGATAATTGTCTATAGCCTCCACCTTGGCATTCACTGGGGCCACCTTCCCCTGGCCATTAACATGTCCTAGAAAAGTTTCCTGGGCTTCCCCAAAAACACTCTTTGCCAAATTAACTGTGAGCCAAATTAACTGTGAGCCAAATTAATTGTGAGCTGAGCACCAGCAAGCCTAGAGAAAAGCTCTCTAAGCTGCCTCTCACGCTCTGCCCAACAGTCGCTAAAAATAACCAGGTCATCAATATAACACCTCACGCCCTTTAGGCCACGTATAACTTCCTGCATTCTGTGTTGAAAACAGGAGGGTGCATTATGAAGCCCAAAGGGGAGAACTTTGTACTGAAAAAGCCCATCTGGCGTCACAAAAGCAGAGATGTCACTGGCACGTGGGGTTAAAGGTATCTGGTAATAACCCTCCAACAGGTCTAACTTACATATTTAGCTCCCCCCACTGCATCAATGACATCATCCATTCTGGGAAGAGGAAAACAATCGGCCATAGTTATTAAATTAACCTTACGGTAGGCAGTGCACATCCTCATGGTGCCATCTGGTTTGGGAACCATCAGACAGGGGGATGTCCACTCACTCTCGCTCGGTATTATTAAATCATTGTCAAGTAGAAATTTCACCTCCTTCTCCATACTTTTTATCTTTTGTGGGTTCATTCTGTAAGGGACCTGCTGAATTGGTTCAGCTTCCCTTACTTCTATATCATGGGGCTTTATCTTGCTTACACGAGGGATATCCCCAAACAAATCCTCAAAATTCCAGAGAAGCTGAACCATCTCAGCAACCCTTTCCTTACTAAGACCTAACATACATTGTGAAGGATCTTTTAACAATGCCCTGTTACTAAGGTGTGCATCTGTGGCCCCCTGCACATCAGTGTCTGCCCCTGGGTCACCTACTATATTTACACATGCCACACCTCTTTGGTGGTACCTTTTCAGCCTGTTTATATGTACCACCCGTTCAGACTTCCGTCGCCCAGGTGTGTGAATTCTGTAATTTTGATCTGTGACCTTTTCCACTACCTTGTATGGCCCACTGAACTTTGCTTTTAAGGCATTACCAGGCACCAGCTCCAATGCTAGTACCTCCTCTCCCACTTCAAAGGTACGAGGCACAGCCTTGCGGTCAAATTGTTTCTTCATCTTGGTTTGGCTGATGTGCAGGTTCTCAGCCGCCAGACGCTTCATGTGAGCCAAACGGTCTCTGAAAGCGAGAAAATCCTCCGAGGGGGCAGCCTCGCAATCCTCACCAAGCCAGTAATCCTTCAAGATCGTCAGTGGTCCCCGTACTTGGTGACCATAGATCAGTTCGAAGGGACTATAGCGTAACGAGTCCTGAGTGCTGTCCCGCATGGCAAATAAAAGGATGGGGATACCCTCATCCCAGTCCTTCTGGTACTGGGCACAATAAGCCTGCAGCATAGTTTTGAGAGACTAGTGAAACCGCTCCACAACCCCTTGACTCTCTGGGTGATAGGCGGTGGAGGTCGTCATTATAATATTAAACTCCCCCAAAACAGTGCGAAAATGTTTAGATGTAATATTAGACCCATGATCTGTTTGAATTTCCTTAGGGATCCTGACCTGCGTAAAAAATTTCACCAATGCTCTCAAGACCACGCATGTTGTAATTTTACATAGTGGAATGGCCTCCGGAAACCTGGTAGAGGAACAAATAATAGTAAGTACTGGTTTCCCATCTTGGTCCTGGGTAGTGGCCCCACACAATCCACCACTAGCCTGCTAAAAGGTTCTCCGGCTACTGTAATAGGGTTAAGAGGGGCAGGTTTAATTCCCTGATTAGGTTTTCCTACCCTTTGGCAAACTGGGCATGATTCTACATACTTACCCATTGATTCCCATACCTGGGGCCAGTAAAAATGTTTAGAAATCTTGCCCATAGTCTTTTTAACACCTAAATGTCCTCCCATGGGAACATCGTGGGCCAAACACAAAACCTGATACCTAAATGGTTCTGGCACCACCACTTGGTAGAGTGCCTGCCTTGCTCCATCATTAGATGTTGCATCCGATAGGGTCTTTCGCATCAAAATACCGTCTGCAAAAAAGAAACATTCAGTTAGTTGAGAGGCCTCTTCCTCAGTAACAGCAGATGACCGAATAGCTTTTAGGGTGTCGTCACACCCCTGGGCCTCGATCAGCTGCTCTCGAGTAGGAGTCGCCTCCCCTATACCAGCTCCAAGACCCCCACTCAAACAGGGTCCTGCCTGGGATGGTTCATCACAACCCCGAGCCAACTGCAGGCTAGGCTCGAGGAATAGATTTCCCAAACCCAAATCATCCCCAGGATATAAAGAATCACAGAGAGAGACTGCCCTCTTATCTTTGGACATTTTTCTGGTTACTGCACACACCGGAAATAACTCGGGCAAGGTAGCCCTAGCTTTTTCCTCCCAACTCTGTGAGGCTGGGTCCCTCCAAACCAGAGGTTCCTCACTTTTAAGACAACCCATGACATTGTTGCCTAAGAGTAAGTCAACACCTGCACAAGTAATATCCTCTGTGATACCTACAACTAAGTAACCACACTGGTATGCAGACTCCACCCATAACCTGTTGTTACAAACAACGCGATTCTAAAAGCTTAGAGATCTCCAGTGAATACTAGAAAGGACTGCCCTTCTAGCATCCAGCCTGTTACTGGGTTTTTGTAACAGTTAGTCAGTATCCTTGTCCAATTATCCATTAGAATTCAGTAGCGCTTCAGGATTACAACTGGTAGGCTACTAACTAGAGAAATTAAAATTTAATAAATTTGTTAAGTCTAGAGGTATATTATCATATTAAATTAAATTAAATTAATCACAGTAATCAAAATAATATCACTTCTCTCGTTTACAATAGTATTGTGCTGAAAGCACATATCACATTTATAATTCTTAAGTACCGTCTGATACATTAACATTTAATAAGATATTATAAATATGTACAAGTAAGTTTGTGTGTATGTGTGTAAGTGCTCTAAGTAGTTCCCTATGTCTCACGACTCGACTAGACTTAAACAAGTGACTGACAAAGTCCTCAAATAAACTAACTTGTTAACCAACTGGTAATCAGAACAGTCTGCTTGAACAATAAAACAACTGATAAGCCGAACAACAATATAGCAAGCAACTGCGACACAATCAGGAACAAGGAGAAATATAATGACAACTAGTAGGGACCATCAGCAGATCCTCCACAAAAGTCACAAAGCTCCCATACTACTGAATCTAAGTTCAGCATAAGAAAATCACCGACTGTGATAATACACAGATACCAGTACTAGTTAGGTCAGAAGCTACAGCTCAGGACCTGAGTTGCTCAGAGTGTCTATGCGACACACAACCTCAGTACAACGTCGAAAATCACTAAGTCTATACAATGTTCTGTGAACAGAGTTCTACAGAACTAACAAGAATAATGAGACAGACAATCTGTCCAACCACCAAGAGAGTCTAGACCTGACTGAATACTTCAGGCGAGGTGAGGACACCCCCTGTCGATCACGTGATAGCTCCGTGGGTCGCTGCAGCTCAGAAACAGAAGCCGGCAGTCTAACGAGCCACAAGCGATAATTACAGTAGTTAGACAATCAAGACTTTAACTGAGCACATAATATGTTTCATCCTACCTCACAACATAAGTCAAATAATAATATAAAGCAATACATTTACGATTTAGCTATTATCGCAAATATAAGCAGTATAAAATTATATGAAAAGGTAATATACATTATATATATACATATTCTTAATCATAATACACATTATATACATTGCAACCCATTCAGGGGTTGCAACACCCCCCCAACACGACAAACGGTCGCACTAGGAGTTGCATTAATGTCTTTCACATTACTGATTACTCAGGTTACATTACTAACAATATAATATAAACATTAATCAGAGTCACTCTTGTGCCAAGCACTTCTATAATTTCACAGCGTCTATACAATAAGATATGCCCCTAGTACTAGGGCAGTACACAGTATCGTATCTCTGCATACTCGTGGTTATGTACATCAGTGTAGAGACAGGATAGCGCAGACAAGCATAGTAGTCTTGTGCTATAGACAGGAGACAGCATTCCACTCTTAAGTAGTGGTTGTGGAATGCGAGGCAGTATGGACATCTGAGTATGAAACAGCTTAAGGTGTGTAGATGTCACGCAGTACATCGCCCACACCACACTACCCCTCAACACTCAGCTTGTCTCCTCACACACATCATTACTGTGAATATATAAATATAATAATTAGACATGACATGAGTATACATAGTTAATATGGGCTGGAGGGATTAAGTTACTGTACGGAATTTGACATAGCAAGTAACAAAAGGTATTTGGACATTAACATTACGTTAATTTAATGTAACTGATAATTATTAAGGACGTGACAGAGCATCGGCAATTACATTACAATGACCACTTATGTGTTTTATACTAATAGAATAAGGTTGGATTCTGAGGGCCCACCTCATGATCCTAGCATTTTTACTTTTCATAGTGTTAATATAAGTGAGTGGATTGTGGTCTGAAAAAACGTTAATTTTAAATGGGGAAGTGCCCAAATACACGTCAAAATGTTCCAAGGACACCACAAGAGCTAGAGCCTCTTTCTCAATAGTGGCATAATTTTTCTGGTGTCATTTAAGTTTAGATAAATAGTAACATATAGGATGGAGAATGCCAGTGGATGTTGACTGTTGGAGCAGCACAACACCCACTGCATAACACTCGCATCTATATGTAAAAAGGGAAGATTGAAATTAGGACTCGACACTGGAGCAGAGGAAAGCAGATGCTTCAACCTTTTGAACGAGTCTGAACAATCTCTAGTCCAGATGAACTGAACTTTGCTACTAATGAACACAGTGAGAGGTGTAGGTGGAGGTGTGTATGCTGGCTTGTCTGTCACTGGACACACGTGGCAACGTCGCACATGATCAGCTACTGTTTCCTTCATTTTAGGCCAAGTAAAATGTTTTGCCAGTTTACAGAGTGTCTTCTTGACACACAAATGTCCTCCTATGGGACTACTGTGAGCAAAATCAATGGCTTGTTCACGAAATGTAACTGGTAACACTACGAGATGCTTGGCTGTGGTGGAAACACTATCAGCAGACAACTTACACATATTTTTCTCCATCAGTACACCGTTACTATAATAGTAACAATTATCGAGATCCTTCGCTTCGCTCTCAGTAACTGCTATATCTCTCAGTCTTTCCAGTGACTGATCAACAAACTGATCCTTGATTAAATCATCATGAGTTAGAAATTTAACGTCAGTAGTGTCCTGACTAGGTTGAAGACACGGGGGAGTTAATGTTAATGATCCTGGGCGCAGAGCGTCACTGAACAACATATTCAAGCCCAAATCATGGTCATCCACTAACTCAACAGGAGATAAGGATGGTTGTTGAATCTTTGACATAGCTCTAGTAATTGCACTGAGAGGAAATAAAATAGGCTTCTCTCTACAAGCTTCAATGGCATAATTATCATCAGTGTTATTATCAATCACAAGTGGTTCTTTACATATACCAGCATGAAGGATATCGTTCCCTATCAACAAGTCCACTGACCTGATGGGAAATACACCACTGGATATACCCACTGAAATATAACCAGTATAATAGCTTGTTTCAATATAAACTTTGTGCAGAGGCACTTTTATAACAGCCCCTCCATAGGCTTCTAATAATACATCTATCTTGGTGTAGGTATCGTCAGTTATGGGCAGTACATCTTTTCTTAATAACATGAGATAACTGCCAGTGTCTCTGAAAGTAATTATCTCAGTTAGATGTGATTCGTCAAATCCTACTTTATCTCTCGAAAAGTAAGGACTTAGCGCTGAACGAATCTTTTCGTCAGATGCACTTTCTGACACTAGTCACCTGTCCTGAGTAATATTATCTAAAACAGTAGGATCAGAGGTATTACTAGGATTTTGGTGCCTTTGTTGCTCGGAAGAAGATACGACTTGTGTGGGGGCGCCAGCCGCACGACTGCTTCTCGTATCTCTTTCTAACTTATAGCAATACTCTCTAGCATGTCCTTTTCTGTTACAATAGGTACATTTAACTTTCTTCTTCTCGATATCAGATTTCTGTCTAGCCACAGAGAGATTCAGGATTATGTGTTTTCCTGGTAAAGGTACGAGAAGTTACAGTAGCAGGTACATCGGGCCGGCAATGAGCAGCTGATTTAGGTTGCCAACTTCTAGGACAATTTTTAGTTACCTTGTTTCTGTGTGTTTTAGTACGAACAAGTTTGTGAAAAATCTCGTAATTGTCTGCTAATGCTGCAGTTTCCAGAATACCCGAGGTGGTATGATCGATCAAATATTCTTGTATGTCAGCAGACATACAGTTGTTAAACTCGTCGTGTAGTAACAACTGAACAAGACTGTCATAGTTTTTACTCTTGGCAGACCTACACCACCTCTCAAATGCAACTTTTTTCTCATGAGCAAACTCTACACAAGTTTGATCTTGTCTTCGTTGTAACGTACGAAATGCGCGTTGATAACTTACAGGTAACAAGTTATATGTCTCTAGAATAGTTAGTTTGACAGCGTCATAACTAACGTACTTGGCAAATGGTAAGGCAGCAGTACAAGTTTGAGCTCTTCCTATCAAAGCTGTGTGCAACAAGGTAGCCCAGTGCTTACGTGGCCAGTTCATAGCACGTGCCTGGTTCTCAAACACATCAAAATAGGTTTCTAAGTCACTTTCAAAAAACTTAGGAACCATGGATGCAGCTTTCTGCACATTAAATGTGTCCTGTGATCTATCAGTCTGTTGTCTTCCCAGACGAACATTTTCTCTCTGGAAATCTTCTTCGTTCAATTTCCTCTGTGCCTCTATTTGTGCAGTCTGCAACATAATGAGGCGTTCAAATCTCTCAAACTGTTCCTGAGAGATAGGACCAGTGGGTAATGGAGGAGTAAGGAATCTAACATGGTCTGGACGGTCCTTAGGTCGAACACCTCGTTCAACCGTCCCTAGAGAGTCTAGATCTGGTCTAGAATAAGTAGATATAGGTGTAGCATACACAGTACTAGTATTAGGCTGTGTCATACTGCCAGCTATACTCTGTACTATTGTGTCAGTGAGGGAAGGCATGAGCGAGAACCGAGCTATACTAGGCTCAGACACTAGGCTCACTTCTGCCTTAGTTGCTCTTTCTTCAACTTCATCAAATAGAGTCATACTTCCTAATTGTGACACTAGGCTTTCTGAATCTGAATCATAATCAGACATCTCTGTATGAGCAGGAAACAATATATCTTTAATTAACGCTCTGACAGTTTCTGCGGTGTAATTCCTGTTATACGTCACACCAAGATATTTGGCTACTCGCCAACACATCTGAAGTTTTAATGTACTTAACTCAGACAAAGTCAGAGTATCAATTAACTGTTTCACTTTGGCATACATCACGAAAATAATTGTACTACGAGAGAGTGATTATGGGAAACTATAATCCTAATAGGAATTTTAGTGTTGGATATCTTAGAGCTAGGACTCATAAACAGTATTTCCATCTCCTTAGATCAAGAGGCTCTGTCCAGTACATACATCCACCTGGTATGTTGTACAAGACTAAACTCAAAGTCTTCAGATTAGGAAAGTACTCAAAGTGTTTGATCATAGAGTTACTAGTATGTCAAACTGGACAATTTCTCTAACACCTTGGATCAAGAGCCTCCCGGACAGGCCCTCATTTGTTACAAAAAACGCGATTCTAAAAGCTTAGAGATCTCCAGTGAATACTAGAAAGGACTGCCCTTCTAGCATTCAGCCTGTTACTGGGTTTTCGTAACAATTAGTCAGTATCCTTGTCCAATCATCCATTAGAATTCAGTAGTGCTTCAGGATTACAACTGGTAGGCTACTAACTAGAGAAATTAAAATTTAATAAATTTATTAAGTCTAGAGGTATATTATCATATTAAATTAAATTAAATTAATCACAGTAATCAAAATAATATCACTTCTCTCGTTTACAATAGTATTTTGCTGAAAGCACATATCACATTTATAATTCTTAAGTACCGTCTGGTACATTAACATTTAATAAGATATTATAAATATGTACAAGTAAGTTTGTGTGTATGTAAGTGCTCTAAGTAGTTCGCTATGTCTCACGACTCGACTAGACTTAAACAAGTGACTGACAAAGTCCTCAATAAACTAACTTCTTAACCAACTGGTAATCAGAACAGTCTGCTTGAACAATAAAACGACTGATAAGCCGAACAACAATACAGCAAGCAACTGTGACACAATCAAGAACAAGGAGATAATATAAAGACAGCTAGTAGGGACCATCAACAGATCCTCCACAAAAGTCACAAAGCTCCCATACTACTGAATCTAAGTTCAGCATAAGAAAATCCCCGACTGTGATAATACACAGATACCAGTACTAGTTAGGTCAGAAGCTACAGCTCAGGACCTGAGTTGCTCAGAGTGTCTATGTGACACACAATCTCAGTACAACGTCGAAAATCACTAAGTCTATACAATGTTCTGTGAACAGAGTTCTACAGAACTAACAAGAAAAATGAGACAGACAATCTGTCCAACCACCAAGAGAGTCTAGACCAGACTGAATACTTCAGGCGAGGTGAGGACACCCCCCTCGATCACGTGATAGCTCCGTGGGTCGCTGCATCTCAGAAACAGAAGGCGGCAGTCTAACGAGCCACAAGCGATAATTACAGTAGTTAGGCAATCAAGACTTTAACTGAGCACATAATATGTTTCATCCCACCTCACAACATAAGTCAAATAATAATATAAAGCAATACATTTACGATTTAGCTATTATCGCAAATATAAGCAGTATAAAATTATATGAAAAGGTAATATACATTATATATATATACATATTCTTAATCATAATACACATTATATATATTGCAACCCATTCAGGGGTTGCAACACCTGTGCACTGGAGTCTTGGCAGTGAATCCGGTAATTCCTTTGAGCAAAACGTCCAACCCAGTGTATGTGTCATGCGACACTGGCAGGATGCCCCTACGAAGCAAGGTGTACGTGCTACCAGTGTCCCTCAAAGACATAACACCTGTTACCCTACCTTCATTTTGGTGTAAGGCCACGATGGACTTGCTTGTAAAGACCTTCATCCGAGGGTCCAAAACTGTTGAGTTACCTGATATACCCGGAGGTGGTGCTTCAATATTAGCTACCATGTGGGTACCTGGCGTATCTACCTGAGAAACTCCATCAAGCGCCTGATCTCTACGCATCTTCTTGCAATACGGCTGCAGATGGCCGTGTTTATGACAATAAGTACAGTAATAGGGTTTAAAGGCCCCCTGCCCATTTGACCTAGGTTGGATCCCTTGATCTTGGGGAACTGGACTTTTTCTACCTGTCCCCGGTAGTCCTGGACCTGTGACAACTGACTTAAAACCTTCTCGGGTAGCTACTGGAAAATTAGGCTTATTAAAACTCTGGCGATTATTAGGCTGATAAATGGGTGGCTTAAACTTCTGAAATTTCTTATTCCTATTGGTGGGTGGAGAAAACTTACCATTATTAGTATGTGGGGGGTGGTAATTGCTACCAAATTTTTGGTTAGCTAAAAATCTGTCACCCAGCTCTAAAGCATTATTAAAATCATCAAGATCCTTCTCCTCAAGATATGCCTTAAGGTCAGGAGGAACATTTCTCAAAAGATCCTCTAATAAAATTAAGGTAATTACACCTTCATAATTGCCTACCACCCCCTCTGAGCTACACCACCTATTTAGAAGTGACATCTTCTCCTTACCATATTCCACCAAAGACTGCCCTGCCTGAAACTTTAGTCCTCTAAACTTCTGCCGGTACCTTTCCGGCAACATTTGATAAGCCAGTAAAACTACCTCTTTTAGCTTATGATAATCAGAAAAGGCCGATCCCTCTAAAGAACTAACAGCCTGTAACCCTTTACCAACTAATTGGGTTCTTTCTTTTGTTGCCCATTCCTTTTCCGGCCAAATTTGGGATTTGGCCGTACTTTCAAATAACAGAAAAAACTAGTCTGGATCTTTCTCTAGGAATTTGGGCACAAATTTTATGGATTTATCCAAATGAAAAACATCTACCCTCGTGTCTGTGTCTGGGTGAGAAGCAAGCTGCCTCTCTTTAGCTCTTTCGTTAGCCCTAAGCTCCTCTAAGGCTCTCTGTTCCTGGATCTTTGTACGCTCAATCCTTAACCATTCCTTTTCTTCTGCAACTAGGGCTAATTTCATTTGTAAAATTACTACTTCCTTATCCAGGTCCCTAACATGAAAATTTGATTCAATGTCACCTTTCAAATGTATGTCATCCCCAGAATTTTCACTAGTGTCAGCCATTTTGGGAAACAATAGCACCAAATCTTGCTATTAGCCACAGAACTTACTGATATAAAATAATAAAGCAGATAGAAAAGTACATACACTGAAGTAGTATATTCACAAGGAGTGATTGTCATGTGACTCCCTAAAATTAAACAGGATTGCACACAAGAAAATCCTGGCAGAAAAATCGAGCTACTGCACCTGCAAAGGAAAATTATTCCCAGAAATTTAGGTAAACATAACCCCCTAAAAATCAGAAAGATTGTACCTGCAAGGGTAAATTATGCACAAAATACCAGGTATTAATAACACCCTAAAAATCAACAATATGGCACAGAAAGGAAAATTATTCACAGAGGATTAGTTAATAATAATACCCTAAAAACCAGCAATATTGCGCACAAAGGTAAATTATTCACAGGGTATTAATCAATAATAACACCCTAAAAATCAGCAATATTGCAAACGAAGGTAAATTATTATTTTAGTGTGAGTGCTATAGTGAATGCTTCCTCTGACCAACCCAGTAAAGAATGGTTGTTGATTTTCCAGGTTGCAAACTTGAATTACCACATAAAATTTGATAATTCTCCCGGACAGGCCCCCATGTTACGCAGAAATGTGGGATACCTGGGGGCTAGTGCCTTGTCTAAGGGCAAAGTTAAAAGTTACACGCATCTCAAGCATAAACACGCCACCCAGGGCTATCCCAGTCAAAACAGAAAGTGCTAAACCAGTATGTGCTACTTCAATGGGTTGGTTAACAGAGGGTTAGGCAAAAATCCCAATTAGGAAAATATATCTATTTATTCAACATAACATTATATACACACTCTAGAAACACCTTAATCCTAAACGCCCAAATGAGGGTACACAAGAAACAGCTGGCTGGAGGTCCAGCCACCATAACCACTTGCCCTAGTCAGTGCCAGGCCGTCACTACTCCGCTACAAACCCCATTTCTTATTTCCTCACTCCTCCCACAGCATCCTGACCATATCAGAGCCTGGGTGAACATACAGGTAAGCCATAGAAGAGCCTATGGCTTGGGTTAGCTAAACAAAAGGAGCACACAACTACAAACTTAGCTTAAATACACAGGATCTCCGACGCCAGCCTCCACACCATGCTGACCCCACGTGACTGCCCCAAGCCACGCTTACCCCATGTACCCAAACACGCTTGGAAAATAAATCCCTAGCAGGATTTTTTTATAATTACAGTTAGAGTACTTTACAGTGCCCTCAAATGCACATTATGAATTATAAAATTATTCTCTACAATTATAACATTCATACTATTATGGCACACGTCTCCACTATATGTACATTACGGGATCGTGCAGAACCCTGCATAACAACACCTCAGCCACCATGTACATCTCAGCCTCCATGTACACCTCAGCCACCATGTACACCTCAACAACTATGTACACCTCAGCCACTATGTGCCCCTCAGCCACCATGTACTTTTCAGCCACTATGTACACCTCAACCACTATGTACACCTCAGCCACAATGTACACTTCAGCCACCATTTGCACCTCAGCTACCATGTACACCTCAATAAATAACAACTACCTCAACCACCATGTAAACCTCAGCCACCATGTACACTTCAACCACCATGTACCCCTTAACCACCATGTACACCTCAGCCACCATGTACCTCCTCAACCACCATGTACACCTAATCCACCATGTACACCTCAGCCATCATGTACACCTCAACCACAATGTGCACCTCAGTCACCATGTACACCTCAACCACCATGTACACCTCAACCACAATGTATACCTCAGCCACCATGTACACCTCAACCACCATATACACCTTAACCAACATGTACACCTCAACCACCATGTACACCTCAGCCACCATGTACACCTCAACCACCACATACACCTCAACCACCATGTACACCTCAGCCACCATGTACACCTCAGCCACCATGTACACCTCAACCACCACATACACCTCAACCAAAATATACACCTCAGCCACCATGTACACCTCAACTACCATGTGCCCCTTAGCAACCATGTACACCTCAACCACCACGTGCACAACCATGTACACCACAACCACTACGTTCACAACCATGTACACCTCAACCACCATGTGCGCATGCATGTGAACCTCAACCACTACGTGCACAACCGTGTACACCTCAACCACCACGTGCACAACCATGTGCACCTCAACCACAAAGTGCACAACCATGTACAATTCTACCACCACGTGCATAACCATGTACACCTCAACCACCACGTGGACAACCATGTACATCTCAACCACCACGTGCACAACCATGTACACCTCAACCACCACGTGCACAACCATGTACACCTCAACCACCACGTGCACAACCATGTACACCTCAACCACCACGTGCACAACCATGTACACCTCAACCACCACGTGCACAACCATGTACACCTCAACCATCATGTGCACAACCATATACACCTGAACCACCACGTGCACAACCATGTACACCTTAACTACCATGTGCACCTCAGCACATGTACAACTCAACCACCACGTGCACAACCATGAACACCTCAATCACCATGTGCACAACCATGCACACCTCAACCACCACGTGCATAATCATGTGCACCTCAACCACCACGTGCACAACCATGTACACCTCAACCACCACGTGCACAACCATGTACACCTCAACCACCACGTGCACAACCATTTACACCTCAACCACCACGTTCACAACCATGTACACCTCAACTACCATGTGCACCTCAGCACATGTAAACCTCAATCACCATGTGCACAGCCATGTACACCTCAACCACCAGGTGCACAACCATGTACACCTCAACCACCACATGCACAACCATGTACACCTCAACCACCACGTACACAACCTTGTACACCTCAACAACCACATGCACAACCACGTACACCTCACCCACCACGTGCACAACCATGTACACCTCAACCAACACGTGCACAACCATGTACACCTCAACTACCATGTGCACCTCAGCACATGTACACCTCAATCACCACGTGCACAACCATGTACACCTCAACCACCACGTGCACAACCATGTACACCTCAACCACCACGTGCACAACCATGTACACCTCAACCACCACATGCACAACCATGTACACCTCAACCACCACGTGCACAACCATGTACACCTCAACTACCATGTGCACCTCAGCACATGTACACCTCAATCACCATGTGCACAACCATGTACACCTCAACCACCACGTGCACAACCATGTACACCTCAACCACCACGTGCACAACCATGTACACCTCAACCACCACATGCACAACCATGTACACCTCAACCACCACGTGCACAACCATGTACACCTCAACCACCACGTGCACAACCATGTACACCTCAACCATCACGTGCACAACCATGTACACCTCAACCACCTCGTGCACAACCATGTACACCTCAACCACCATGTGCACAACCATGTACACCTCAACCACCACGTGCACAACCATGTACACCTCAACCATCACGTGCACAACCATGTGCACCTCAACCACCTCGTGCACAACCATGTACACCTCAAACACCACGTGCACAACCATGTACACGTCAACCACTATGTGCACAACCATGTACACCTCAACCTCCACGTGCACAACCATGTACTCCTCAACCATCACGTGCACAACCATGTACACCTCAACCACCACGTGCACAACCATGTACACCTCAACCACCACGTGCACAACCATGTACACCTCAACCATCACGTACACAACCATGTGCACCTCAACCACCTCGTGCACAACCATGTACACCTCAACCACCACGTGCACAACCATGTACACGTCATCCACTATGTGCACAACTATGTACACCTCAACCTCCACGTGCACAACCATGTACTCCACAACCATCACGTGCACAACCATGTACACCTGAACCACCACGTGCACAACCATGTACACCTCAATCACCACGTGCACAACCATGTACACATCAACCACCACTTGCACAACCATGTACACCTCAAGCACCACGTGCACAACCATGAACACCTCAAACATCACGTGCACAACCATGTACACTTCAACCACCTCATGCACAACCATGTACACCTCAACCACCACATGCACAACCATGTACACCTCAACCACCACGTGCACAACCATGTACACCTCAAGCATCACGTGCACAACCATGTACACCTCAACCATCACATGCACAACCATGTACACATCAACCACCACTTGCACAACCATGTACACCTCAAGCACCACGTGTACAACCATGAACACCTCAACCATCACGTGCACAACCATGTACACTTCAACCACCTCATGCACAACCATGTACACCTCAACCACCACATGCACAACCATGTACACCTCAACCACCACGTGCACAACCATGTACACCTCAAGCATCACGTGCACAACCATGTACACCTCAACCATCACATGCACAACCATGTACACCTCAACCACCACTTGCACAACCATGTACACCTCAACCACCACGTGCAGAACCATGTACACCTCAAGCATCACGTGCACAACCATGTACACCTCAACCACCACGTGCACAACCATGTACACCTCAACCACCACGTGCACAACCATGTACACCTCAGTCTCTCAAAAGTTAAAAATAGTCCAAAATCAACATTCTCTGGAAGTCGGCTTCTCATTGTCGAATTTTATTGCCACAGATGTTATCAAGCGGCACTGGCCACACCATGTTGGCCCCACCGTGTTGGCCACACCGTGTTTGCCACACCGTGTTACCACACCGCGTTGGCCACACCTTGTTGACCACACTGTGTTGGCCACACCGTGTTGGCCACACCGTATTGGCCACACAGTGTTGGCCACACCATATTGCCCACACCGTGCTGGCCACACCTTGTTGCCACACCGTGTTGGCCACACCATGTTGGCCACACCTTGTTTGCCACACCGTGTTGGCCACACCATGTTGGCCACATCGTGTTGGCCACACCATGTTGGCCACACCGTGTTGGCCATACCATATTGGCCACACTGTGTTGACCACACCGTGTTTGCCACACCGTGTTGGTCACACGGTGTTGGCCACACTATGTTGCCCACACCGTGCTGGCCACACCTTGTTAGCCACACCGTGCTGACAACACTGGGTTGGCCACAATGCGGTGGCCACCGTAAGGTTGCCTCAGTGTGGTGGTCGAGCATGTACAAATGTCGTGCCGAATAGGTAAAACATGCTATTTTGGCTTAAATGACAATGCTCTTCTTCCTGAATATGGCAAGCGAAAATTTGTGTATGCAATAATTTCGTGAAAATCGTTCTGAACCTAATGAAAAAAATATATTTCAAGGTTAGGTAAGTTTTCTAAGGTTCTTTTGGTCCAAAATTATTAATTTTTACATTAACACAAATGAGAAAAATATATATCTTTAAATTTATAAAAGATAATTTGAGAAAGGACTTAATTTTAAATGAGTTCTTGCTAATGCCCAATTTTACCTGTTCGGCACGACATATATGTATATTTCTTCTTTCAACAAACCAGCCATATCCCACCGAGGCAGGGTGACCCGAAAAAGAAATACTTTCTCCATCACTCACACATAATTACTGTCTTTGCAGAAGCGCCAAGATACGACAGTTTAGATGTTACTCCAAACAGCCAATATTTCAAACTCCAGGACACAAGTCTGACTAACCAGTTTCTCTGAATCTCTTCACAATATATTACCCTGCTCACACTCCAACAGCTCATCAGATCCCAAAAACCATTAGTCTCCATTCACTTGTAACACGCTCACACATGCCTACTGCATGTCCAAGCCCCTTACACAGAAAACTTCTTTTACCCATTTCCTCCATTCTTTTCTAAGACGACCACTACCCCTTTTCCCCTCCACTACATAATTATACACTCTCCAAGTCATCTTATTTTATTCCTTCCTCCCTAAATGACCAAATCGCCTCAATATTCCTTCTTCAGCCCTCTGAATAATACTTTTACTAACTCCACACCTAATTTTCACACTACGAAGTCTCTGCATAATATTTTCACAACACATTGCCCTTAGACACGACATCTCCACTGACTCCAGCCTCCTCGCTGCAGCATTTACAACCCAAGCCTCACACTCATATAAAAGTGTTGGTACCATTATACAATCGCATATTCTTTTATTTGCCTCCATGGATAACGGTTTTTGTCTCCACAGATACCTCAATGCACCACCTTTTTTTTCTTCATAAATTCTATGGTTAACCTCGTACTTCATAAACCCATCCGCTAACAAGTCTGTTCCCAAATATCTGAACACATTCATTTCTTCCATCCTCCCTCCCTCCAATGTGATTTCCAATTTTTCTTGATCTAACTCGTTTGATACCCTTATCACCTTACTCTTCTCTATGTTCACTTTCAACTTTCTACACACTCTCCCAAACTCGTCCACTACCATATGCAACTTCTCTTTAGAATCTCCCAAAAACACAGTATCATCAGCAGATAGTAACTGTGTCAATTCCTATTTTGTATTTGATTCCCCAAAATTTAATCCCACCCTTCTTCCCAACACCTTAGCATTTCTTTTCCAACCCCATCTACAAATATGTTAAACAACCAAGGTGACATTACATATCCCTGTTTTTTACTGTGAAGTAGTCTCCCTCTCTCCTACACACCCTAACCTGAGCCTCCCTATCCTCATAAAAACTTTTCACAGCATTTAGTAACTTACTACCTATTCCATACACTTGCAACATCTGCCACATTGCTGTCCTATCCACCCTATCATATGTCTTTTCTAAATCCATAAATGCAATGAAGACTTCCCTGCCTTTATCTAAATATTGTTCATATATATGTTTCAATGTAAACACTTGTTCATCTAAAATCTTCCTCTCTGTCTTGCCTCTAATTCTTTCAATACTAACACTTTACCTCATATACTCAATAAACTTATTCCCTTATAATTTTTACAATCTCTTTTCCCTATATATATATATATATATATATATATATATATATATATATATATATATATATATATATATATATATATATATATATATATATATATATATATATATATATATATATATATATGGGGAAGAGAAATTGTAAAAATTATCTCTGGCTGAAGGAGACTCGAACTTACAAACCTTGGAACAAGGTACGCAGTACTATGCCATTCTCACCACACTGGACCAATACCTTGGTGTCCAGCTTGCGCTAGACGTTTGATCCAAGGCAGCCAGCTTTCAGGGAGAAGGCTTACAGCTTTTCATCTCGTCCCCTGCATGCATCAGCCTTACTAGAGATTTTAACAATGCAAGGAATTCGCAAGAGCAGGCGAATGTTTGTGTATATTTCGCCTGCTCTTGCGAACGAATTCCTTGCATATATATACATGTATATATATATATATATATGTATATATATATATATATATATATATATATATATATATATATATATATATATATATATATATATATATATATATATATATATATATATATATCAAAAGATGGGGTGGTAGGGGAAGTGGAATATTCAAACGGCTTCAGGAAGAAAACCAAATATTTTTCCTTGAAGCCTTTTTATCCACTTCTCCGAGGCTATGGGTCCCACAATTTACACCAGAGGTGGACCCCATCCTATATATATATATATATATATATATATATATATATATATATATATATATATATATATATATATATATTTTTCAAAAAGTCGGCCGTCTCCCACCGAGGCAGGGTGACCCAAAGAGAAAGAAAATCCCCAAAAAGAAAATACTTTTATCATTCAACACTTTCACCTCACTCACACATAATCACTGTTTTTGCAGAGGTGCCCAGAATACAACAGCTTAGAAGTATATACGTATAAAAATACACAATATATCTCTCCAAACTGCCAATATCCCAAACCCCTCCTTTAGAGTGCAGGCATTGTACTTCCCATTTCCAGGACTCAAGTCCGGTTATATAAAATAACCGGTTTCCCTGAATCCCTTCACTAAATATTACCCTGCTCACAGTCCAACAGATCGTCAGGTCCCAAATACTATTTGTCTCCATTCACTCCTATCTAACATGCTCACGCACGCTTGCTGGAAGTCCAAACCCCTCGCCCACAAAACCTCCTTTACCCCCTCCCTCCAACCTTTTCGAGGATGACCCCTACCCCGCCTTCCTTCCCCTACAGATTTATACGCTCTCCATGTCATTCTACTTTGATGCGTTCTCTCTAAATGACCAAACCACCTCAACAACCCCTCTTCGGCCCTCTGACTAATATTTTTTTTAACTCCACACCTTCTCCTAATTTCCACACTCCGAATTTTCTGCATAATATTTACACCACACATTGCCCTTAGACAGGACATCTCCACTGCCTCCAACCGCCTCCTCGCTGCAGCATTTACAACCCAAGCTTCACACCCATATAAGAACGTTGGTACTACTATACTTTCATACATTCCCTTCTTTGCCTCCATAGATAACATTATTTGCCTCCACATATACCTCAGTGCACCACTCACCTTTTTTCCTTCATCAATTCTATGATTAACCTCATCCTTCATAAATCCATCCGCTGACACGTCAACTCCCAAATATCTGAAAACATTCACTTCTTCCATACTCCTCCTTCCCAATTTGTTATCCAATTTTTTTTTATCTAAATCATTAGATACTCTCATCACCTTACTCTTTTCTATGTTCGTTTTCAACTTTCTACCTTTACACGCACTCCCAAATTCGTCCACTAACCTTTGCAATTTTTCTTTAGAATCTCCCATAAGCACAGTATCATCAGCAAAAAGTAACTGTGTCACTTCCCATTTTGTATTTAACTCCCCATAATTTAATCCCACCCCTCTCCTGAACACCCTAGCATTTACTTCTCTTACAAATCCATCTATAAATATATTAAACAACCACGGCGACATTACGCATCCCTGTCTAAGACCTACTTTTACCGGGAAGTAGTCTCCCTCTCTTCTACACACCTCAAATATATATATATATATATATATATATATATATATATATATATATATATATATATATATATATATATATATATATATATATATATATATATATATATATATATATATATATATATATATATATATATATATATATATATATATATATATATATATATACGTATATGTATATGTATATATATGTATATGTAGATATATATATATATATATATATATATATATATATATATATATATATATATATATATATATATATATATATATATATATATATATATATATATATATATGTCGTGCCGAATATGTAAAACTGGTCAATTAGCAAGAACTCATTTAAAATTAAGTCCTTTCTAAAATTTTCTCTTATACGTTCAAAGATATATTTTTTTCATTAATGTTAATGTAAAAATTTTTAATTTTGCACCAAAAGAATCTTAGAAAACTTACCTAACCTTATTATAACAAGAACAATTTATTTTAACCTAACCCAACTAAATATATTTTAAATTTGTTTACAATAATTTAGTACTAAACAAACACAGTGAAATATATTTTTTTCGTTAGGTTCAGAATTATTTTGGCGAAATTATTGCATACACAAATTTTCGCTTGTCCTATATGGCAAGATGAGTGTTGCTATTTAAGCCAAGATCGCAAGTTCTGCCTATTCGGCACGACACACACACACACACACACACACACATATATATATATATATATATATATATATATATATATATATATATATATATAGATAGATATATATATATATACACTTATATGGTATAAATATAGAACTCTTGGACATATTTTGAGGATATAAGAGTAACACTTCATAAGCCATTGGTTGGAACACAATTTTTATGTTCTGAAAAACTTTCTTATCATTAGGTATACCCGGCGAAGCAGAGTTTATATGCAGAGTCGAACAAGCTTACGTATATTGTGCTTCATCGTGCGAGTCATGGCACCTAATGCCGTACGCGTTCCACACTCGATTGATGAGAAGTTGTTAGGTATGTGACTGTATTACGAAGCCACTGTGGAGGAATCTGTGGCTGTGCTGTCTCGCTGTGGAGGAAACTGTGGCTGTGCTGTCTCGCTGAGGAGGAATCTTTGGCTGTGCTGTCTCACTATGGAGGAATCTATGGCTGTGCTGTCTCGCTGAGGAGGAATCTATAGCTGTGCTGTCTCGCTGAGGAGGAATCTATAGCTGTGCTGTCTCGCTGTGGAAGAATCTGTGGCTGTGCTGTCTCGCTGTGGAGGAATCTGTGGCTGTGCTGTCTCGCTGTGGAGGAATCTGTGGCTGTGCTGTCTCGCTGAGGAGGAATCCGTGACTGGGTTATCTTATCTTCGACTGTATTATCTGTGTTTGGCGATCTCTTCGGCTGACTGTTATCTTGCAGTCCCACACAACAGTGATAACTGAGAGATGCACCTGTGTTCAGCAAGTGAACATAGACCAGTGTTCATCAGAGGGAACATATACCAGTGTTCAAGTGAACAAACACCAGTGTTCACTCGTTTTTTGTAAATTCCAGCATTATTATTCCTATTTACTCTTATTATCATTATTATTAAATTGCCAACGCTCATATTTCAGTGTCAAATGACAATCTTTATTTGTAACAAACAAAATCAATTAAATAAGCTCAATATCTACTACAGTTTAGACACAACAACAACAACAGTGACACAGGAGGTGTCTAGTGTCAGTCCGTTGAGAAAACGAGTGGGAAGATGGAGAAGGTAGAGCTGGATGGATGGAGAGGGTAGACGTGAATTAATGGGGAAGGTAGAGCTGGATGGATGATGGATTAAAGTGGATGGATGAGGAGGGTAGAGGTTGACGGATGGATAGAGGTGGAGGGACGGGGATTGTAGAGGTAGATGGATTGGAAGGGTAGGCGTGGATGGATGGGGAAGGGTAGAGGTAGATGGACGGGCAGGGTAGAGGTGGATGGATTGGAAGGGTAGAGGTGGATGGACTGGAAGAATTAAGATGGATGGATTAAAAATGAAGGCATGGATGGTTTCGGAGGGTTGAGATGTATGGATGGGAAAGGTTGAGGTAGATGGATTAGAAGCGTTGAAGTGGATCGATTGGAAGGCTTGAGAGACAGAGAGGTTCTTTCGGTTATTCCACCTGCTAGGGTCCCTGATCACAGCAGCACATACCTGGTGTCCGCCTGGTAGGGGCCCTGATCACAGCAGCACATACCTAGTGTCCGCCTGGTAGGAACCCTGATCACACCAGCAGATACTTGGTGTCGGCCTGGTAGGGACCCTGATCACAGCAGCAGATACCTGGTGTCCACCTGGTGGGGGCCCTGATCACAGCAGAAGGTATCTGTGTCCAACTGGTGGGGGTCCTGATCACAGCAGCAGGTATCTGGTGTCCACCTGGTGGGGGCCCTGATCACAGTAGCGGGTATCTGGTGTCCACCTAGTGGGGACCCTGATCACAGTAGCAGGCATTTGGTGTCCACTTGATGGGGGCCCCTGATCACAGCAGCAGATACCTGGTGTCCACCTGGAGGGGGCCCTGATCACAGCAGCAGGTATCTGGTGTCGACCTGGTGGGGGCCCTGATCAGAGAAGCAGGTATATGGTGTCCACCTGGTGGGGGATCTGATCACAGCATCAGGCACCTGCTGTCCACCTGGTGGGGGCTCTGATCACAGCAGCAGGTATCTGGTGTCCACCTGGTGGCGGCCCTGATCACAGCAGCAGGTATCTGGTGTCCACCTGGTGGAGGCCCTGATCACAGCAGCAGGTATCTGGTGTCCACCTGGTAGGGGCCCTGATCACAGCAGCAGGTAACTGGTGTCCACCTGGTGGGGGCCCTGATCACAGCAGCAGGTATCTGGTGTCCACCTGGTGGGGGCCCTGATCACAGCAGCAGGTATCTGGTGTCCACTTGGTGGGGGCCCTGATCACAGCAGCAGGTATCTGGTGTCCACCTGGTAGGGGCCCTGATCACAGCAGCAGGTATCTGGTGTCCACCTGGTGGGGGCCCTAATCACAGCAGTAAGTATCTGGTGTCCACGTGGTGGGGGCCCTGATCACAGCAGCAGGTATCTGGTGTCCACCTGGTGGGGGCCCTGATCACAGCAGCAGGTATCTGGTGTCCACCTGGTGGGGGCCCTGATCACAGCAGCAGGTATCTGGTGTCCACTTGGTGGGGGCCCTGATCACAGCAGCAGGTATCTGGTGTCCACCTGGTGGGGGCCCTGATCACAGCAGCAGGTATCTGGTGTCCACCTGGTGGGGGCCCTGATCTCAGCAGCAGGTATCTGGTGTCCACCTGGTGGGGGCCCTGATCACAGTAGCAGGTAGCTGGTGTCCACCTGGTGGGGGCCATAATCACAGCAGCAGGTATCTGGTGTCCACCTGGTGGGGGCCCTGATCACAGCAGCAGGTATCTGGTGTCCACCTGGTGGGGGCCCTGATCACAGTAGCAGGTAGCTGGTGTCAACCTGGTGGGGGCCCTGATCACAGCAGCAGGTATCTGGTGTCCACCTGGTGGAGGCCCTGATCGCACTAGCAGGTAGCTGGTGTCCACCTGGTAGGGGCCCTGATCACAGCAGCAGGTAGCTGGTGTCCACCTGGTGGGGGCCCTGATCACAGTAGCAGGTATCTGGGGTCCACCGGTGGGGGCCCTGATCACAGCAGCAGGTAGCTGGTGTCCACCTGGTGGGGGCCCTGATCACAGCAGCAGGTATCTGGTGTCCACCTGGTAGGGGCCCTGATCACAGCAGCAGGTATCTGGTGTTCACCTGGTGGGGGCCCTGATCACAGCAGCAGGTATCTGGTGTCCACCTGGTGGGGGCCCTGATCACAGCAGCAGGTATCTGGTGTCCACCTGGTGGGGGCCCTGATCACAGCAGCAGATACCTGGTGTCCATCTGGTGGGGGCCCTGATCACATCAGCAGGTAGCTGGTGTCCACCTGGTAGGGGCCCTGATCACAGCAGCAGGTATCTGGTGTCCACCTGGTGGGGGCCCTAATCACAGCAGTAAGTATCTGGTGTCCACGTGGTGGGGGCCCTGATCACAGCAGCAGGTATCTGGTGTCCACCTGGTGGGGGCCCTGATCACAGCAGCAGGTATCTGGTGTCCACCTGGTGGGGGCCCTGATCACAGCAGCAGGTATCTGGTGTCCACTTGGTGGGGGCCCTGATCACAGCAGCAGGTATCTGGTGTCCACCTGGTGGGGGCCCTGATCACAGCAGCAGGTATCTGGTGTCCACCTGGTGGGGGCCCTGATCTCAGCAGCAGGTATCTGGTGTCCACCTGGTGGGGGCCCTGATCACAGTAGCAGGTAGCTGGTGTCCACCTGGTGGGGGCCATAATCACAGCAGCAGGTATCTGGTGTCCACCTGGTGGGGGCCCTGATCACAGCAGCAGGTATCTGGTGTCCACCTGGTGGGGGCCCTGATCACAGTAGCAGGTAGCTGGTGTCCACCTGGTGGGGGCCCTGATCACAGTAGCAGGTAGCTGGTGTCCACCTGGTGGGGGCCATAATCACAGCAGCAGGTATCTGGTGTCCACCTGGTGGGGGCCCTGATCACAGCAGCAGGTATCTGGTGTCCACGTGGTGGGGGCCCTGATCACAGTAGCAGGTAGCTGGTGTCCACCTGGTGGGGGCCCTGATCACAGTAGCAGGTAGCTGGTGTCCACCTGGTGGGGGCCATAATCACAGCAGCAGGTATCTGGTGTCCACCTGGTGGGGGCCCTGATCACAGCAGCACGTATCTGGTGTCCACCTGGTGGGGCACTGATCACAGTAGCAGGTAGCTGGTGTCCACCTGTTGGGGGCCCTGATCACAGCAGCAGGTATCTGGTGTCCACCTGGTGGGGGCCCTGATCACAGCAGGAGGTATCTGGTGTCCACCTGTTGGGGGCCCTGATCACAGTAGCAGGTAGCTGGTGTCCACCTGGTAGGGGATATGATCACAGCAGCAGGTAGCTGGTGTCCACCTGGTGGGGGCCCTGATCACAGCAGCAGGTATCTGGTGTCCACCTGGTGGGGCCCTGATCACAGTAGCAGGTAGCTGGTGTCCACCTGGTGGGGGCCCTGATCACAGCAGCAGGTAGCTGGTGTCCACCTGGTGGGGGCCCTGATCACAGCAGCAGGTACCTGGTGTTCACCTGGTGGGGGCTCTGATCACAGTAGCAGATATCTGGTGTCCACTTGGTGGGGGCCCTGATCACAGCAGCAGGTAGCTGGTGTCCACCTGGTGGGGGCCCTGATCACAGCAGCAGGTATCTGGTGTCCACCTGGTAGGGGCCCTGATCACAGCAGCAGGTATCTGGTGTCCACCTGGTGGGGGCCCTGATCACAGCAGCAGGTATATGATGTCCACCTGGTAGGGGCCCTGATCACAGCAGCAGGTACCTGGTGTTCACCTGGTGGGGGCTCTGATCACAGTAGCAGATATCTGGTGTCCACTTGGTGGGGGCCCTGATCACAGCAGCAGGTATCTGGTGTCCACCTGGTGGGGGCCCTGATCACAGCAGCAGGTATCTGGTGTCCACCTGGTAGGGGCCCTGATCACAGCAGCAGGTATCTGGTGTCCACCTGGTGGGGGCCCTGATCACAGCAGCAGGTATCTGGTGTCCACCTGGTAGGGGCCCTGATCACAGCAGCAGGTATCTGGTGTCCACCTGGTAGGGGCCCTGATCACAGCAGCAGGTATCTGGTGTCCACCTGGTGGGGGTCCTGATCACAGCAGCAGGTATCTGGTGTCCACTTGGTGGGGGCCCTGATCACAGCAGCAGGTAGCTGGTGTCCACCTGGTGGGGCCCCTGATCACAGCAGCAGGTATCTGGTGTCCACCTGGTGGGGGCCCTGATCACAGCAGCAGGTATCTGGTGTCCACCTGGTGGGGGCCCTGATCACAGTAGCAGGTAGCTGGTGTCCACCTGGTGGGGGCCATAATCACAGCAGCAGGTATCTGGTGTCCACGTGGTGGGGGCCCTGATCAGAGAAGCAGGTATCTGGTGTCCACCTGGTGGGGCCCTGATCACAGTAGCAGGTAGCTGGTGTCCACCTGGTGGGGGCCCTGATCACAGCAGCAGGTATCTGGTGTCCACCTGTTGGGAGCCCTGATCACAGCAGCAGGTATCTGGTGTCCACCTGGTGGGGGCCCTGATCACAGTAGCAGGTAGCTGGTGTCCACCTGGTGGGGGCCATGATCACAGCAGCAGGTAGCTGGTGTCCACCTGGTGGGGGCCCTGATCACAGCAGCAGGTATCTGGTGTCCACGTGGTGGGGCCCTGATCACAGTAGCAGGTAGCTGGTGTCCACCTGGTTGGGGCCCTGATCACAACAGCAGGTAGCTGGTGTCCACCTGGTGGGGGCCCTGATCACAGCAGCAGGTATCTAGTGTCCACCTGTTGGGAGCCCTGATCACAGCAGCAGGTATCTGGTGTCCACCTGGTGGGGGCCATGATCACAGCAGCAGGTAGCTGGTGTCCACCTGGTGGGGGCCCTGATCACAGTAGCAGGTATCTGGTGTCCACCTGGTGGGGGCCATGATCACAGCAGCAGGTAGCTGGTGTCCACCTGGTGGGGGCCCTGATCACAGTAGCAGGTAGCTGGTGTCCACCTGGTGGGGGCCATGATCACAGCAGCAGGTAGCTGGTGTCCACCTGGTGGGGGCCATGATCACAGCAGCAGGTAGCTGGTGTCCACCTGGTGGGGGCCCTGATCACAGTAGCAGGTAGCTGGTGTCCACCTGGTGGGGGCCATGATCACAGCAGCAGGTAGCTGGTGTCCACCTGGTGGGGGCCCTGATCACAGTAGCAGGTATCTGGTGTCCACCTGGTGGGGCCCTGATCTCAGTAGCAGGTAGCTGGTGTCCACCTGGTTGGGGCCCTGATCACAACAGCAGGTAGCTGGTGTCCACCTGGTGGGGGCCCTGATCACAGCAGCAGGTATCTGGTGTCCACCTGGTGGGGGCCCTGATCACAGTAGCAGGTAGCTGGTGTCCACCTGGTGGGGGCCATGATCACAGCAGCAGGTAGCTGGTGTCCACCTGGTGGGGGCCCTGATCACAGTAGCAGGTATCTGGTGTCCACCTGGTGGGGCCCTGATCTCAGTAGCAGGTAGCTGGTGTCCACCTGGTTGGGGCCCTGATCACAACAGCAGGTAGCTGGTGTCCACCTGGTGGGGGCCATGATCACAGCAGCAGGTAGCTGGTGTCCACCTGGTGGGGGCCCTGATCACAGTAGCAGGTATCTGGTGTCCACCTGGTGGGGCCCTGATCTCAGTAGCAGGTAGCTGGTGTCCACCTGGTGGAGCCCTGATCACAGTAGCAGGTAGCTGGTGTCCACCTGGTTGGGGCCCTGATCACAACAGCAGGTAGCTGGTGTCCACCTGGTTGGGGCCCTGATCACAGCAGCAGGTAGCTGGTGTCCACCTGGTGGGGGCCCTGATCACAGCAGCAGGTACCTGGTGTCCACCTGGTGGGGGCCATGATCACAGCAGCAGGTACCTGGTGTCCACCTGGTGGGGGCCCTGATCACAGCAGCAGGTAGCTGGTGTCCACCTGGTGGGGGCCCTGATCACAGTAGCAGGTAGCTGGTGTCCACCTGGTGGGGGCCCTGATCACAGCAGCAGGTACCTGGTATCCGCCTAGTTTAGAACACCGTCCAAGAGGAACTACAATATCTTGCATCTTGTGGTCCACGTTACGACCTGTTTATAGCCGGTGTAAAACATGGCGAGGTGATGGAGAATCTGGTGTTAGTGTGATGGAGGGACTAGCGTGGGTGTGATGGAGAATCTGGTGTTAGTGTGATGGAGGGACTAGCGTGGGTGTGATGGAGGGCTGGTGTTAGTGTGATGGAGGGACTAGCGTGGGTGTGATGGAGGGCTGGTGTGAGTGTGATGGAGGGACTAGCGTGGGTGTGATGGAGGGCTGGTGTGAGTGTGATGGAGGGACTAGCGTGGGTGTGATGGAGGGCTGGTGTGAGTGTGATGGAGGGACTAGCGTGGGTGTGATGGAGGGCTGGTGTGAGTGTTATGGAGGGACTAGCGTGGGTGTGATGGAGGGCTGGTGTGAGTGTGATGGAGGGACTAGCGTGGGTGTGATGGAGGGCTGGTGTGAGTGTTATGGAGGGACTAGCGTGGGTGTGATGGAGGGCTGGTGTGAGTGTGATGGAGGGACTAGCGTGGGTGTAATGGAGGGCTGGTGTTAGTGTGATGGAGGGACTAGCGTGGGTGTGATGGAGGGCTGGTGTGAGTGTGATGGAGGGACTAGCGTGGGTGTGATGGAGGGCTGGTGTGAGTGTGATGGAGGGACTAGCGTGGGTGTGATGGAGGGCTGGTGTGAGTGTTATGGAGGGACTAGCGTGGGTGTGATGGAGGGCTGGTGTGAGTGAGATGGAGGGACTAGCGTGAGTGTGATGGAGGGCTGGTGTGAGTGTGATGGAGGGACTAGCGTGGGTGTGATGGAGGGCTGGTGTGAGTGTGATGAAGGAATTGGTATTGGTGTGTTGAAAGGGCTGTTGTGAGTGTGATGGAGGAGCTGGCGTGGGCTTAGTGGATGGACTAGCGTTGGTGTGATGGAGGGACTGGTGTGTGTGTGATGGAGGGACTGGCGTGGACGTGAAGGAGAGGCTGGTGTGAACCTGATGGAGAGGCATGCGTGGGTGTGATGGAGGGGCTGTTGTGAGTGTGATGGCAGAGCTAATGTGTGTGTAATGGAGGGGCTGGCGTGGGTGTGATGGAGGGATTAGCATTAGTGTGGTGAAAGGACTAGCGTGGGTGTGATGGATGAATTGGTGTGTGGGTGTGATGGAGAGACTAGCGTGGGTGTGATGGAGGGATTAGCGTGGGTGTGATGGAGGGACTGACGTGGGTGTGATGGAGGGACTAGCGTGGGTGTGATGAAGGGACTGGCGAGGGTGTGATGGAGGGGCTGGTTTGTATGTAATGGAGGGACTAGCATGGGTGTGATGGAGGGACTGGAGGGACTAGCATGGGTGTAATGGAGGGACTGGAGGGACTAGCGTGGGTATGATGGAGGGTCTGGTGTGGATGTGATGGAGAGCCTTGTGTGAAGGTGACAAGATAAGATAAGATTTCGTTCGGATTTTTAACCCCGGAGGGTTAGCCACCCAGGATAACCCAAGAAAGTCAGTGCGTCATCGAGGACTGTCTAACTTATTTCCATTGGGGTCCTTAATCTTGTCTCCCAGGATGCGACCCACACCAGTCGACTAACACCCAGGTACCTATTTGCCGCTAGGTGAACAGGACAACAGGGTGAACAGGACAACAGGTGTAAGGAAACGTGTCGAAATGTTTCCACCCGACGGGAATCGAACCCGGGCCCTCCGTGTATGAAGCGGGAGCTTTAGCCACCAGGCCACCGGGCCACTGGCTGGCGTGGGTGTGATGGAGAGCCTGGTGTGAAGGTGATGGAGAGGCTGGCGTGGGTGTGATGGAGGGGCTGTTGTGAGTGTGATGGAGGAGCTGATGTGTATGTGATGGAGGAGCTGGTGTGAGTGTGATGGAGGGGCTGGCGTGGGAGTGATGAAATTGTGAATGTAGGCGTGATGAAGTTGTGGGTGTGGTCGTGGAATGCAGATACGGACTTTTTTATGTGTTAGTTACCATTTTGTCCTAGGCACATGGCATTTAGACACTATGCATGTTGTGTACTCATCTATTTCACCTATTTGTGGTTGCAGGGGTCGAGTCATAGCTCCTGGCCCCGCCTTTTCACTGATTGCTACTAGGTCCTCTCTCTCCCTGCTCCGTGAGCTTTATCATACCTCGCCTTTAAACTATGTATGGTTCCCGAATCCACTACGTCACTTTCTAGGCTATTCCACGGCCTGACTACTCTATGACTGAAGAAATACTTCCTAACATCCCTTTGATTCATCTGAGTCTTCAACTTCCAATTGTGACCTCTTGTTTCTGTGTCCCATCTCTGGAACATCCCGTCTTTGTCCACCTTGTCTATTCCGCGCAGTATTTTATATGTCGTTATCATGTCTCCCCTGACCCTCCTGTCCTCCAGTGTCATCAGGCCGATTTCTCTCAACCTTTCTTCGTAGGACAATCTCCTTAGATCTGGGACTAGTCTTGTTGCAAACCTTTGCACTTTCTAACTTTTTGACGTGCTTGACCAGGTGTGGATTCCAAACTGGTGCTGCATACTCCAGTATGGGCCTGACGTAAATGGTATACAGAGTCTTGAACGATTCCTTACTGAGGTATCGGAACGCTATCCGTAGGTTTGCCAGGCGCCCGTATGCTGCAGCAGTTATCTGATTGATGTGTGCTTCAGGAGATATGCTCAGTGTTATACTCACCCCCAGATCTTTTTCCTTGAGTGAGGTTTGCAGTCTTTGGCCATCTAGACTATATTGTGTCTGCGGTCTTCTTTGCCCCTCCCCAATCTTCATGACTTTGCATTTCGCAGGGTTAAACTCAAGGAGCCAGTTGCTGGACCAGGCTTGTAGCCTGTCCATGTCTTTTTGTAGTCCTACCTGATCCTCGTCCGATTTGATTCTTCTCATTAACTTTACATCGTCTGCAAACAAGGACACTTCTGAGTCTATCCCTTCCGTTATGTCATTCACATATACCAGAAACAGCACAGGTCCTAGGACCGACCCATGTGGAACCCCGCTTGTCACAGGCGCCCACTCTGACGCCTCGTCAAGTACCGTGACTCGTTGTTGCCTCCCTGTCAGGTATTCTCTGATCCATTGCAGTGCCTATCCTGTTACGTGTGCCTGATCCTCTAGCTTTTGCAGTAACCTCTTGTGAGGAACTGTGTCGAAGGCCTTCTTGCAGTCCAAAAAAATGAAGTCGATCCACCCCTCTCTCTCTTGTCTTACTTTTGTCACCTTGTCATAAAACTCTAGTAGGTTTGTGACACAGGATTTTCCTTCCCTGAAACCGTGCTTGTTGTCGATTATACACTTGTTTCTTTCCAGGTGCTCCACCACTCTCCTTCTGATGATCTTCTCCATGACTTTGCATACTATACTCGTTAGTGATACAGGTCTGTAGTTTAGTGCCTCATTTCTGTCTCCCTTTTTAAAAATTGGGACTACATTTGCCATCTTCCATACCTCAGGGAGTTGCCCAGTTTCAATTGATGTGTTGAAGATCTTTGTTAATGGCACACACAGCATCTCTGCTCCCTCTCTAAGGACCTACAGAGAGATGTTGTTTGGTCCCACCGCCTTTGAGGTGTCAAGTTCACATAGCAGCTTCTTCACCTCCCCCTTGGTTATGTGTACCTCATCCAGCACTTGTTGGTGTACCCACCTGTTCTGATTTCCTGGAGTCCTACTGGTTTCCACTGTAAATACTTCTTTAAATCTCGTGTTGAGCTCCTCACATACCTCTTGGTCGTTTCTTGTGAACTCCCCATCACCCTTCCTCAGTCTGATTACCTGGTCCTTGACTGCTGTTTTCCTCCTGATGTGGCTGTACAACAGCTTCGGGTCAGTCTTTACTTTAGATGCTATGTCATTTTCATATTGTCGCTGAGCCTCCCTTCTTTATCTGTGCATATTCGTTTCTGGCTCTTTGGCTAATCTCTTTATTTTCCTGAGTTCTCTGTCTTCTGTACCTTTTCCATTCTCTAGTACACCTAGTTTTTGCCTCCCTACACCTTTGGGTGAACCAAGGACTCGTTCTGTTCTTCCCATTATTTCTGTTTCCCTTGGGAATAAACCTCTCCTCTGCCTCCTTGCATTTTGTTGCCACATAGTCCATCATTTCTTGTACTGGTTTTCCTTTCAGTTCCCTCTCCCACTGAATGTCTTGCAGGAAGTTCCTCATTATTGAGTAGTTCCCCTTTTTGTAGTTTGTTTTTTCCCATCCTATTCCTGCTACTCTCTCCACTTGAAGCTCAACTATGTAGTCAAAGCACAGAACCACATGATCACTAACTCCCAGGGGCCTTTCATACATGATATTCTCGATGTATGAACTACTCAGGGCGAATACAAGGTCCAGTCTTGCTGGATCATCCTCACCTCTCTCTCTGGTAGTGTCTCTAACATGTTGATGCATGAGGTTTTCCAGTACCACATCCATCATCTTGGCTCTTTATGTTTCAGGACCCCCATGGGGCTCCAGGTTTTCCCAGTTAATCTCCTTATGATTAAAATCACCCATAACTAGTAACTTTGCTCCCCCCATGTGTGCTCTTCTGGCCACCTCGGCTAGTGTGTCGACCATTGCTCTGTTGCTCTCATCATATTCTTCTCTTGGCCTCCTGCAGTTCTGTGGTGGGTTGTACACTACTGCAATTATCACCTTATGTCCCTCAGACTGGATTGTTCCTACTAAGTAGTCCCTTTCGCCCGTGTCATCCATTCCTTCCATTTTCTCAAAACCCCACTGGTTTTTAATGAGCAGTGCAACTCCTCCTCCCCCTCTCCTCCCTCTGTCTTTCCTGAGGATTTGATATCCGGATGGAAAGATTGCATCTGTTATTATTCTGGTGAGTTTTGTTTCTGTGAGTGCTATTATGTCTGGGGATGTCTCCTTGATTCTTTCATGCCACACCTCACACTTATTTGTTATTCCATCTGTATTTGTATACCACACCTTCAACTTCTTTTCTGAGACTGTAGTCTGGGAGGTATATTGGGATTGAGGAAGTGGGAGACCTGATAAGGAACTATGGATGGTTGCTGTGGGGGTGGAGTTTGTAATGCAGTGGGTGGGGGCATTGGATATGGCATGGGTGTTTTGGTTTAGAATGTTTGGTTGCACTGGGGTTGACCTGGTTGGGGGGCTTCTGTAGCAAGTTGTGAGGGAGGCTGTATTTGATCTTCCTGGGTCTGGGATCTCCTGTCTGTCTCCTCCATCCCCTCTCTTTCCTCCTTTCGCTTTTGTACCATCTCTCTCAGTTTCTGCCTTTCTTCTAGTGTTGTCGCGGCCGTGATACACCTTCCTGTATGCCGGCATGTCCCTTAATCTTGCTTTCTCCTGCAGGATCCTGTTCCGAGTCGATTCTGCCTTGAAAGTCATTTTCATTGGCCGGGTTCTTCTTCTTGCAAACCCCTCTATTCTCCGAAAATTTTCCAGCTGGGTCATGTCATCTTCTCCTATTGCTTTTATGATGCTTTCAATTGCTTTTTTTCCCCTTGTTTTGCTTCATATGTTTCCCTTTCAACTTCCTGGAGCCCATACACAAAGACTGACCTCACCCTTTCATTCTCCTACTGCATATCCTTGTGTATCCACTCATTCAATTTAATTTCCTCCATTGCAGCTTTCCTTTCTTCAGTTTCGCTATTGTACTTTGGCTCTGTGGCCTGTCATTTTCCCTTCTCGGCTTTCCCTGGCCTCTGCTGTGGTCTGTTAGGGCCTCCACATATAGCTTAGCTCTTTCATTTACTACAGTCCCCTCTGATAGAACTTCTACATGCAGTTTTGCTCCTTTCTCTACAACGAGTGACTAGCTCCCCTAAGGTTTACTATACAATTAGTAGGAGTCTAAGAAATAAGATAGATGAGTTAAGATTGCTTGCAGGTGCAGGTAATATATATATTATTGCTATAATCGAGACCTGGTTCAACTTTATAGATAGAGAAATGCCCTCTGAATGCAACATACAGGGTTATAAACTATTCCACGCTGATGGGGTCAACAGGAAGAATGTTGGGGTGGCAATGTATGTCAGAGATAACTTAAATTGTGTAAGACGAGATGTAAGATTAGAAACATTGGACACAGAATCTGTTTGGCTGCAGTTTCTCGAATTGCGTGAAAAATTAATTTTGGTTGTGATTTATAGGCCCCCAAACCTTGATAGGGAGCGTGGTAGGCTGCTATGAGACGAAATTTATATGACATCTTGATATGAAAATGTTGTGTTAATGGGAGATTTTAACTTTAGACAAACTGATTGGAACAATGTGACAGGAAATCTTGAGTCTAATGACTTTCTTGATATGGTTCAGGACTGCTTTTTAAAACAGTCTGTGACAGAACTAACTAGAGGAAACAACCTGCTTGACTTGGTTCTTGCCAACAATGAATCACTAGTTAATAATCTTGAGGTTAATGATGAGCTAGGGGAAAGCAATCACAAATCACTTAGCTTCAATATAAAATGGAATTACCCAGATAACTGCAGTCAAGTCGCTGTCCCAGATTTCTGCTTGGCCGACTTCATGGGACTGAGAAAATACCTGGGTGGGCTAAATTGGGATGACCTTACTATGGGTCAAGTAGTGAGGGTTGGTTGCCAATATGACGTATTTCAGAGCATAGTGCTAGCTGCCCAGACGGCTTTTGTCCCAAGTAGGGAAATTAGACCTAACAAAAATGATCCCAAGTGGATAAATAATAGATTAAAACATATTGGTCAAAAGAGAAGCATATATAGGAGTATCAAAAGAGGGGATGGGCAGTTAAGATATCAATATATTCAATTAAAGAGAGAAATAAAAAAAGGAATAAGAAAAGCAAAGAGGGATTATGAAGCCAAAGTCGCAAGGGATTCGAAGACTAACCCAAAAGGGTTCTTTCAGGTATTTAGAAGTAAGATTAGGGACAAGATAGGCCCACTTAAGAGTAACTCAGGTCAGATCACTGAGAGTTATAAGGAGAAGTGTGAACTTTTCAGTACTTACTTCCTCTCAGTTTTTACTCAGGAAGATACTAGCGAAATTCCAGAAATAAGAAGTTACTTAGAACAGGACGATAATAAACTATGCACGATTGGGGTAACTAGTGATATGGTCCTCAGACAATTAGAGAAATTAAAACCCAAGAAATCCCAAGGCCTTGATTAACTGTTTGCCAGGGTTTTAGAGGAATGTAAAGAGAAACTTAGCATACCTTTGGCTAATCTTTTCAATATATCACTACAAACTGGCATAGTGCCAGACAAGTGAAAAATGGCAAATGTAATACCTATTTGCAAGGCAGGTGACAGGTCCTTAGCTTTGAACTATAGACCAATAAGCCTTACTTCCATAGTTGGTAAATTTATGGAATCAATAATTGCCGAAGCAATTCGTAGCCATCTTGAAAGGCATAAATTGATTAATGAATCTCAGCACGGTTTTACAATGGGGCGTTCCTGTCTTACGAATTTACTAACTTTCTTCACTAAGGTATTTGAGGAGGTAGATCATGGTATTGAATATGATATTGTGTATATGGCTTTCAATAAGGCTTTAGATAGAGTTCCACATCAGAGGCTGTTGAGAAAACTTAAGGCACACGGAACAGGACAAATTTTTTCCTGGGTAGAGGCATGGTTGACAAATAGGCAGAGGAGACTTCTCATTAATGGGGAGAAATCAGAATGGGGGCACGTCACAAGTGGTGTTCCACAGGGGTCAGTGTTGGGCCCCCTTGTTAATCACAATTTACATAAACGACAAGATAAGTTAATAAATAGCGACATAAGCAAATTTGCTGATGACACAAAAATAGGCCGGCCAATTCATTCTGACGAGGACATTAGAGCACTCCAGGATGATTTGAATAGACTGATGCAGTGGTCGGAGAAGTGACAGATGCAGTTCAATATAGACAAATGCAAAGTTCTAAATGTTGGACAGGACAATAACCATGCCACATATAAACTAAATAATGTAGATCTTAATATTAAGGATTGCGAAAAGGATTTAGGAGTTCTGGTTAGCAGTAATCTGAAACCAAGACAACAGTGCATAAGTGTTCGCAATAAAGCTAACAGAATCCTTGGCTGTTCAGGTTGTTCTTCAACTTTATATATCTTTGGTTAGGCTTCATTTAGATTATGCTGTACAGTTCCGGTCACCGTATTACAGAACAGATACAAATGCTCTGGAAAACGTACAAAGGAGGATGACAAAGTTGATCCCATGTATCAGAAGTCTTCCCTATGAGGATATACTGTGGGCCCTGAATCTGCACTCTCTAGAAAGGCGTAGAATTAGGGAGGATATGACTGAGGTGTATAAATGGAAAACAGGAATTAATAAAGGGGATGTAAATAGCGTACTAAAAATACCTAACATAGACAGGACTCACAGCAATGGCTTTAAATTGGAAAAAAATCAGATTCAGGAAGGATATAGGAAAGCACTGGTTTGGTAATAGAGTTGTGGATGAGTGGAACAAGCTCCCGAGTACAGTTATAGAGGCTAAGACGTTGTGTAGTTTTAAAAAAAATGTTGGATAAATACATGAGTGGTTGTGGGTGGGTGTGAGTTGGACCTGACTAGCTTGTGCTACTAGGTCGGATGCCGTGACTGACCTGACTAGGTCAAGGCGTTGGTTTAAGTCGGTGGGAGAAATGAACCTGCCTCGCATAGACCAGTAGGCTTGCTGCAGTGTTCCTTCTTTCTTATGTTCTTATAGGGTGAGTAACGCAGCATGATCCTACCCATCTTACCTTGACTCAGCGTGCACTCAGTGGGGTCATGACTGTGATCAGATCTACCTGGAGTTCACTACCTTCGTAACTAGATCAGCTATCAAAAACTTTGGGGTCCAGTCCCTGGACTCATTATGTACCTCTGAAATCTTATGACTATTGCCCACAGGATGGGCATGGGGTGCATAATAAAGATATTAAACTAAAAGGTGAGTAGGGTGATGCTTGCTACAAGTGAGGTAGAGTTTGGTCGTCGTGTCCAGGCTTGCTGGTAGTCGCCGGGACACATGTTTCTATTCTTAGGTATTAAGTTTAACTTCAAAATTACGAGAGCCTGTTGCAGCAATGAATCTACATTGTCATTGTATGTATGTGTGTATGTATGAGTGTATGTATGAGTGTATGTATGTATGTATAAATGTATGTATGTATAAATGTATGTATGATGCATGTATATATGTATGAGTGTATGTATGTATAAATGTATGTGCGTATCAATGTATGAATGTATGTGTATATATGTATGTACGAATGTATGCATGTATGTGTATATGTATGTATGTATGTAGGTATGTATGAATGCATGTACAGTAGTGCGCATATTAACTGGGACATTGATGAAATAAGACATTTATTTGGAAAATTAATGTTTATGTTAAAAATACACGGCAATGATACATGTGTGTATGTGTGCATGCATTTATGTATGTATATATGTATATTTATATAAAGTAGTCCAAGTGTCTTTCTCCTTCATTTATTTTCTCTCCAATAGATAATTTACGTCGTCCTGCTCTGGAATTAGATTATGCCGCTGATACGGCTGGTTATGGGATGATGGAGATATCATCATAAAAAATCTATTTCTTGGGTGTAAGAGTTAGGTCATTATGAGAGATGGTAACTCCAGTACTTCTGGAAGAAAACCTTCGAAGCTCCCGAAGCTGATGTGCCTTGACTGGAATAGTTGACAACATTCTTATTGCCCTACTGACGTCTTCCAGCTCAGGCTGACTGAATCCAGCATTTTGTTTGAATTCCAAGTTATGTGATGATATATGAATGGAAAACAATGACAGAGTTTTTACCCACTATGTGACTATTGTATACTAATGTTACATCTTGCTGTTACGACTTTGATGACGAAAATTAAATAAAATGTTCCTGGCTCCTAAAGGCTGCTCACACTGCTGTCTAGGTGTTATAAAATTACACTGAAGAACACAGCAAACCTTGGACCAGCATGTACTCATACATTAAACAATATTAATTATTAGGAAGGAAGGACAAAAACTCACCTGTATAAATATATATCTATATTAATAGTAACTTACATACAACTTATAACTACTACAAAAAACCACCAGACTCCAGTTCACATTAACTCACTAGCACACTGCTACTAATGAGTTAAACAAATCATCAGGGAGGCACCATGACATACACACCCCCGTCTTCACTTCTGTCTGGTAGACTAATTACCAGCAGGCAAAACATCATACAGTACTATCGCATACACAAACCTCTGCATACTAGGGCCTTACAAATAAACATGAGAGCACTTAAACACAAACACTTATAGTATACACTAAAAAAACTAACCAAATTACTTACTCAAACTACCGCCCAAGCATGATGACTTTACCCCCATCACCACCAACTCGTACTGAACTAAACACAGCTCTCATCTGCTACTGTCCTGGCCACTGCCTGATTGACAGGAATAAAACGCGTTCACTTTCAGGGAATAATACACGTTCACTTTCAGTATACTACATGGAAAATAACATTATATATGAAGCGTTATTTTACATAAATATTTTTTTTAGAATACTCGGTAACACTAATATAAAAAATCATCTCTCAACGGGGTACCTCCTAGCTCACTGGCGAGAACTTTTCGCAATCCAAGATTCCCTACACCTCAACACCTAGCAGTAAAAATAAGTACCCGTGTGTTGAATGACTGTTGTAGGTCGCATTCAAGGCAAATAGTGTGTTAGAAAAGTTTTCTCCTGCTGGAATGTCATATCCTGTGTAAGACAACACTCAACACCTGCCAGAAATATTCAAGTATTACCCAATGACGTTAAATAAAATAAAAACGCCCCTCAGCTGCTGGGATACACATACTCTCTGTCACTAGCTTCTCAGCAGTTGTTATGAATCTCCTGTTTGTGATCACCAGTCATTCCAGCTTTCCAGGTAAGTTTTCCAGTGCTAACATTATCACTGCCACTATATTTACAATTTTCGTACTTATTTGGTAAATATATTTTTTAGAACATTTTAAAGTGAATTTCACTGACATTATGAGGAGGTGTTATTTACCTACTCATACCAATATATACAATAGGGCTTAAGTGCTAGATTCACCACTATAACAACCACAACCACCAGAACCACACCCACTACCAAAATCCCAACGACAACCACAGCCACAACAGCAACAACTACAATAACACCCACAACAATACATACAACCATGACACGGCAGTTAAAACAACTACAACAACAACCACAGCCACGAACACCCAGCTGACCAGTCAGGAATTCATGACAGCCACCTACTTATCAGTCTGTCTATCACTTCATCCGGTAATTCATTCTATCATCCACCAACGCATCCATCTAACCGAGCAGACTGCACGCACCTGGGTCACTCCCTCGGCCCAACACCTTACTCTGAATACTGAAGATCTCAGCTGCCGCCCCAGAAGCAATATTTGCACCTACTACGGATAAATTTTCCCAACTAGAGACTACTCTTATGCTGCAGGATATATTTCCAAGTTTCGGAAATGGAAAACTATATTACACCAAGTAAGAGCTCTATTATACCGTCTGGTAACTAATGTATTGTGACGTCTGTGAGATATATTACAGCATCTTAATGTGATAGTATATGCTCTGGAATACATAGGATGGCATCTTATGATTGCCCCAAGAATATGGGTGGTACAGTGTGCCAACTCAGTGATATACTGGTCCATTTAGGGACTCTGTGATGCCTCTTACGGGTGGGCATTACGACGCTTGAACCATATCTTCTGCCTTGATTAGTGATTTAGTGATTAAATTAGTGGTTATACTACAGTGATTAGTGATTATATTGCACGTCTTTAGACTATGCTGAGTTGTCTGGGACCAAATCACACCACTTTGGTGCAGCAATGTTAGTAGCTTACTCAGAATTTCAGTTTTTTCAGCACTCGTACCTTTGGTGATGAGTTCCGAGAGTTTTTTTTACTCCTAGAGCCCGGCCATGGGCCAGGTTCGTCTGATGATTGCCTGGTCAACCTGGCTGTTGCTGCTGGTGGCCCGAAGCTCCACATATCCACCACAGACTGGTTTATTTGGTATCTGGCGAGGATACTTGTCCAGTGTGATTTTTTTTAATTGATCCACTGTAGATGTTGTACCCATTACTCTCTTGCATTTTACAGTGTCAAGTGTCGCTACTGCGTGATCAAGCAGTATGTGTGGTCAGGATATCTTTCTGTTTAATGTCTTAGTTGTAAATATAATTTAAAAACATTTGTTGTGCTCTTCCTAAACATTATTCAGTGAAATATGTTTTCCTCATTTTAGTGTTCACATATCTTGCTCACTGTATTATTTTGCTCTTTATATTATTTCAGTATCCAGTTGTTAGATCAGTTATGTACATTTCTCAGGTGCATTTACAGCCTTTGCTTTGGTCTCTCCTGTTCACATTTTCTTTATTAATTTCACCTTATGTACAAGCAAGGATATATCGGCTAACGTCTTCTGGCAGGTCGTTCAAGTATACCAAAGACAGTGTTGATCCGAGCACTGATCCTTGTGGAGCCCCACCTGTGGCACCTGTAAATTATTATGTATCTTGCCGGACAATTCATCGTTGTCTCGTTCCTATTAGGTATTCTTTGATCCACTGTTATGCCTTTCTAGTTAGACGGGCGTACTCATCTTGACCCAGTGTTTCGGACCAGTGCATTGGACCAGTGTCTCGGATCAGTGTCTTGGACCAGCGTCTTGGACCAGTGTCTTGGACCAGTGTCTTGGACCAGTATCTTGAACCAGTGTCTTGGACCAGTGTCTTGGACCAGTGTCTTGGACCAGTGTCTTGGACCAATGTCTTGACCCAGTGTATTGAACTAGTGTCTTGACCCAGTGTTTCGGACCAGTGTCTTGGACCAGTGTCCTGGACCAGAGTCTTGGACCAGTGTCTTGACCCAGTGTATTGGACCAGTGTCATGGACCAGTGTCTTGACCCAGTGTCTTGGACCAGTGTCTTTACCAATTGTCTTGGACCAGTGTCTTGGACCAGTGCCTTGACCCAGTGTCTTGGACCAGTGTCTTGGAACAATGTCTTGGACCAATGTCTTGAACCAGTGTCTTGGACCAGTGTCTTGGACCAGTGTCTTGGACCAGTGTCTTGGACAAGTGTCTTGGCCCAGTGTCTTGACCCAGTGTCTTGGAACAGTGTCTTGGACCAATGTCTTGACCCAGTGTCTTGTCCCAGTGTCCTGGACCAGTGTCTTGGACCAGTGTCTTGGACCAGTGTCTTGGACCAGTGTCTTGACCCAGTGTCTTGACCCAGTGTCTTGGAACAGTGTCTTGGACCAATGTCTTGACCCAGTGTCTTGGACCAGTGTCTTGGACCAGTGTCTTGACCCAGTGTCTTGACCCAGTGTCTTGGACCAGTGTCTTGGACCAGTGTCTTGGACCAGTGTCTTGGACCAGTGTCTTGACCCAGTGTTTCGGACCAGTGTCTTGGACCAGTGTCTTGACCCAGTGTCTTGGACCAGTGTCTTGGACCAGTGTCTTGACCCAGTGTCTTGGACCAGTGTCCTGACCCAGTGTCTTGGACCAGTGTTTTGGACCAGTGTCTTGGTCCAGTGTCTTGACCCAGTGTCTTGGAACAGTGTCTTGGACCAATGTCTTAACCCAGTGTCTTGGACCAGTGCCTTGACCCATTGTCCTGGACCAGTGTCTTGGACCAGTGTCTTGGACCAGTGCCTTGACTCAGTGTTTCTGACCAGTGTCTTGGACCAGTGTCTTGATCCAGTGTCTTGGACCAGTGTCTTGGACCAGTGTCTTGACCCAGTGTCTTGGACCAGTGTCTTGGACCAGTGTCTTGGACCAGTGTCTTGACTCAGTGTCTTGGAACAGTGTCTTGGACCAATGTCTTGGCCCAGTGCCTTGGACCATTGTCTTGACCCAGTGTCCTGGACCAGTGTCTTCGACCAGTGTCTTGACCCAGTGTCTTGGACCAGTGTCTTGACCCAGTGTCTTGGACCAGTGTCTTGACCTAGTGTTTCGGACCAGTGTCTTGGACCATTGTCTTGACCCAGTGTCTTGGACCAGTATCTTGGACCAGTGTGTTGACCTAGTGTCTTGGACCAGTCTCTTGGACCAGTGTCTTGGACCAGTGTGTTGGACCAGTGTCTTGACCCAGTGTCTTGGACCAGTGTCTTGGACCAGTGTCTTGACCCAGTGTCTTGGAACAGTGTCTTGGACCAGTGTCTTGACCCAGTGCCTTGGACCAGTGTCTTGACCCAGTGTCCTGGACCAGTGTCTTGGACCAGTGTCTTGACCCAGTGTCTTGGAACAGTGTCTTGACCCAGTGTTTCGGACCAGTGTCTTGGACCAGTGTCTTGGGCCAGTGTCTTGGACCAGTGTCTTGACCCAGTGTCTTGGACCAGTGTCTTGGACCAGTGTCTTGACCCAGTGTCTTGGACCAGAGTCTTTACCCAGAGTCTTGGACCAGTCTCTTTACCCAGTGTCTTAGAACAGTGTCTAGGACCAGTGCCTTGACCCAGTGTCTTTGACCAGTGTCTTGGACCAGTGTCTTGGACTAATGTCTTGACCCAGTGTTTTGGACCAGTGTCTTGGACCAGTGTCTTTACCCAGTGTCTTGGACCAGTGTCTTGGACCAGTGTCTTGACCCAGTGTCTTGACCCAGTGTCTTGGAACAGTGTCTTGGACCAAGGTCTTGACCCAGTGTCTTGGACCAGTGTCTTGACCCAGTGTCTTGGACCAGTGTCTTGGACCAGTGTCTTGGACCAGTGTCTTGACCCAGTGTCTTGGACCAGTGTCTTGGACCAGTGTCTTGACCCAGTGTCTTGGAACAGTGTCTTGGACCAGTGTCTTGACCCAGTGCCTTGGACAAGTGTCTTGACCCAGTGTCCTGGACCAGTGTCTTGGACCAGTGTCTTGACCCAGTGTCTTGGAACAGTGTCTTGACCCAGTGTTTCGGACCAGTGTCTTGGACCAGCGTCTTGGACCTGTGTCTTGGACCAGTGTCTTGGACCAGTGTCTTGACCTAGTGTCTTGGACCAGTCTCTTTACCCAGTGTCTTGGACCAGTGTCTAGGACCAGTGCCTTGACCCAGTGTCTTTGACCAGTGTCTTGGACCAGTGTCTTGGACCAATGTCTTGACCCAGTGTCTTGGACCAGTGTCTTGGACCAGAGTCTTTACCCAGTGTCTTGGACAAGTGTCTTGGACCAGTGTCTTGACCCAGTGTCTTGACCCAGTGTCTTGGAACAGTGTCTTGGACCAATGTCTTGACCCAGTGTCTTGGACCAGTGTCTTGACCCAGTGTCTTGGACCAGTGTCTTGGACCAGTGTCTTGCATCAGTGTCTTGACCCAGTGTCTAGGACCAGTGTCTTGGAACAGTGTCTTGGACCAGTGTCTTGGACCAGTGTTTTCACCCAGTGTCTTGCACCAGTGTCTTGACCCAGTGTCTAGGACCAGTGTCTTGACCCAGTGTCTAGGACCAGTGTCTTGACCCAGTGTCTTGGACCATTGTCTTGGACCAGTGTCTTGGTCCAGTGTCTTGACCCAGTGTCTTGGAACAGTGTCTTGGACCAATGTCTTGACCCAGTGTATTGGACCAGTGCCTTGACCGAGTGTCCTGGACCAGTGTCTTGGACCAGTGTCTTAGACCAGTGTTTTGACCCAGTGTTTCGGACCAGTGTCTTGGACCAGTGTTTTGGCCCTGTGTCTTGGACCAGTGTCTTGGACCAGTGTCTTGACCCAGTGTTTCGGACCAGTGTCTTGGACCAGCGTCTTGGACCAGTGTCTTGGACCAGTGTCTTTGACCAGTGTCTTGACCCAGTGTCTTGGACCAGTCTCTTTACCCAGTGTCTTGGACCAGTGTCTAGGACCAGTGCCTTGACCCAGTGTCTTTGACCAGTGTCTTGGACCAGTGTCTTGGACCAATGTCTTGACCCAGTGTCTTGGACCAGTGTCTTGGACCAGAGTCTTTACCCAGTGTCTTGGACAAGTGTCTTGGACCAGTGTCTTGACCCAGTGTCTTGACCCAGTGTCTTGGAACAGTGTCTTGGACCAATGTCTTGACCCAGTGTCTTGGACCAGTGTCTTGACCCAGTGTCTTGGACCAGTGTCTTGGACCAGTGTCTTGCACTAGTGTCTTGACCCAGTGTCTAGGACCAGTGTCTTGGACCAGTGTCTTGGAACAGTGTTTTGGACCAATGTCTTGACCAAGTGTCTTGGACCAGTGTCTTGACCCATTGTCTTGACCCAGTATCTAGGACCAGTGTCTTGACCCAGTGTCTTGGAACAGTGTCTTGGACCAATGTCTTGACCCAGTGTCTTGGACCAGTGTCTTGACCCAGTGTCCTGGACCAGTGTCTTGGACCAGTGTCTTGGACCAATGTCTTGACCCAGTGTCTTGGACCACAGTCTTGACCCAGTGTCTTGGACCAGTGTCTTGGACCAGTGTCTTGTCCCAGTGTCCTGGACCAGTGTCTTGGAACAGTGTCTTGACCCAGTGTCCTGGACCAGTGTCTTGGACCACAGTCTTGACCCAGTGTCTTGGACCAGTGTCTTGGACCAGTGTCTTGTCCCAGTGTCCTGGACCAGTGTCTTGGACCAGTGTCTTGACTCAGTGTCTTGGACCAGTGTCTTGACCCAGTGTCTTGGAACAGAGTCTTGATCCAATATCTTGGACCAGTGTCTTGACCCAGTGTCTTGGAACAGAGTCTTGATCCAATATCTTGGACCAGTGTCTTGACCCAGTGTCTTGGAACAGAGTCTTGATCCAATATCTTGGACCAGTGTCTTGAACCACAGTCTTGACCCAGTGTCTTGGACCAGTGTCTTGGACCAGTGTCTTGTCCCAGTGTCCTGGACCAGTGTCTTGGACCAGTGTCTTGACTCAGTGTCTTGGACCAGTGTCTTGACCCAGTGTCTTGGAACAGAGTCTTGATCCAATATCTTGGACCAGTGTCTTGACCCAATGTCTTGGAACAGAGTCTTTACCCAGAGTCTTGGACCAGTCTCTTTACCCAGTGTCTTAGACCAGTGTCTAGGACCAGTGCCTTGACCCAGTGTCTTCGACCAGTGTCTTGGACTAGTGTCTTGGACCAATGTCTTGACCCAGTGTTTTGGACCAGTGTCTTGGACCAGTGTCTTTACCCAGTGTCTTGGACCAGTGTCTTGGACCAGTGTCTTGACCCAGTGTCTTGACCCAGTGTTTTGGAACAGTGTCTTGGACCAAGGTCTTGACCCAGTGTCTTGGACCAGTGTCTTGACCCAGTGTCTTGGACCAGTGTCTTGGACCAGTGTCTTGGACCAGTGTCTTGACCCAGTGTCTTGGACCAGTGTCTTGGACCAGTGTCTTGACCCAGTGTCTTGGAACAGTGTCTTGGACCAGTGTCTTGACCCAGTGCCTTGGACAAGTGTCTTGACCCAGTGTCCTGGACCAGTGTCTTGGACCAGTGTCTTGAACCAGTGTCTTGGAACAGTGTCTTTTTTGACCCAGTGTTTCGGACCAGTGTCTTGGACCAGCGTCTTGGACCTGTGTCTTGGACCAGTGTCTTGGACCAGTGTCTTGACCCAGTGTCTTGGACCAGTCTCTTTACCCAGTGTCTTGGACCAGTGTCTAGGACCAGTGCCTTGACCCAGTGTCTTTGACCAGTGTCTTGGACCAGTGTCTTGGACCAATGTCTTGACCCAGTGTCTTGGACCAGTGTCTTGGACCAGAGTCTTTACCCAGTGTCTTGGACAAGTGTCTTGGACCAGTGTCTTGACCCAGTGTCTTGACCCAGTGTCTTGGAACAGTGTCTTGGACCAATGTCTTGACCCAGTGTCTTGGACCAGTGTCTTGACCCAGTGTCTTGGACCAGTGTCTTGGACCAGTGTCTTGCATCAGTGTCTTGACCCAGTGTCTAGGACCAGTGTCTTGGAACAGTGTCTTGGACCAGTGTCTTGGACCAGTGTTTTCACCCAGTGTCTTGCACCAGTGTCTTGACCCAGTGTCTAGGACCAGTGTCTTGACCCAGTGTCTAGGACCAGTGTCTTGACCCAGTGTCTTGGACCATTGTCTTGGACCAGTGTCTTGGTCCAGTGTCTTGACCCAGTGTCTTGGAACAGTGTCTTGGACCAATGTCTTGACCCAGTGTATTGGACCAGTGCCTTGACCGAGTGTCCTGGACCAGTGTCTTGGACCAGTGTCTTAGACCAGTGTTTTGACCCAGTGTTTCGGACCAGTGTCTTGGACCAGTGTTTTGGCCCTGTGTCTTGGACCAGTGTCTTGGACCAGTGTCTTGACCCAGTGTTTCGGACCAGTGTCTTGGACCAGCGTCTTGGACCAGTGTCTTGGACCAGTGTCTTTGACCAGTGTCTTGACCCAGTGTCTTGGACCAGTCTCTTTACCCAGTGTCTTGGACCAGTGTCTAGGACCAGTGCCTTGACCCAGTGTCTTTGACCAGTGTCTTGGACCAGTGTCTTGGACCAATGTCTTGACCCAGTGTCTTGGACCAGTGTCTTGGACCAGAGTCTTTACCCAGTGTCTTGGACAAGTGTCTTGGACCAGTGTCTTGACCCAGTGTCTTGACCCAGTGTCTTGGAACAGTGTCTTGGACCAATGTCTTGACCCAGTGTCTTGGACCAGTGTCTTGACCCAGTGTCTTGGACCAGTGTCTTGGACCAGTGTCTTGCACTAGTGTCTTGACCCAGTGTCTAGGACCAGTGTCTTGGACCAGTGTCTTGGACCAGTGTCTTGGACCAGTGTTTTGACCCAGTGTCTTGACCCAGTGTCTAGGACCAGTGTCTTGACCCAGTGTCTTGGAACAGTGTTTTGGACCAATGTCTTGACCCAGTGTCTTGGACCAGTGTCTTGACCCATTGTCTTGACCCAGTATCTAGGACCAGTGTCTTGACCCAGTGTCTTGGAACAGTGTCTTGGACCAATGTCTTGACCCAGTGTCTTGGACCATTGTCTTGACCCAGTGTCCTGGACCAGTGTCTTGGACCAGTGTCTTGGACCAATGTCTTGACCCAGTGTCTTGGATCACAGTCTTGACCCAGTGTCTTGGACCAGTGTCTTGGACCAGTGTCTTGTCCCAGTGTCCTGGACCAGTGTCTTGGAACAGTGTCTTGACCCAGTGTCCTGGACCAGTGTCTTGAACCACAGTCTTGACCCAGTGTCTTGGACCAGTGTCTTGGACCAGTGTCTTGTCCCAGTGTCCTGGACCAGTGTCTTGGACCAGTGTCTTGACTCAGTGTCTTGGACCAGTGTCTTGACCCAGTGTCTTGGAACAGAGTCTTGATCCAATATCTTGGACCAGTGTCTTGACCCAGTGTCTTGGAACAGAGTCTTGATCCAATATCTTGGACCAGTGTCTTGACCCAGTGTCTTGGAACAGAGTCTTGATCCAATATCTTGGACCAGTGTCTTGAACCACAGTCTTGACCCAGTGTCTTGGACCAGTGTCTTGGACCAGTGTCTTGATCCAGTGTCTTGGAACAGTGTCTTGGACCAGTGTCTTGACTCAGTGTCTTGGACCAGTGTCTTGACCCAATGTCTTGGAACAGAGTCTTGATCCAATGTCTTGGAACAGAGTCTTGATCCAATGTCTTGGACCAGTGTCCTGACCCAATGTCCTTGGAGGAATTTCTCCCTTTTCTGCTCGCTTCTTCTTTTATTTTCTGTTCCTCGTTTTGCTACCCGTAGTTTTTCCAAGCTCTGTCGTTATTTAGCTTTGCGCATCTCTGTGTCTGACTGGAACACGGGGGCTGTTCTTACCATCGATTTTTCTACTTCTTGGTATGAAGTTCTCCTCCTGGCACTCTCCCCTTCTGTGTGTATGTATGTACCCACCTAGTTGTGGTTGCAGCGGTCGAGTCACAGCTCCTGGCCCCGCCTCCTTACTGGACGCTACTAGGTCACTCTTCCTGCTCCATGAGCTTTATCATACCTCTTCTTAAAGCTAAGTATGGACTCTACCTCCACTACATCACTTTCTGACAACTCTGTGACTGAAGAAATACTTCCTAGCATCCCTGTGGTTCATCTGAGTCTTCAACTTCCAATTGTGACCCCTTGTTGTTGTGTCCCATCTCTGCAACATCCTGTCTCTGTCCACCTTTTCAATTCCTCTCAGTATTTTGTGTCGTTATTATGTCCCCCCTATCTCTCCTGTCCTCCAGTGTCGTCAGGTTGATTTCCCTTAATCTCTCCTAGTAGGACATACCCCTTAGCTCCGGGACTAGTCTTGTTGCAAACCTTTACACTTTCTCTAATTTCCGTATGTGTTGGCTAGGTGTGGGTCCCATACTGGTGCTGCATACTCCAATATAGACCTGACATACACAGTGTACAGGATCCTGAACAATTCCTTGAGATATCGGAATGCTGTTCTGAGGTTTGCTAGGCGCTCATATGCTGCAACAGTTATTTGGTTAATGTGCGCCTCACTAGATGTGCCCATTGTTATATTCTCCCCAAGATCCATTCCTTGAGTGAGGTTTATTGTATCTGGTCCCCTACACTGTATTCCGTCTGGGGTCTTCTTGCCCTTCCCCAGTCTTCATGACTTTGCACTTGATGGGGTTGCACTCCAGGAGCCAGTTTCTGAACCAAGCCTGCAGCCTATCCAGATCCCTTAGTAGTTCTTCCTGGCCCTCGTCCGATTGAAATTTTCTCAACACCACTTCATCTGCAAACAGGGTCACTTCTGAGTCTATTCCTTCCGTCATGTCGTTCACATATACCAAAAACAGCACCGGTCCTAGGACTGACCCCTGTGGAACCCCGCTCGTCACAGGCGCCCACTCTGACACTTCGTCTCTTATCATGTCTCTCTGATGTCTTCCCGACAGGCATTCCCTGATCCATTGCAGCGCCTTCCCTGTTGTACCTGCCTGGTCCTCCAACTTGTGCACTAATCTCTTCTGTGGAACTGTGTCAAAAGTCTTCTTACAGTCCAAGAAAACGCTCTATACCCACCCCTCTCTCCCTCTTGTCTTACTGCTGTCACCCTGTCATAGAACTCCAGTAGGTTTGTAACACAGAAATTTCCCATCCCTGAAACCGTGCTTGTTGTCTTTGATAAGCTCATTCGTTTCTAGGTGCTCCACCACTCTTCTGATGATCTTCTCCATGACTTTACATACTATAAACGTTAGTGACACTGGGCTGTAGTTTAATTCTTCGTGTCTGTCTCTTTTTTTTTAAATTTGGAACTACATTTGCTGCCTTCCATACTTCAGGTAGTCGCCCTGTTTCAATAGATGTGTTGAAGGTTCTTGTTAGTGGCATGGATAGCGCCTCTGCTCCCTCTCTCAGGACCCATGGAGAGATGTTATCCGGCCCCATCGCCTTTGAGGTATCTAGCTCGCTTAGCAGCCTCTTCACTTCTTCCTCGGTTGTATGTATTGTAGGGAGCATTGAAATTTTGGTCAGGCATTGTTCCTTACATACATCTTAGATTCAGTGCCAAATAAGAAGTTGATTGATTGAGGTTTTGCCTACGGCATTTGGAATTGAGATTTTGGAATGTCTGTATTACTGAGTAGCGCAACACAGTGCTTTATGTTCTGTATCTATGTACTCTTGAGTATTTATAAACATTAACTAACTTTCTTTTCAGATACTCTGATTACTTATATACTTTATTACTGAAATGGCTACAATGTCAACGAGGAAAGCCACAGAACATGCATTGTTTGGTCATGACAGTGTTCTTCCAATGAACAAACTTCTTTCCAAATTCGATATGTTAAGGGACTGCTGGTGATATAAATGTGATGAAGGAAAGTTTACTGATGTTTCAGTGATTATCAAGACAGCAACTAAGGATTGTTCTGCACTATGGCAGAAATTAATTGGAGACAGAAAGGCTGTTCCCGTTCTCAGCCAGAAAACTATTAAGGGAAGATTGATAAAATTGTACAGTAGAAGAATAGAACTTAATAAGAACAAAAATATTTCCAAAAAAGCTACATTTCAGGAACAAATGAACGAGTTGTTTGATATATGTAGTTGTTTCTGTCCTGCTGCTCCTGTCAGGATGTAGGCTGCAAAATAAAGGTGTGTGACGGATAACATCTGGCCTGTAATTGTGATGTGAAAGTTCCTAAACGTGAGGTACAGCTCCTCCTTGACCAGAGAGGCGATAGGAAGATGAAAATTTGCTGTGTTGACATGACAGTAACGAGGATGTGGGACAGAGAAATGGTAGTAGAGGAGCAGGATGCAGCCAGAGCCAGGAAACAGCTGGAGGAAAGACAGAGTGAACCAGCAGCTGGAGATGTTTCTGGTTCTGACGATAATTCAAATAATGCCAGAGATAGTTCTTCTGTTGATACTGATGCTATGTCTGGAGTGGCCTGACTGCCAGCAGCTCACAGAACAAGACTTCCCACACTGGCAGCCACATGTGACAGATACTTGATCATTTTTTATGCTGGAGCTGCCATTGCTACCGCCACTTTAATGGACTTTGGCATTATCATCAAGGACGACAAAAATCAAGTTATTGAACCACAGAAGTTACAAGATGGCAGACACAAATACCGAATGGAGAGGCAATAATATGAGCTAGCAAACTTGGAAAATATCGCATCACTGTATTTTGATGGTAAGAAAACCTCCACTTGTGTAATGACAAAGAATGAGAAGACCAAGAAATGGGGTCCAAAGATAGTGGTGAAAAATCAATACGTCATCATGGTGGAGTCCGGCACTGAATATTTCACTCATGTGACTCCCAAGTCAGGCCATGGAAAGTAAATTGCCAAGACTATCTATACATTTCTGGTGGAACAGAAACTAACTCAGCAGCCTGTTGTATGTGCTGGTTGTGACGGAACCAACGTAAATATTGGAGCTGAAAATGGAGCCATTCATCATCTTGAAATGTTGCTTGGTCATCCAGTCCATTATTTCATCTGTCAACTTCATGGAAATGAGCTGCCATTCTGGGCTGTTTTCTACAACTATGACGGTAATCCAAGTGGTCCTGAGCACTGAGGAGGTCCCATTGGCAAGCATATCAAGGATCCTCTGTCTGAGCTGCCAGTTGTTGCTTTTCAGCCGATCAGTTTCACTGATTTCCCTGCTCTGAATGACAAGGTGGCAGAGGATCTGTCCTGGGACCAGAAATACTTGTATAGGATTTGCAAAGGAGTGATCACAGGTGTGGCTGATGACGACTTGGCTGCTCTTGTACCAGGTCCACCGTGTGTGTCAAGGTGGAATACTTTATGGAGTAGGATCCTTAGGCTGTACGTGGGAACATCAAGACCCAGTCAGGAGTTGAAAAGAGTCGTCATTATGATTTTAAAGTTCAGTGCTCCAATGTGGTTCCATATCAAGCTGCACCCTTATGTCAGACACTGTCCAAAGAACGTCTTCCAGTCACTGCAGTTTATGAGACATCTGAACAGTGAAGAAAAGAAGATAGTAAAGAAGACTGTCCAAAGAAATTCCTACTTTGCTCACACAGATCAGCTGCTTCTTGGTATGTGTGCTGATGAAGACATGACTATGAGAGACAAAGCTGTCTCAATGATAAGAAAAATTAGAGAAGAGAATCAGCAGACAGAAGAAAGTACTGAGAGCTCTGATGAGGATGGAGAAGATTTTGCTGATGCTGTTGACGAGGACTTGTTAATCTACACTGATTATGAGGATGACAGTGAAGATGAAGAGAATTACAATGTAGCTCCTACTTTCAACTCAAGAAAAGTAGTGATTCCCAAACTAAAATGTCAAGCAAAGAACTATCATTCCATGATTGACTGGAAGACTGAACTCAAAACTGAGCCCCCTTTCATTGCTCCTCTATTAGATCAACAGGTTCTGAAAATTATTGAGACTCCACTGGAGGCTCCCAAGTGACCAAACAACACTCAAGCTGTTGAGAGAGGGATGAAATTGATGACTGAAGTTTGTACGGAAGTGACTGGACAGAAGGCAAGAGATGGATATATCAGGCAAAGGATATTTTCCAGGAAAGTGATGCCCAAGTTCTGCACAAAGAAAGACTTCACTTACAACTTGTAATAGTTTAAAATTAAGTAGTTGATGATTAATATAACCCATGTACATTTGATTATACAGACTTCACAACCAAAAATGATATAAACCATGTACACTTGATTATTATCCTGACAACCAATAAATTATAACTAATTGCTTTCAATGGTGTATAATTTGACGAAAAGTTAATCGCGATGCTGCAGGGTAAATGGGCATGAAATGGTCTGAAATTTTGCACAGAAGTTTGTTGTGACCATACAAATAATGCCTGAAAAGTGCAGCTTGCATCTCAAAAATTTGTATTTTTTTCAGTGCTCCCTAATGTACTGTGTCTTATACTTATATCTTATCTTTCTGGGGTACCTTCTGTCTCCTCTGTGAACACTTCTCTGAATCTCAAGTTGAATTCCTCACATACTTCTCGGTCGTGTCTTGTGATCGCCCCTCCTTCCTTTCTTCCTCAGCCTGATTACCTGGTCCATGACTGTTGTTTTCCTCCTGATGTGGCTGTACAACAGCTTTGGGTCACATTTGGATTCTGCTGCTATGTCATTTTCGTATAGTCGTTGGGCCTCCCTTCTTACCTGTGCATATTCGTTTCTGGCTCTACGACTGCCTCCCTTATTCTCCTGGGTTCTTTGTCTTGTATACTTTTTCCATTCTCTAGCACACTTGGTTTTGGCCTCTCTACACCTTTGAGTGAACAAAGGGGCTGATCCTGGCCCTCTCGTTATTTCTGTTACCCTTGTATAACAACCTCTCCTCAGCTTCCTTGCATATTGTTGTCACATATTCCATCATCTCATTTACTGACTTCCCTGCCAGTGCCCTGTCCCACTGAACCTTGTGCAGGAAATTCTTCATGCCTGTGAAGTTCCCTCTCTTGTAGTTTGACTTCATTTTTCCTGCCCTTCCTACTTCCTTCTCCACCTGGAACTCTATTATGTATTCGAAGCTCAGAACCACATGATCACTGGACCCGAGGGGTCATTCATATGTGATATCCTCAATATCTGCACTACTGAAGGAGAGTACTAGGTTCAGTCTAGCTGGTTCGTCCTCTCCTCTCTCTCTGGTAGTGTCCCCTACGTGTTGGTACATGAGGTTTTCCAGTACAACTTCCATCATCTTAGCCCTAAAAGTTTCTGGGCCCCCATTTGGCTCCAGGTTCTCCAAGTGTGTGTGTGTGTGTGTGTGTGTGTGTGTGTGTGTGTGTGTGTGTGTGTGTGTGTGTGTGTGTGTGTGTGTGTGTGTGTGTGTGTGTGTGTGTATGTGTGTGTGTGTGTGTGCAGATGTTATGTACACTAAAATAGAGAGTTTACATGGAGAGGGTTTCAGGGGTCAACGCCCCCGCGGCTCGAATAGGAGTAACAGCCTGGTTAATCAAACCCTGATCCACAATGAGGCCTGATCTCAGACCTGAGTGCATCATCATCTTGCATCATTGATGATGCGGAAGTCTGTAACTGTTGCGTCATTAATGTGCTCACATGTAGGCAGATATACATGTAAGCAGACACACAGGTAGGCAGATACATAGGTAATCAGTCAACTGGATAAGCAGAGACACAGATAGGTAGAAAAACAGGAAGGCAGGCAGGAAGTCACAGAGAGAGAGAGAGAGAGAGAGAGAGAGAGAGAGAGAGAGAGAGAGAGAGAGAGAGAGAGTACACCTAAAAATTATCTCTTCAATAAGCTGTTACCAGGGCAAGGTTCCAATATAAGCTGGGTAGGATAGCAGCTTCTGCCTTGTAGGATACACGAAGGTGTCTCCGTCCCTAATCCTTTCGAGTCCTTAGGAGTAGAAATTAAGGAAAAGAAAGTGCAGTGTCATGTTCTGATCATAGTAAAAGGATATGTATACACTGGCTTACTGATGCTGTGGAGTGTGTGTGTGTGTGTGTGTGTGTGGCTGCAGGGGTCGAGTCATTGCTCCTGGTCCCGCCTCTTCAACGGCCGCTACTAGATCCACTCTCTCCCTACTCCATGAGTTTTATCATTCCTCATTTAATGCTATGAATGGATCCTGCCTCCACTACATCACTTTCCTGACTGTACCACTTCCTGACAACTCTATAACTGAAGAAGTACTTCCTAACATCTTTGTGACTCATCTGAGTTTTCAACTTCCAGTTGTGACCCCTTGTTGCTGTATCACATCTCTGAAACATTCTGTCCCTATCCACCTTGTCAATTCCTCTTAGTATTTTTTCGTTGTTATCGTGTCCGCCGTATCCCTCCTGTCCTCCAGTATTGTCAGGTTGACTTCCTTTAACCTCTCCTCGTAGAGCAAAGCTTTCTTACAGTCAAAGAAGATACAGTCTACCCAGTCCTATCACTCCTGTCTTCTGTTACTTTATCTCTCAGGACCCAAGGAGAGGTATTATCCGGGCCCACCGTGTGTGTGTGTGTGTGTGTGTGTGTGTGTGTGTGTGTGTGTGTGTACTCACCTACTCACATAATTGTGGCTGCAGGGGTCAAGACTCAGCTCCTGGCCCCGCCTCTTCACTGATCGCTACTAGGTCCTCTCTCTCTCTCTCTCTGCTCCCTGAGCTTTGTCATACCTCGTCTTAAAGCTATGTATGGTTCGTGCCTCCACTACATCACTTGCTAGACTTTTTCACATCCTGACAACTCTATGGCTGAAGAAATACTTCCTAAAATCCCTGTGACTCATCTGAGTCTTCAGCTTCCAATTGTGACCCCTTGTTTCTGTGTTCCCTCTCTGGAACATCCTGTCTCTGTCCACCTTATCTATTCCACGAAGTATTTTAGTATTTTGTATGTCGCTATCATGTCTCCCCTGACCCTCCTGTCTTCCAGTGTTGTCAGGCCGACTTCCCTCAACCTTTCTTCGTAGGACATTCCCCTAGCTCTGGAACCAGCCTTGTTGCAAACCTTTGTACTTTCTCTAATTTCTTGATGTGCTTGACCAGGTGTGGGTTCCAAACTGGTGCTGCGTACTCCAATATGGGTCTAACGTACACAGTGTAGTGTCTTGAACGATTCCTCACTAAGGTATCGGAACGCTATTCTCAGGTTTGCCAGGCGCCCATATGCCGCAGCAGTTATCTGGTTGATGTGTGCCTCCGGAGACGTGCTCGGTGTTATACTCACCCAAAGATCTTTCTCCTTGAGTGAGGTTTGCAGTCTTTGACCACCTAGCCTATACTCTGTGTGTAGTCTTCTTTGAACTTCCTCAATCTTCATGACTTTGCATTTGGCAGGGTTGAATTTGAGAAGCCAGTTGCTGGACCACTGTTCAGCCTGTCCAGGTCTCTTTGAAGTCCTGCCTCATCCTCATCTGATTTAATTCTCCTCATTAACTTCACATCATCTACGAACAGGGACACTGCTGAGTTTATCCCTTCCATCTTGTCATTCACATATACCAAAAATAGCATTGATCCTAGGACTGACCCCTGTGGGACCCCGCTCGTCACAGGCGCTCACTGTAATACATCATCACGTACCATGACTCGTTGTTGCCTCCCTGTCAGGTATTCTCTGATCCATTGCAGTGCTCTTCCTGTTATACGCACCTGATCCTCTAGCTTCTGCACTAATCTCTTGTGAGTAGCTTTGTCGAAGGCCTTCCTGCAGTCCAGCAAAACGCAATCAACCCACCCCTCTCTCTCGTGTCTTACTTCTGTTACTCTGTCGACATAAAACTCCAGAAGGTTTGTGACACAGGATTTGCCTTCCATGAATCCATGCTGGTTGTCGTTTATAAACTTGTTCCGTTCCAGGTGCTCCACCACTCTCCTCCTGATAATCTTCTCCATGACTTTGCATACTGTACACGTCAGTGACACTGATCTGTAGTTTAGTGCCTCGTTTCTGTCTCCTTGTGTATGTGAGTGTTAGTTAGTTAGTTACCATTTTGTCCTAGGCACATGTCGAAGTGTGTGTGTGTGTGTGTGTGTGTGTGTGTGTGTGTGTGTGTGTGTGTGTTACATTCTTCTCTTATATCACCTATCGGCTCCAACCTATATCCGCCTCACCTGTTTTCACCTACTTTCATCTTTACAAAAAAGAAAATTCCTGCTCCTTGTCCATAAACCAAAGGTAGTTAAGTCCCATTTTTTCCCTGACTTTCTCCCTGCTTCTCTACCTGCCTTTCTCCCCGCTTCTTTGAATACCTTTCTTCCCGCTTCTCTACCTACCTTTCTTCCAGCTTCTCTACCTACCTTTCTTCCCGCCTCTCTACCTACCTTTCTCCCCGCTTCTCTACCTACCTTTCTCCCCGCTTCTCTACCTACCTTTCTCCCCGCTTTTTGAATACCTTTCTTCCCGCTTCTCTACCTACCTTTCTTCCAGCTTCTCTACCTACCTTTCTTCCCGCCTCTCTATCTACCTTTCTCCCCGCTTCTCTACCTACATTTCTCCCCGCTTCTCTACCTACCTTTCTTCCCGCTTCTCTACCTACCATTCTCCCCGCTTCTCTACCTACCTTTCTTCCCGCCTCTCTACATACAGTCTTCCCCGCTTCTCTACATACCTTCTTCCCCGCTTCTCTACCTACCTTTCTTCCCGCTTCTCTACCTACCTTTCTCTCCGCTTGTCTACCTACCTTTCTTCCAGCTTCTCTACCTACCTTTCTCTCCGCTTGTCTACCTACCTTTCTTCCAGCTTCTCTACCTACCTTTCTTCCCGCCTCTCTACCTACCTTTCTCCCCGCTTCTCTACCTACCTTTCTCTCCGCTTGTCTACCTACCTTTCTTCCCGCTTCTCTACCTACCTTTCTCTCCGCTTGTCTACCTACCTTTCTTCCAGCTTCTCTACCTACCTTTCTTCCCGCCTCTCTACCTACCTTTCTTCCCGCTTCTCTACCTACCTTTCTCTCCGCTTGTCTACCTACCTTTCTTCCAGCTTCTCTACTTACCCTTCTTCCCACTTCTCTACCTACCTTTATTCCCGCCTCTCTACCTACCTTTCTTCCCGCTTCTCTACCTACCTTTGTTCCCGCTTCTCTACCTACCTTTCTTCCCTCTTCTCTACCTACTTTTCTCCCCGCTTCTCTACCTACCTTTCTCCCCTCTTCTCTACCTTCCTTTCTTCCCGCCTCTCTACACCTTTTTCCCCGCTTCTCTACCTACCTTTCTTCCCGCTTCTCTACCTACCTTTCTCCCCGCTTCTCTACCTACCTTTCTCCCCGCTTCTCTACCTACCTTTCTCCCCGCTTCTCTGCCTACCTTTCTTAACGCTTCTCTACCTTCCTTTCTTCCAGCTTCTCTATCTATCTTTCTTCCCGCTTCTCTACCTACCTTTCTCCCCACTACTCTACCTACGTTTCTCCCCGCTTCTCTACCTACCTTTCTTCCCGCTTCTCTACCTACCTTTATTCCCGCCTCTCTACCTACCATTCTTCCCGCTTCTCTACCTACCTTTCTTCCCGCTTCTCTACCTACCTTTCTCCCCTCTTTTCTACCTTTCTTTCTTCCCGCCTCTCTACCTACCTTTCTCCCCGCTTCTCTACCTACTTTTCTCCCCGCTTCTCTACCTACCTTTGTTCCCGCTTCTCTGCCTACCTTTCTCCCCACTGCTCTACCTACGTTTCTTCCCGCTTCTCTACTTACCTTTCTCTCCGCTTCTCTACCTACCTTTCTCCCCGCTTCTCTACCTACCTTTCTTCCCGCTTCTCTGCCTACCTTTCTCCCCGCTTCTCTACCTACCTTTCTCCCCGCTTCTCTACCTACCTTTCTTCCCGCTTCTCTACCTACCTTTCTTCCCGCTTCTCTACCTACTTTTCTCTCCGCTTCTCTACCTACCTTTCTTCCCGCTTCTCTACCTACCTTTGTTCCCGCTTCTCTACCTACCTTTCTCCCCGCTTCTCTACCTACCTTTCTCCCCGCTTCTCTACCTACCTTTCTCCCCGCTTCTCTACCTACCTTTCTCTCCGCTTCTCTACCTACCTTTCTCCCCGCTTCTCTACCTACCTTTCTTCCCGCTTCTCTACCTACCTTTCTTCCCGCCTCTCTACATACCTTTTTACCCGCTTCTCTACCTACCTTTCTCCCCACTTTTCTACCTACCTTTCTCCCCGGTTCTCTACCTACCTTTCTCCCCACTTCTCTACCTACCTTTCTCCCCGGTTCTCTACCTACCTTTCTTCCCGCCTCTCTACATACCTTTTTACCCGCTTCTCTACCTACCTTTCTCCCCACTTCTCTACCTACCTTTCTCCCCGGTTCTCTACCTACCTTTCTCCCCACTTCTCTACCTACCTTTCTCTCCGCTTGTCTACCTACCTTTCTTCCAGCTTCTCTACCTACCTTTCTTCCCGCCTCTCTACCTACCTTTCTCCCCGCCTCTCTACCTACCTTTCTCTCCGTTTGTCTACCTACCTTTCTTCCCGCTTCTCTACCTACCTTTCTCTCCGCTTGTCTACCTACCTTTCTTCCAGCTTCTCTACCTACCTTTCTTCCCGCCTCTCTACCTACCTTTCTTCCCGCTTCTCTACCTACCTTTCTCTCCGCTTGTCTACCTACCTTTCTTCCAGCTTCTCTACTTACCCTTCTTCCCACTTCTCTACCTACCTTTATTCCCGCCTCTCTACCTACCTTTCTTCCCGCTTCTCTACCTACCTTTGTTCCCGCTTCTCTACCTACCTTTCTTCCCTCTTCTCTACCTACTTTTCTCCCCGCTTCTCTACCTACCTTTCTCCCCTCTTCTCTACCTTCCTTTCTTCCCGCCTCTCTACACCTTTTTCCCCGCTTCTCTACCTACCTTTCTTCCCGCTTCTCTACCTACCTTTCTCCCCGCTTCTCTACCTACCTTTCTCCCCGCTTCTCTACCTACCTTTCTCCCCGCTTCTCTGCCTACCTTTCTTAACGCTTCTCTACCTTCCTTTCTTCCAGCTTCTCTATCTATCTTTCTTCCCGCTTCTCTACCTACCTTTCTCCCCACTACTCTACCTACGTTTCTCCCCGCTTCTCTACCTACCTTTCTTCCCGCTTCTCTACCTACCTTTATTCCCGCCTCTCTACCTACCATTCTTCCCGCTTCTCTACCTACCTTTCTTCCCGCTTCTCTACCTACTTTTCTCCCCGCTTCTCTACCTACCTTTCTCCCCTCTTTTCTACCTTTCTTTCTTCCCGCCTCTCTACCTACCTTTCTCCCCGCTTCTCTACCTACTTTTCTCCCCGCTTCTCTACCTACCTTTGTTCCCGCTTCTCTGCCTACCTTTCTCCCCACTGCTCTACCTACGTTTCTTCCCGCTTCTCTACTTACCTTTCTCTCCGCTTCTCTACCTACCTTTCTCCCCGCTTCTCTACCTACCTTTCTTCCCGCTTCTCTGCCTACCTTTCTCCCCGTTTCTCTACCTACCTTTCTCCCCGCTTCTCTACCTACCTTTCTTCCCGCTTCTCTACCTACCTTTCTTCCCGCTTCTCTACCTACTTTTCTCTCCGCTTCTCTACCTACCTTTGTTCCCGCTTCTCTACCTACCTTTGTTCCCGCTTCTCTACCTACCTTTCTCCCCACTTCTCTACCTACCTTTCTCCCCGCTTCTCTACCTACCTTTCTCCCCGCTTCTCTACCTACCTTTCTCTCCGCTTCTCTACCTACCTTTCTCCCCGCTTCTCTACCTACCTTTCTTCCCGCTTCTCTACCTACCTTTCTTCCCGCCTCTCTACATACCTTTTTACCCGCTTCTCTACCTACCTTTCTCCCCACTTCTCTACCTACCTTTCTCCCCGGTTCTCTACCTACCTTTCTCCCCACTTCTCTACCTACCTTTCTCCCCGGTTCTCTACCTACCTTTCTTCCCGCCTCTCTACATACCTTTTTACCCGCTTCTCTACCTACCTTTCTCCCCACTTCTCTACCTACCTTTCTCCCCGGTTCTCTACCTACCTTTCTCCCCACTTCTCTACCTACCTTTCTCCCCGGTTCTCTACCTACCTTTCTTCCCGCCTCTCTACATACCTTTTTACCCGCTTCTCTACCAACATTTCTCCCCACTTCTCTACCTACCTTTCTCGGCGGGTCTCTACCTACCTTTCTCCCCACTTCTCTACCTACCTTTCTCCCCGGTTCTCTACCTACCTTTCTTCCCGCCTCTCTACATACCTTTTTACCCGCTTCTCTACCTACCTTTCTCCCCACTTCTCTACCTACCTTTCTCCCCGGTTCTCTACCTACCTTTCTTCCCGCCTCTCTACATACCTTTTTCCCCGCTTCTCTACCTACCTTTCTCCCCACTTCTCTACCTACCTTTCTCCCCACTTCTCTACCTACCTTTCTCCCCGCTTCTCTACCTACCTTTCTTCCCGCCTCTCTACATACCTTTTTACCCGCTTCTCTACCTACCTTTCTCCCCACTTCTCTACCTACCTTTCTCCCCGGTTCTCTACCTACCTTTCTTCCCGCCTCTCTACATACCTTTTTACCCGCTTCTCTACCTACCTTTCTCCCCACTTCTCTACCTACCTTTCTCCCCGCTTCTCTACCTACCTTTCTCCCCGGTTCTCTACCTACCTTTCTCCCCACTTCTCTACCTACCTTTCTCCCCGCTTCTCTACCTACCTTTCTCCCCGGTTCTTTACCTACCTTTCTTCCCGCCTCTCTACATACCTTTTTACCCGCTTCTCTACCTACCTTTCTCCCCACTTCTCTACCTACCTTTCTCCCCACTTCTCTACCTACCTTTCTCCCCGCTTCTATACCTACCTTTCTCCCCGCTTCTCTACCTACCTTTCTCCCCACTTCTCTACCTACCTTTCTTCCAGCTTCTCTACCTACCTTTCTCCCCGCTTCTCTACCTCTCTCTCATTTACTCTTCCGCCTATCTATCATACCCTCCTATTAACCATTGCTCCTGTCTATCATGCCATCCAGTCTGACATATCGTCCTATCTCTCATACCTTCCTCCTATCTATTATACCCTCGTCCTATCTATCATACCCTCTGCTTATCTATTATACCCATCCTCCCATCTATCATGCTCTCCTATCCAGCATACCTTCCTATCTATCATACCCTCCTCCTATCTATCATACCCTCCTCCAATCTGGCTACCCTATTTCTATCTATCATACCATCCTCCTATCTATCATACCCTCCTCCTATCTATCATACCCTCCTCCTATCTATCATACCCTCCTCCTATCTATCATACCCTCCTCCTATCTATCATACCCTCCTCCTATCTATCATACCCTCCTCCTATCTATCCTACCCTCCTCCTATATATCATACCCTCCCCGTATCTATCATACACTCCACCTATCTATCATAACCTCCCCCTATCTATTATACCCTCCCCTATCTATCATATCCTCCACCTATCTATCATACCCTCCACCTATCTATCATACCCTCCACCTATCTATCATAACCTCCACCTGTCTATCATACCCTCCACCTGTCTATCATACCCTCCACCTATCTATCATACCCTCCACCTATCTATCATACCCTCCCCCTATCTATCATACCCTCCCCTTATCTATCATACCCTCCACCTATATATCATACCCTCCCCCTATCTATCATACCCTCCACCTATCTATCATACCCTCAACCTATCTATCATACCCTCAAACTAGCTATCATACCCTGCACCTATCTATCGTACCCTCCACCTATCTATCATACCCTCCACCTATCTATCATACCCTCCACCTATCTATCATACCCTCCAACTAGCTATCATACCCTCCAACTAGCTATCATACCCTCCACCTATCTATCATACCCTCTACCTATCTATCATACCCTCCCCGTATCTATCATACCCTCCCCTTATCTATCATACCCTCCACCTATATATCATACCCTCCCCCTATCTATCATACCCTCCACCTATCTATCATACCCTCCACCTATCTATCATACCCTCCAACTAGCTATCATACCCTGCACCTATCTCTCATACCCTCCACCTATCTATCATACCCTCCACCTATCTATCATACCCTCCCCCTATCTATCATACCCTCCACCTATCTATCATACCCTCCACCTATCTATCATATCCTCCAACTAGCTATCATACCCTGCACCTATCTATCATACCCTCCACCTATCTATCATACTTTCCACCTATCTATCATACCCTCCACCTATCTATCATACCCTCCACCTATCTATCATACCCTCCAACTAGCTATCATACCCTCCACCTATCTATAATACCCTCCACCTATCTATCATACCCTCCACCTATCTGTCATACCCTCCACCTATCTATCATACCCTCCACCTATCTATCATACCTTCCACCTATCTATCATACCCTCCAACTAGCTATCATACCCTCCACCTATCTATCATACCCTCCACCTATCTATCATACCCTCCACCTATCTATCATACCCTCCACCTATCTATCATACCCTCCACCTATCTATCATACCCTCCACCTATCTATCATACCCTCCACCTATCTATCATACCCTCCACCTATCTATCATACCCTCCACCTATCTATCATACCCTCCACCTATCTATCATACCCTCCACCTATCTATCATACCCTCCACCTATCTATCATACCCTCCACCTATCTATCATACCCTCCACCTATCTATCATACCTTCCACCTATCTATCATACCCTCCACCTATCTATCATACCCTCCACCTATCTATCATACCCTCCACCTATCTATCATACCCTCCACCTATCTATCATACCCTCCAGCTATCTATCATACCCTCCACCTATCTATCATACTCTCCCCTTATCTATCATACCCTCCACCTATCTATCATACCCTCCCCCTATCTATCATACCCTCCCCTTATCTATCATACCCTCCACCTATATATCATACCCTCCCCCTATCTATCATACCCTCCACCTATCTATCATACCCTCCACCTATCTATCATACCCTCCAACTAGCTATCATACCCTGCACCTATCTATCGTACCCTCCACCTATCTATCATACCCTCCACCTATCTATCATACCCTCCACCTATCTATCATACCCTCCACCTATCTATCATACCCTCCAACTAGCTATCATACCCTCCACCTATCTATCACACCCTCCACCTATCTATCATACCCTCCCCGTATCTATCATACCCTCCCCTTATCTATCATACCCTCCACCTATATATCATACCCTCCCCCTATCTATCATACCCTCCACCTATCTATCATACCCTCCACCTATCTATCATACCCTCCAACTAGCTATCATACCCTGCACCTATCTATCATACCCTCCACCTATCTATCATACCCTCCACCTATCTATCATACCCTCCCCCTATCTATCATACCCTCCACCTATCTATCATACCCTCCACCTATCTATCATATCCTCCAACTAGCTATCATACCCTGCACCTATCTATCATACCCTCCACCTATCTATCATACTTTCCACCTATCTATCATACCCTCCACCTATCTATCATACCCTCCACCTATCTATCATACCCTCCAACTAGCTATCATACCCTCCACCTATCTATAATACCCTCCACCTATCTATCATACCCTCCACCTATCTATCATACCCTCCACCTATCTATCATACCCTCCACCTATCTATCATACCCTCCACCTATCTATCATACCCTCCAACTAGCTATCATACCCTCCACCTATCTCCACCTATCTATCATACCCTCCACCTATCTATCATACTCTCCACCTATCTATCTATCATACCCTCCACCTATCTATCATCCCTCCACCTATCTATCATACCCTCCACCTTCCACCTATCTATCATACCCTCCACCTATCTATCATACCCTCCACCTATCTATCATACCCTCCACCTATCTATCATACCCTCCACCTATCTATCATACCCTCCACCTATCTATCATACCCTCCACCTATCTATCATACCCTCCACCTATCTATCATACCCTCCACCTATCTATCATACCCTCCACCTATCTATCATACCCTCCACCTATCTATCATACCCTCCACCTATCTATCATACCCTCCAACAAGCTATTATACCATAATACCTATCTATCATACCCTCCACCTATCTATCATACCCTCCACCTATCTATCATACCCTCCACCTATCTATCATACCCTCCACCTATCTATCATACCCTCCACCTATCTATCATACCCTCCACCTATCTATCATACCCTCCACCTATCTATCATACCCTCCACCTATCTATCATACCCTTCCACCTATCTATCATACCCTCCTACTATCTTTCCTACCCTCCACCTATCTATCATACCCTCCACCTATCTATCATACCCTCCACCTATCTATCATACCCTATCTATCATACCCTCCACCTATCTATCATACCTATCTCCACCTATCTATCATACCCTCCACCTATCTATCATACCCTCCACCTATCTATCATACCTTCCACCTATCTATCATACCCTCCAACTAGCTATCATACCCTCCACCTATCTATCTATCATACCCTCCACCTATCTATCATACCCTCCACCTATCTATCATACCCTCCACCTATCTATCATACCCTCCACCTATCTATCATACCCTCCACCTATCTATCATACCCTCCAACAAGCTATTATACCACCTATCTATCATACCCTCCACCTATCTATCATACCCTCCACCTATCTATCATACCCTCCACCTATCTATCATACCCTCCACCTATCCACCTATCTATCATACCCTCCACCTATCTATCATACCATCCACCTATCTATCATACCCTCCACCTATCTATCATACCCTTCACCTATCTATCATACCCTCCACCTATCTATCATACCCTCCACCTATCTATCATACCCTCCACCTATCTATCATACCCTCCACCTATCTATCATACCCTCCACCTATCTATCATACCCTCCACCTATCTATCATACCCTCCACCTATCTATCATACCTTCCACCTATCTATCATACCCTCCACCTATCTATCATACCCTCCACCTATCTATCATACCCTCCACCTATCTATCATACCCTTCACCTATCTATCATACCCTTCACCTATCTATCATACCCTCCACCTATCTGTCATACCCTCCACCTATCTATCATACCCTCCACCTATCTATCATACCCTCCACCTATCTATCATACCCTCCACCTATCTATCATACCCTCCACCTATCTATCATACCCTCCACCTATCTATCATACCCTCCACCTATCTATCATACCCTCCACCTATCTATCATACCCTCCACCTATCTATCATACCCTCCACCTATCTATCATACCCTCCACCTATCTATCATACCCTCCGCATATTTCTTAACATTTATGTACCCAGGCGATCTATTTCACGTGTTTTTATAGGCTACAAAATATATGTTTGGCTGCTATAATTTACGAGTCAATTATGTTAAAATACCTTAAAATACCTTATAATATATTATGGCTTTGATTTACGACTCAGTTGGTAAGTTATTTAATATGTTGAAAAAAGATGTTACTGAAAATATCGACTTCAATTATCAAGTAATGAAATTTTTTCGGGTAAGTATTGTCGCTAATAAAAATTAACTGAAGACCTAAAACTTAGAAGTTGAAAGAAGCAACAATTTTTTTACGCATCTCTTTTATATATATATATATATATATATATATATATATATATATATATATATATATATATATATATATATATATATATATATATATATATATATACATATGTGTGTGTGGGTGTGTGTGAAAGTTTTTTTTTTTTAGTAATTATGTGTTGCGATGGTCAAAGATTTCGATTTCACTACTTTGTACAGTTAAGTCTGTGTGTGATGGGCTGACTCAAGGCAGGGTTAAGACATGGGCTTCAAGGGCTGCAGCCCAGGGTCCTCGGCCAGCTAGACGGTCTCTAGGGGCTGCAGCGAAGGGGCCTCGGCCAGCTAGACGGTCTCCAGGGGCTGCAGCGCAGAGGCCTCGGCCACCTGGAGGGTCTCCAGGGGCTGCAACCCATGGTCCCCGGCCAGCTAGACGGTCTCCAGGGGCTGCAGCGAAGGGACCTCGGCCAGCTAGACGGTCTCCAGGGGCTGCAGCGCAGAGGCCTCGGCCACCTGGAGGGTCTCCAGGGGCTGCAACCCATGGTCCCCGGCCAGCTAGACGGTCTCCAGGGGCTGCAGCGAAGGGACCTCGGCCAGCTAGACGGTCTCCAGGGGCTGCAGCGCAGAGGCCTCGGCCACCTGGAGGGTCTCCAGGGGCTGCAGCCCAGGGTCCTCGGCCAGCTAGACGGTCTCCAGGGGCTGCAGCGCAGAGGCCTCGGCCAACTGGAGGGTCTCCCGTGGCTGCAGCCCAGGGTCTTCCGCCAGCTGGAGGGCCTCCAGGGGATGCAGCCCAGGGTCCTCCGGCAGCTGGAGGGCCTCCAGGGGATGCAGCCCAATGGCCTCGGCCAGCTGAAGGGTCTCCAGAGATTAAATAAAGTGTTGACAGTTACTGCTGTAAGTTTACAATTATAGTCTGTTATTACATCACGTGTATGATGAGCACTTGACTTTTGTGATTAAGTTTGTTTTCATTTGGAAAATATCACTGGGAGACTCACAGTACCTGTAGCTCAGTGGCCTCACAGTACCAGTAGCTCAGTGGCCTCACAGTACCTGTAGCTCAGTGGCCTCACAGTACCTGTAGCCTAAGGGCCTACAAAATCTGACTCAGGCTGAGGGTAGACTAGGGGAGACCTTCACTGTGGCGAGCCATCAAAAAGCAATTCCTTACGAGATAAGATCTTCCCTGTGTTCACACAGGTAGTCTTGGAAACCTTAAAGTCCCATTAAATTCGCCAGCGTCAATGAAAATGTTATAAAACCTCGACGTTATGAGGGTGAAAAACTATTGTAAAAAAAAAAACAGTAAAATTCCTCTTTTATTCATGAGAGAATCGATAACATGACCATTCACTATAAATACAAAGGGAGAATATAGGGACCATAATTCAAAAACTGACGCACTTCTCTCAGCTCTCTCCTTCTATCCTCACAAAAAAAAAAAAAAAAGGCAAATAAAGTGGTCTTATTTAGTGTTTAGATAATATGTGTCAGGTAACCAAGTGACTGAGGCGATTTGATTACCTATTTATAAATACAAGAATAGAAGCTGTTGGTGACCCGTCTTCAGTGTTTGTAGTTATAGCAGCACAACTCTGCTGCTGCTGGTGTCCCGTCTTCAGTGTTTGTAGTTATAGCAGCAGAACTCTACTGCTGCTGGTGACCCGTCTTCAGTGTTTGTAGTTATAGCAGCAGAACTCTGCTGCTGCTGGAGACCCGTCTTCAGTGTTTGTAGTTACAGCAGCAGAACTCTGCTGCTGCTGGTGACCCGTCTTCAGTGTTTGTAGCTACAGCAGCAGAACTCTGCTGCTGCTGGTGTCCCGTCTTCAGTGTTTGTAGCTACAGCAGCAGAACTCTGCTGCTGCTGGTGTCCCGTCTTCAGTGTTTGTAGTTACAGCAGCAGAACTCTGCTGCTGCTGGTGACCCGTCTTCAGTGTTTGTAGTTACAGCAGCAGAACTCTGCTGCTGCTGGTGACCCGTCTTCAGTGTTTGTAGTTACAGCAGCAGAACTCTGCTGCTGCTGGTGACCCGTCTTCAGTGTTTGTAGTTACAGCAGCAGAACTCTGCTGCTGCTGGTGACCCGTCTTCAGTGTTTGTAGTTACAGCAGCAGAACTCTGCTGCTGCTGGTGTCCCGTCTTCAGTGTTTGTAGTTACAGCAGCAGAACTCTGCTGCTGCTGGTGACCCGTCTTCAGTGTTTGTAGTTACAGCAGCAGAACTCTGCTGCTGCTGGTGTCCCGTCTTCAGTGTTTGTAGTTACAGCAGCAGAACTCTGCTGCTGCTGGTGACCCGTCTTCAGTGTTTGTAGTTACAGCAGCAGAACTCTGCTGCTGCTGGTGTCCCGTCTTCAGTGTTTGTAGTTACACGGGGAGAGGTATATTTGTGGTGTTTCTCTTGTACTGATCCTTGTGGGACCTCATTAAACATTCTCCTACATGAAGATAGATTCTATATTGTACTGACCTCCTTGTAGCACCTTACTAAACCATTTATAATCTACGTAAGTCATAATGTATTGTAGCCAACGGGCAACCAGGTAAAGGAGAAGGAACGTATGAATGAAACAAGACTAGAGCTGTAGAATCCAAGGATTTTTTGGTTTTATTGTTATTAATGTTATTTACATTAATTTATTCACGTATCTGCTCATTCTTTCGTGTATTTGTTGCTCAGGCTGTCGATGGTAGAGCTGTAAATACGTGGACACGTGCTAGCCTATGTCTCATTTTGACCTGTCAGTGGCTCCCTCGGGAGGCGGGCGGTGGTCCAGTGGTCCAATGGCCCAGATCATTAAGGTAAGACATGTATGCCCTTTATCCCCATGCCATAAACTTGTAGCTCCTCCTCCTCCCCCTCCTCTTTCTCCTCCTTCTCTTCTTCCTCCTTCTCTATTATTCTTCTTTCTCCTCTTCATCCCCTCCCCTTCCTCTTCCCTTCCCCCCTTCCCCTTCCTCTTCTTCCACCTACTTCAACAATGAGACTGACGCAACTTTAAACTGAAGCACCTTGCAGAAACTAGAAATACCCTAACATAGAAATAAGCTAAGCTAAATTAATTTTACTAGAGGCGTTAGTGGTTCAATTGAGATGGTAGTAATTAGTGACCCAGCAGTATTCTTTAATTAAGGGACGGCGGCCTCTTCTAATTAAAAACTATCAGTAACCCTAAATTAAGGAACCACTGACATAATAAATTAAGGACTCAATTAACGCCTCGACGGTATATTCTGTGTTAAGGTCTTAGGCCTAGATGGTAGTTAAATTATATACCTTTCTACATCACTCATTCACATTCACCACCGGAGTTATTCATACATTACCACCATCATTCACATTCACCACCAGAGTTATTCATACATTACCACCATGATTCACTTACACCACCAGAGTTATTCATACATTACCACCATCATTCACATACACCACCAGAGTTATTCATACATTACCACCATGATTCACTTACACCACCAGAGTTATTCATACATTACCACCATCATTCACATACACCACCAGAGTTATTCATACATTACCACCATCATTCACATACACCACCGGAGTTATTCATACATTACCACCATCATTCACATACACCACCAGAGTTATTCATACATTACCACCATCATTCACATACACCACCAGAGTTATTCATACATTACCACCATCATTCACATACACCACCAGAGTTATTCATACATTACCACCATCATTCACATACACCACCGGAGTTATTCATACATTACCACCATCATTCACATACACCACCAGAGTTATTCATACATTACCACCATCATTCACATACACCACCAGAGTTATTCATACATTACCACCATCATTCACATACACCACCAGAGTTATTCATACATTACCACCATCATTCACATACACCACCAGAGTTATTCATACATTACCACCATCATTCACATACACCACCAGAGTTATTCATACATTACCACCATCATTCACATACACCACCGGAGTTATTCATACATTACCACCATCATTCACATACACCACCAGAGTTATTCATACATTACCACCATCATTCACATACACCACCAGAGTTATTCATACATTACCACCATCATTCACATTCACCACCAGAGTTATTCATACATTACCACCATCATTCACATACACCACCAGAGTTATTCATACATTACCACCATCATTCACATACACCACCAGAGTTATTCATACATTACCGCCATCATTCACATACACCACCAGAGTTATTCATACATTACCACCATCATTCACATACACCACCAGAGTTATTCATACATTACCACCATCATTCACATACACCACCAGAGTTATTCATACATTACCACCATCATTCACATACACCACCAGAGTTATTCATACATTACCACCATCATTCACATTCACCACCAGAGTTATTCATACATTACCACCATCATTCACATACACCACCAGAGTTATTCATACATTACCACCATCATTCACATACACCACCAGAGTTATTCATACATTACCACCATCATTCACATACACCACCAGAGTTATTCATACATTACCACCATCATTCACATACACCACCAGAGTTATTCATACATTACCACCATCATTCACATACACCACCGGAGTTATTCATACATTACCACCATCATTCACATACACCACCAGAGTTATTCATACATTACCACCATCATTCACATACACCACCAGAGTTATTCATACATTACCACCATCATTCACATACACCACCAGAGTTATTCATACATTACCACCATCATTCACATACACCACCGGAGTTATTCATACATTACCACCATCATTCACATACACCACCAGAGTTATTCATACATTACCACCATCATTCACATACACCACCAGAGTTATTCATACATTACCACCATCATTCACATACACCACCAGAGTTATTCATACATTACCACCATCATTCACATACACCACCGGAGTTATTCATACATTACCACCATCATTCACATACACCACCAGAGTTATTCATACATTACCACCATCATTCACATACACCACCAGAGTTATTCATACATTACCACCATCATTCACATACACCACCAGAGTTATTCATACATTACCACCATCATTCACATACACCACCAGAGTTATTCATACATTACCACCATCATTCACATACACCGTCACTCTCATTCATGACAACGACGAGTTTTTCGATTTTTCACAAATAAAGTAAACTGTTTCAGGGTTAGTATTTTACGACATTTATTTTTTTTTAGAACTTGCAAAATTTGAGAATCTTCAAAGTGCCACATCACCGATTAATCACAATAAAAAAATTATGTTGAAATATCCAACTGGAATGAATTTTTATTACCACAGGTATCAAGGCTTAATCTGGAACCCTTGACAAGTGCTACAGTACGCACTTTTCATCAGTGATAAGCTTGATACTCTCGTTACACAGAGTAGCACCTTTCAAGGCAGGTGAAATTGCCGACCTAGAAAATGTACAGAGAACTTTCACGGCGCGCATAACGGAGATAAAACACCTCAATTACTGGGAGCGCTTGAGGTTTCTAAACCTGTACTCCCTGGAACGCAGGAGGGAGAGATACATGATTATATACACCTGGAAAATCCTAGAGGGACTAGTACCGAACTTGCACACGAAAATCACTCACTACGAAAGCAAAAGACTTGGCAGACGATGCACCATCCCCCCAATGAAAAGCAGGGATGTCACTAGCACGTTAAGAGACCATACAATAAGTGGCAGGGGCCCGAGACTGTTCAACTGCCTCCCAGCACACATAAGGGGGATTACCAACAGACCCCTGGCAGTCTTCAAGCTGGCACTGGACAAGCACCTAAAGTCAGTTCCTGATCAGCCGGGCTGTGGCTCGTACGTTGGTTTGCGTGCAGCCAGCAGCAACAGCCTGGTTGATCAGGGGCTGATCCACCAGGAGGCCTGGTCACAGACCGGGCCGCGGGGGCATTGACCCCCGAAACTCTCTCCAGGTAAACTCCAGGTAAACATCATGACAGTAACTCAGTTTCCTGCTCTCTTTATCTCATGAACTAGGTCATTCAGCTTGGACAAATATGAAGATAGGAAAACCATACCACGGGTGGGTATAGAGCCCGCGATCAGAGAGTCATAAAACTCCAGACCGACGCGCTAGTGGTTAGAGCGTCGGTCTGGAGTTTTATGACTCTGATCGCGGGTTCTATTCCCACCCGTGTTATGGTTTGTTTGCAATCTTGTCATTACGATTTCGTGAGTCATGAACATAGGAAGTTTTCCTGAATGAGCTCTAGCCTGCAAGGAAGATGACCACGTAGTGCTGCTTTTAAAAGTGTACGACGTAAAGTGGCAGACTGATAGAATGGAATCTAAGTGGAGCCAGTGTAGGATAAAACTGCTTTTAAAAATGTATATTATAAAATGGTAAACTCTTGGAAAGGGATTCAAGAAGAGTTGGTATATCACAGTATTTTCACCGCCAGCCGTAAGAAATATCTACATCAGGGTAAAGTTTAAGCATCTTGTGTGATGCTTAGAAAAAGTTAACACTTGCCATTCGGTGTACCTGGCGTGACAGACGGCCTTCCTTACAGAGTGTGTTGACTCGTGTACGATGCCCGGGCACCAGTGTTGGCATGTGTTGCTCTAGAACACTGCTCTAGGGGCATGACTACCGATGAGAGCAGGATTTGTTACAATATCATGGCCCTCAGGCATATGGTGTGAAATTTCAGTGCGATGGCTACTTACACCTCTCAGCTTCAGGGGGTCATACACCGCCACCTCCGTGATCTTACAGCATAATGTACTCATCTAACTCCCTACCTGGAGCCTACCTGGAGCCTACCTGGAGGGTATTCCGGGGAGCAACACCCCCGCGGCCCGGCCCATGACCAGGTGTCCTGGTGGATCAGGGCCTGATCAACTAGGCTGTTACTGCTGGCCGCACGTAATCCAACGTGCGAACCACAGCCCGGCTGATCCGGCACCGCCTTTAGGTATCTGTCCAGCTCCCTCTTGAAGGCAGCTAGGGGCCTATTGATAATTAAAATTCCCTTTATGGCTGGCGGGAGGTTATTGAACAGTTCTGGGCCCCAGACATTTATTGTGTTTTCTTTTTGTGTACTAACAGCGCCCGTACGTGTCACTGGGGGTATGTTGCACCGCCAGCCAAGTCTTTTACTTTCGTAGGGAGAGATTTCTGTGTGCAGATAAGGGACCAGTCTCTTCTAGGATTTTCCAGGTGTAGATTTTGATGTATCTCTCTCGCCTGCGCTCCAGTCAGCACAAGTTCAGTGCTTCCAAGCGTTCTCAGTAATTAAAATGTTTGACGGAACTTACATGTGCAGTAAAGGTTCTCAGTACATTCTCTAGATCTGCGATTTCACCTGCCTTGACAATCTGATAATGTATGTATGTATTTTTACTGTGTGTGTGTGTGTGTGTGTGTGTGTGTGTGTGTGTGTGTGTGTGTGTGTACTCACCTATTTGTACTCACCTATTTGTGGTTGCAGGGGTCGAGTCCTAGCTCCTGGCCCCGCCTCTTCACCGGTTGCTACTAGGCCCTCTCTCTCCCCGCTCCATGAGCTTTATCAAACCTCGTCTTAAAACTGTGTATGGTTCCTGCCTCCACTACGTCATTTTCTAGGCTATTCCACTGCCTTACAACTCTATGACTGAAGAAATACTTCCTACTATCTCTCTGACTCATTTGTGTCTTCAACTTCCAATTGTGGCCTCTTGTTTCTGTGTCCCCTCCCTGGAACATCCTGTCTTTGTCCACCTTGTCTATTCCACGCAGTATTTTATATGTCGTTATCATGTCTCCCCTGACCCTCCTGTGTGTGTGTGTGTGTGTGTGTGTGTGTGTGTGTGTGTGTGTGTGTGTGTGTGTGTGTGTGTGTGTGTGTGTGTGTGTACTCACCTAATTGCACTCACCTAATTGTGGTTGCAGGGATCGAGACTCAGCTCCTGGCCCCGCCTCTTCACTGATCGCTACTGGATCCTCTCTCTCTCTGCTTCCTGAGCTTTGTCATACCTCTTCTTAAAACTATGTATGGTTCCTGCCTCCACTACTTCACTTGCTAGGCTATTCCACTTGCTGACAACTCTATGACTGAAGAAATACTTCCTAACGTCCCTGTGACTCGTCTGAGTCTTCAGCTTCCAGTTGTGACCCCTTGTCTCTGTGTCCCCTCTCTGGAACATCCTATCTCTGTCCACCTTGTCTATTCCCCGCAGTATCTTGTATGTCGTTATCATGTCTCCCCTGACCCTTCTGTCCTCCAGTGTCGTCAGTCCGATTTCCCTTAACCTTTCCTCGTACGACATTCCCTTGAGCTCTGGGACTAGCCTTGTTGCAAACCTTTGTACTTTCTCTAACTTCTTGACGTGCTTGACCAGGTGTGGTTCCAGACTGGTGCTGCATACTCCAGTATGGGCCTAACATACACAGTGTACAGTGTCTTGAACGATTCCTTATTAAGGTATCGGAACGCTATTCTCAGGTTTGCCAGGCGCCCGTATGCTGCAGCGGTTATTTGATTGATGTGTGCCTCCGGTGATGTGCTCGGTGTTATGGTCACTCCAAGGTCTTTCTCCCTGAGTGAGGTCTGTAGTCTTTGTCCACCTAGCCTATACTCTGTCTGCGGTCTTCTTTGCCCCTCCCCAATCTTCATGACTTTGCATTTGGCTGGATTGAATTCGAGAAGCCAGTTGCTGGACCACATGTCCAGCCTGTCCAGGTCTCTTTGCAGTCCTGCCTCATCCTCGTCCGATTTAATTCTTCTCATCAACTTCACGTCATCTGCGAACAGGGACACTTCAGAGTCTATTCCTTCCATCATGTCGTTCACATATATCAAAAATAGCACTGGTCCTAGAACTGACCCCTGTGGGACCCCGCTCGTAACAGGCGCCCACTGTGATACCTCTTCACGTACTATGACTCGTTGCTGCCTCCCTGTCAGGTATTCTTTTATCGATTGCAGTGCCCTCCCTTTTACGTGCGCCTGATCCTCCAGCTTCTGCACTAATCTCTTGTGGGGAACTGTGTCAAAGGCCTTCCTGCAGTCTAGGAAAACGCAATCTACCCACCCCTCTCTCTCGTGTTCGACCACTCTCCTCCTGATAATCTTCTCCATGGCTTTGCACACAATACATGTCAGAGACACAGATCTGTAGTTTAGTGCCTCGTTTCTGTTTCCTTTCTTAAATATGGGGACTACATTAGCTGTCTTCCATTTCTCAGGTAGTTGCCCAGTTTCAAGGGATGTGTTGAAGATTGTGGTTAGAGGCACGCACAGCATCTCTGCTCCTTCTCTAAGGACCCATGGGGAGATGTTGTCTGGTCCCATCGCCTTTGAGGTGTCAAGGTCACTTAAGAGCTTCTTCACCTCCTCCTCAGTTGTTCGTATGTCATCCAACACTTGTTGGTATATTCCCTCTTGATATTCCCTTCTGTGCTGTCTTCCCACAGCCCTTCCTGTCTCTACTGTAAAAACTTCCTTAAATCTCCTGTTCAGCTCCTCACATACCTCCTGATCATTTCTTGTGAGTTCTCCACCGTCTGTCCTTAATCTGATCACCTGGTCTTTGACTGTTGTCTTCCTCCTGATGTGGCTATACAACAGTTTCGGGTCAGTCTTGATTCTCGATGCTATGTCATTTTCATACTGTCGCTGGGCCTCCCTCCTTACCTGTGCGTACTCATTCCTGGCTCTGCGACTGATCTCCCTATTTTCGTGTGTTCTCTGCCTTCTGTACTTTTTCCATTCTCTATTGCACTTTGTTTTTGCCTCCTTACACCGTCGGGTAAACCAGGGGCTCGTTCTGGTCTTCCCGTTGTTACTGTTGCCCTTGGGAATAAACCTTTCCACTGCCTCCTTGCGTTTTGTTGTTACATATTCCATCATTTCATTTACTGGCTTTCCTGCCAGTTCTCTGTCCCACTGGACCTCCCGCAGAAAGTTCTTCAGCCCTATGTAGTCCCCTCTTTTATAGTCAGGCTTTTCCCATTCAACTCCTGTTATTCTCTCCACTTGCAGCTCTACTATGTATTCAAAGCACAGAACCACGTGGTCGCTAGCTCCTAGGGGACTCTCATACTTGATGTCCTCAATATCTGAGCTGCCCAGGGTGAACACAAGGTCCAGTCTTGCTGGTTCATCCTCCCCTCTCACTCTGGTAGTGTCCTTAACATGTTGGTGCATGAGGTTTTCCAGCACCACGTCCAACATCCTGGCTCTCCATGTTTCGGGACCCCCATGTGGCTCCAGGTTTTCCCAGTCAATCTCCCTGTGGTTGAAATCCCCCATAACCAGCAACTTTGCTCTGCTTGAGTGAGCTCTTCTTGCCACCTCAGGAAGTGTATCCACCATTGCTCTGTTGCTCTCTTCATATTCCTCTCTTGGCCTCCTGCAGTTCTGTGGTGGATTATACATCACTGTAATGACCACTTTGTGTTCCCCAGACTGAAGTGTACCTGCTATGTAGTCTCTTTCTCCCGTCTCATCTATTCCTTCAATTTTCTCGAATTTCCATCTGTTTTTTATGAGCAGAGCAACCCCACCTCCCCCTCTGCCCCTTCTATCTTTCCTCATGATCTGGTATCCTGGTGGGAAGATTGCATCTGTTATTGTCTCCGTGAGTTTTGTTTCTGTAACTGCTATGATGTCTGGGGACTTCTCATTGATTTTTTCTTGCCATTCCTCATGTTTATTCGTTAATCCATCTGCATTTGTGTACCAAACCTTCAACTTCTGTTCTAATACTGTAACTGTGGTGCGGGGGTTGGAAACAGAGGGATCGGTGTGTGATGGTTGGTTTGGATTGTTCAGTTGCCTTGGGGGTGTCGTGGCTGGAGTCCTTCTGCAGGTGTTTCTGGGGGGTGCGCTTGTCCTTCCATTTGATCCTGGGTTATTCTGCTCTCCTTTTTCATTTCCTCCCATTTCTCCTTTCGTTTTTGAACTCTCTCTTTCATTGTCTTCCTTTCGTCCTGTGTTCTGTCTCGATCGACGTACACACTCCGGAACTCCTGTTTGCCTCTCAGCCGTGCTTTCTCCTGCAGGATCATGGTTCGGGTTGATTCTGCCTTGAAAATTACTTTGAGAGGCCGATTCCTTTTCTTTGTGAACCACCCAATTCTCCGAAAATTTGCCACCTGGGTCATGTCCCCCTCGCCTATCACCTTCATGATATCTTCAATCGCTTTTTTCTCCTCCTGCTTTCTTGTGTGTGTGTGTGTGTGTGTGTGTGTGTGTGTGTGTGTGTGTTTGTGTACTCACCTAATTGTGGTTGCAGGGGTCGAGACTCAGCTCCTGGCCCCACCTCTTTACTGATTGCTAGTAGGTCCTCTCTCTCTCTGCTTCCTGAGCTTTGTCATACCTCGTCTTAAAACTATGTATGGTTCCTGCCTCCACTACATCACTTGCTAGGCTATTGCACTTCCTGGCAACTCTGTGACTGAAGAAGTACTTCCTAACATCCCCGTGACTCGTCTGAGTCTTCAGCTTCCGATTGTAACCCCTTGTTTCTGTTTCTGTTTCTGTGTCTGTCCACCTTGTCTATTCCACGCATTATTTTGTATGTGTATGTGTGCGTGCATGTGTGTGTGTGTGTGTGTGTGTGTGTGTGTGTGTGTGTGTGTGTGTGTGTGTGTGTGTGTGTGTGTGTGTGTTTGTGTGCGAGCGCGCACGTACGCAGAATGTCGTACATTGTAAGCAACCATGTGAATTAACAAGGGTCCATTATCACCACCACTGCTGCATAAACCGTACACTTATGTTTTTATCCGTTGCACACAAGACCAATCACAATCATGTAGTCATCTTTGCTAGCTGTGAGTACGGTAAGCAGAGCCATCTAGTGGTGGTATATGACCTTAGATCGTCTGGTAACTGATAGGTGTGCTGTGGCATTCTGGCTGTGTTACTTGGTGGAGTCGCTCTCTCAAGCTGTCAGATGATGCATATCTTATTGCCACCTCTGGTTCTTTGTGACAGTTTGTATTCATTGTTGTGTTGGAAATCGTTGTGTATTGTGTAAATAGTGCACATAGAAATTTGGTGCAGGAAGAATATGTAAATCACATTAATTACGTCTGAGTTTTGCCCTGTTCGTGACTTAATGGCCACTGCTTATAACATAACTTAGTACTGCACGACTGTAATAGAAGTCCTTGAAACTGTTAAAACCACCACCATTACTATCACTACAACCACCACCACCGCCTTCACCACCACCACCGCCATCACCACCACCACCACCACCGCCATCACCAGCATCACCATCACCACTATCACCACCACCATCACCTCCACCACTACCACCACCGACACCACCACCACAACCACCACCACCGACACCACCACCACCGACTCCACCACCACCGACACCACCACCACCGACACCACCACCACCGACACCACCACCACCACCATCCCCACCGACACCACCACCACGGACACCACCACCACCACCACCACCACCACCACCACCGACACCACCACCACCACCACCACCACCATCACCACCACCGACACCACCACCACCACAACCCACACCACCACCACCACATACACCACCACCACATTCTTCTCCTCCTCCTCGTCCTGCATAGCCTTGAGAATTTCTTAGGGGGTTTAAAGCTCTCAGGTTGCCTTAGGGTAGAGACGCCTCCGTCTACCCTGGCTCAAGTTACACAGCAAGACTTAAACCTCAAAATGGGTTCCTTACCTTCCTTCCCTACCTCCCTATATCACATTCTTCTCTTCCCTCTTTTCTTACCTTCCCTACCTCCTTCCCTCTCTCCCTTCCTTCCTCCCATACTTCTCGTCCCTGCCATGTCTTCTCTCCATCCTTCTTTTCCGTACGATCCCTTCTCTTGTCCTGCTTTCTTTTCCATACTTCTCATCGCTTGTTTCCTCTCCACTCCCCATCTTCCTCTTCCTTTCTCTCCTAACCTTCTTCCCATTTCCTCTCTTCTCCTTGTAGCAACTGACTCACAAGGAAAAGAACTCGGGTTCGGTCCCCAGGTGAGGGGAGATGTATGAGCAAATCTCACAGTCTCTACTGCTTCTGTTCACGTAATAGTAAACAGGTACTTAGAGATAAAGGGCTTTCTGTGGGGGTCGCATCCTGGGGAAGAGCAGCTAGGAACCCCATCAAAAATAAGCCAGACTAAGAATCCGAGGATTTTCTTTTTTTCATCTCAACTTCCTTTTCTCTTCATCGTGAGCCTCTTCTTTTCCCATCATCGCGAACCTCTTCTTTTCCCCCTCTATCCCTTTCTCTTCATCGTGAACCTCTTCTTTCCTTTCTTCTCTGTCGTTTCCTCTCCCCTCCCTCCCCTTTTTACCTCGATCCTATTGCACCGCTTCAAATGTCCTTTAGTGCAGTAACAACCGAAATATGATCACGCAGTCTATGGAAATGTTCAGACCTTATTAAGGGGTGCTGACTTTTTTTTAGGAATGTCTGAGACCATTTAATTTATGGATGGCTTAGTTATAATTAGTTGTGATGTATCCTCGGATCTTGTAGCCTCTGTCCTGCCCGCCCTGTGGAAGCACTCAGGAAGGCAGGGAGGGGTTGGTAGAGCTCCTGGTGGCAGGTTACCCGTCCTTTGGGAGCACTCAGGGAGGGAGGGGTTGAGAAAGCTCCTGGTGTCAGGGTACCCGCTTTGTGACAGCTCTCTGGTTGAATCCAAATGGCGCAATGATGATAGCAGTGAAGAAAGGGCACACTTTTCAGAACAAGCTTGTTTATTGAGACAATGTTTCGGTTTCTATAGAGTTTGACGCCCAAACGGAGTGAAATGTTGTCTTAACGAAATCTTGTTCGGAAACGCGGGTATCTTTTCTTCACTTCACAAGGGGTGGCCGAGCTTCTGGTGGTGGGTATCGTGTTTATCAAGTTGACATTATCAGCAGTGAGGGTGTGGCAGGTATGGGCTACAGCTGCCTTGGCTGTGTCAGGTGGAGATGGGTGTTGCACTCTTGCAGTTGCCTGACAGTCCGCTGGGTAATGTACCATGGCTGATATTCACAGTGTTCGCACGTTCTTCCTCAGGCAGCTGGATACCCAATTCCCAATCACAGGTACCTCAATTTGATGCGAATTAAGCTTATTTCCGTCTGTTTGCCGGTACCTTATGGAATTATCGGGGTTTTGTGTCTGATTGTCTTTCTGCTCACTGCGAATCCTAAAACTTTCAGCCACGAAGGGGGTGAGACGACAAATGGCTTAAAAAGAACCCTTTATTACCAGTTATAGCGATGTTTCATGTTTTGTAAAACCTTTTGTAGCTGAAACGTCGTCATAATAAATGGTACCATTTGAAAACTTTTTTTCTTTTTTTTTTTTGGTTTTGTTTTTGGAACGCATCAAGGTGTCGGCGTCGCCACACGCTGGAGGTCATATTTCGTGCGTCCTTCTGGGTTAACACTACCGATTGGTCCATCATCAAAAAAAAAGTCCATTGCGAAGTCCTACGATAAGGGGAAAAAATCGTTCTTACGCCTTTAGAGACATATAACCGTTTGAAGCCCACATGATACTAGTGAGAAATGTCATACACTGAGCTCGCTAAAGCTGAAGTGAAAAATATTGTAATCCTAGCAGCTTTTTTTTTTTTTGAAGCAAAAGTTCAGAAGGATTTCAAAGACTCTTCCATCAGAACAAACCATGGTACGGGTGGGGTTGCAATTCTTCCATCAGAACAAACCATGGTACGAGTGGGGTTGCAATTCTTCCATCAGAACAAACCATGGTACGAGTGGGGTTGCAATTCTTCCATCAGAACAAACCATGGTACGGGTGGGGTTGCAATTCTTTCATCAGAACAAACCGTGGTACGGGTGGAGTTGCAATTCTTCCATCAGAATAAACCATGGTACGAGTGGGGTTGCAATTCTTCCATCAGAACAAACCATGGTACGGGTGGGGTTGCAATTCTTCCATCAGAACAAACCATGGTACGGGTGGGGTTGCAATTCTTCCATCAGAATAAACCATGGTACGAGTGGGGTTGCAATTCTTCCATCAGAACAAACCATGGTACGGGTGGGGTTGCAATTCTTCCATCAGAACAAACCATGGTACGAGTGGGGTTGCAATTCTTCCATCAGAACAAACCATGGTACGGGTGGGGTTGCAATTCTTCCATCAGAACAAACCATGGTACGGGTGGGGTTGCAATTCTTCCATCAGAACAAACCATGGTACGGGTGGGGTTGCAATTCTTCCATCAGAATAAACCATGGTACGAGTGGGGTTGCAATTCTTCCATCAGAACAAACCATGGTACGGGTGGGGTTGCAATTCTTCCATCAGAACAAACCATGGTACGGGTGGGGTTGCAATTCTTCCATCAGAACAAACCATGGTACGGGTGGGGTTGCAATTCTTCCATCAGAATAAACCATGGTACGAGTGGGGTTGCAATTCTTCCATCAGAACAAACCATGGTACGGGTGGGGTTGCAGTTCTTCCATCAGAACAAACCATGGTACGGGTGGGGTTGCAATTCTTCCATCAGAACAAACCATGGTACGAGTGGGGTTGCAATTCTTCAATCAGAACAAACCATGGTACGAGTGGGGTTGCAATTCTTCCATCAGAACAAACCATGGTACGAGTGGGGTTGCAATTCTTCCATCAGAACAAACCATGGTACGGGTGGGGTTGCAATTCTTCCATCAGAACAAACCATGGTACGAGTGGGGTTGCAATTCTTCCATCAGAACAAACCATGGTACGAGTGGGGTTGCAATTCTTCCATCAGAACAAACCATGGTACGGGTGGGGTTGCAATTCTTCCATTGTACGTCTTCGAATCTTGGCAATAACGTCCTTACAGATATTTTGATGTTTTAGTGAGCGGCAGTCATGGAACTGTGGCTACTAGTGAATACTATCGTAGAAATATAGTGAATAATGGCGGGACATCACGGAAGGCGGGACGTCACGGAAGGCGGGACGTCACGGAAGGCGGGACGTCACGGAAGACGGGAAGTCACGGAAGGCGTGACGTCACGGAAGGTTGGACGTCACGGAAGGTGGGACGTCACGGAAGGTGGGACGTCACGGAAGGTGGGACGTCACGGAAGGTGGGACGTCACGGAAGGTGGGACGTCACGGAAGGTGGGACGTCACGGAAGGTGGGACGTCACGGAAGGTGGGACGTCACGGAAGGTGGGACGTCACGGAAGGTGGGACGTCACGGAAGGTGGGACGTCACGGAAGGTGGGACGTCACGGAAGGTGGGACGTCACGGAAGGTGGGACGTCACGGAAGGTGGGACGTCACGGAAGGTGGGACGTCATGGAAGGTGGGACGTCTCGGAAGGTGGGACGTCACGGAAGGTGGGACGTCACGGAAGGTGGGACGTCACGGAAGGTGGGACGTCACGGAAGGTGGGACGTCACGGAAGGTGGGACGTCACGGAAGGTGGGACGTCACGGAAGGTGGGACGTCACGGAAGGTGAACTTACACTTCGTGAACAAAACTTTTTTTTAACTTCAAAGTTTCTTATTTCAACATCTGAGACTAGCACAGTATCACCACTCTTAGCACAGTATCACCACTCTTAGCACAGTATCACCACTCTCAGCACAGTATCACCACTCTCAGCACAGTATCACCACTCTCAGCACAGTATCACCACTCTTAGCGCAGTATCACCACTCTTAGCACAGTATCACCACTCTTAGCACAGTATCACCACTCTTAGCACAGTATCACAACTCTTAGCACAGTATCACCACTCTTAGCACAGTATCACCACTCTTAGCACAGTATCACCACTCTTAGCACAGTATCACCACTCTTAGCACAGTATCACCACTCTTAGCACAGTATCACCACTCACCACTCTGAGCACAGTATCACCACTCTTAGCACAGTATCACCACTCTTAGCACAGTATCACCAGTCTCAGCACAGTATCACCACTCTCAGCACAGTATCACCACTCTTAGCACAGTATCACCAGTCTCAGCACAGTATCACCACTCTTAGCACAGTATCACCAGTCTCAGCACAGTATCACCACTCTTAGCACAGTATCACCAGTCTCAGCACAGTATCACCAGTCTCAGCACAGTATCACCACTCTTAGCACAGTATCACCACTCTTAGCACAGTATCACCAGTCTCAGCACAGTATCACCAGGCTCAGCACAGTATCACCACTCTTAGCACAGAATCACCAGTCTCAGCACAGTATCACCAGTCTCAGCACAGTATCACCACTCTTAGCACAGTATCACCAGTCTCAGCACAGTATCACCACTCTTAGCACAGTATCACCACTCTTAGCACAGTATCACCACTCTTAGCACAGTATCACCACTCTTAGCACAGTATCACCACTCTTAGCACAGTATCACCACTCTTAGCACAGTATCACCACTCTCAGCACAGTATCACCAGTCTCAGCACAGTATCACCACTCTTAGCACAGTATCACCAGTCTCAGCACAGTATCACCACTCTTAGCACAGTATCACCACTCTTAGCACAGTATCACCACTCTCAGCACAGTATCACCACTCTTAGCACAGTATCACCACTCTTAGCACAGTATCACCACTCTTAGCACAGTATCACCACTCTTAGCACAGTATCACCACTCTTAGCACAGTATCACCACTCTTAGCACAGTATCACCACTCTTAGCACAGTATCACCACTCTTAGCACAGTATCACCACTCTTAGCACAGTATCACCACTCTTAGCACAGTATCACCACTCTTAGCACAGTATCACCACTCTTAGCACAGTATCACCACTCTTAGCACAGTATCACCAGTCTTAGCACAGTATCACCAGTATCACCACTCTTAGCACAGTATCACCACTCTTAGCACAGTATCACCACTCTTAGCACAGTATCACCACTCTTAGCACAGTATCACCACTCTTAGCACAGTATCACCACTCTTAGCACAGTATCACCACTCTTAGCACAGTATCACCACTCTTAGCACAGTATCACCACTCTTAGCACAGTATCACCACTCTTAGCAGCAGTATCACCACTCTTAGCACAGTATCACCAGTCTTAGCACAGTATCACCAGTCTCAGCACAGTATCACCACTCTTAGCACAGTATCACCACTCTTAGCACAGTATCACCACTCTTAGCACAGTATCACCACTCTCAGCACAGTATCACCACTCTTAGCACAGTATCACCACTCTTAGCACAGTATCACCAGTCTTAGCACAGTATCACCACTCTTAGCACAGTATCACCAGTCTCAGCACAGTATCACCACTCTTAGCACAGTATCACCACTCTTAGCACAGTATCACCACTCTTAGCACAGTATCACCAGTCTCAGCACAGTATCACCACTCTTAGCACAGTATCACCACTCTTAGCACAGTATCACCACTCTTAGCACAGTATCACCACTCTTAGCACAGTATCACCAGTCTCAGCACAGTATCACCACTCTTAGCACAGTATCACCACTCTTAGCACAGTATCACCACTCTTAGCACAGTATCACCACTCTTAGCACAGTATCACCAGTCTCAGCACAGTATCACCACTCTTAGCACAGTATCACCACTCTTAGCACAGTATCACCACTCTTAGCACAGTATCACCACTCTTAGCACAGTATCACCACTCTTAGCACAGTATCACCAGTCTCAGCACAGTATCACCACTCTTAGCACAGTATCACCACTCTTAGCACAGTATCACCACTCTATCAGCAGCACAGTATCACCACTCTTAGCACAGTATCACCACTCTTAGCACAGTATCACCACTCTTAGCACAGTATCACCACTCTTAGCACAGTATCACCACTCTTAGCACAGTATCACCACTCTTAGCACAGTATCACCACTCTTAGCACAGTATCACCACTCTTAGCACAGTATCACCAGTCTCAGCACAGTATCACCACTCTTAGCACAGTATCACCACTCTTAGCACAGTATCACCACTCTTAGCACAGTATCACCACTCTTAGCACAGTATCACCACTCTTAGCACAGTATCACCACTCTTAGCACAGTATCACCACTCTTAGCACAGTATCACCAGTCTTAGCACAGTATCACCACTCTTAGCACAGTATCACCAGTCTCAGCACAGTATCACCACTCTTAGCACAGTATCACCACTCTTAGCACAGTATCACCACTCTTAGCACAGTATCACCAGTCTTAGCACAGTATCACCACTCTTAGCACAGTATCACCACTCTTAGCACAGTATCACCACTCTTAGTACAGTATCACCACTCTTAGCACAGTATCACCACTCTCAGCACAGTATCACCACTCTTAGCACAGTATCACCACTCTCAGCACAGTATCACCACTCTTAGCACAGTATCACCACTCTTAGCACAGTATCACCAGTCTTAGCACAGTATCACCACTCTTAGCACAGTATCACCAGTCTCAGCACAGTATCACCACTCTCAGCACAGTATCACCACTCTTAGCACAGTATCACCACTCTCAGCACAGTATCACCACTCTTAGCACAGTATCACCACTCTTAGCACAGTATCACCACTCTTAGCACAGTATCACCACTCTCAGCACAGTATCACCACTCTTAGCACAGTATCACCACTCTTAGCACAGTATCACCACTCTCAGCACAGTATCACCACTCTCAGCACAGTATCACCACTCTCAGCACAGTATCACCACTCTTAGCACAGTATCACCACTCTTAGCACAGTATCACCACTCTTAGCACAGTATCACCACTCTTAGCACAGTATCACCACTCTTAGCACAGTATCACCACTCTTAGCACAGTATCACCACTCTTAGCACAGTATCACCACTCTTAGCACAGTATCACCACTCTTAGCACAGTATCACCACTCTTAGCACAGTATCACCAGTCTTAGCACAGCACAGTATCACCAGTCTCAGCACAGTATCACCACTCTTAGCACAGTATCACCACTCTCAGCACAGTATCACCACTCTCAGCACAGTATCACCACTCTCAGCACAGTATCACCACTCTTAGCACAGTATCACCACTCTTAGCACAGTATCACCACTCTTAGCACAGTATCACCACTCTTAGCACAGTATCACCACTCTTAGCACAGTATCACCACTCTTAGCACAGTATCACCACTCTTAGCACAGTATCACCACTCTTAGCACAGTATCACCACAGCATCACCACTCTTAGCACAGTATCACCACTCTCAGCACAGTATCACCACTCTTAGCACAGTATCACCACTCTTAGCACAGTATCACCACTCTTAGCACAGTATCACCACTCTTAGCACAGTATCACCACTCTTAGCACAGTATCACCACTCTTAGCACAGTATCACCACTCTTAGCACAGTATCACCACTCTTAGCACAGTATCACCACTCTTAGCACAGTATCACCACTCTTAGCACAGTATCACCACTCTTAGCACAGTATCACCACTCTTAGCACAGTATCACCACTCTTAGCACAGTATCACCACTCTTAGCACAGTATCACCACTCTTAGCACAGTATCACCACTCTTAGCACAGTATCACCAGTCTCAGCACAGTATCACCACTCTTAGCACAGTATCACCACTCTTAGCACAGTATCACCACTCTTAGCACAGTATCACCACTCTTAGCACAGTATCACCACTCCTAGCACAGTATCACCACTCTTAGCACAGTATCACCACTCTTAGCACAGTATCACCACTCTTAGCACAGTATCACCACTCTTAGCACAGTATCACCACTCTTAGCACAGTATCACCACTCTTAGCACAGTATCACCACTCTTAGCACAGTATCACCACTCTTAGCACAGTATCACCACTCTTAGCACAGTATCACCACTCTTAGCACAGTATCACCACTCTTAGCACAGTATCACCAGTCTCAGCACAGTATCACCACTTTTAGCACAGTATCACCACTCTTAGCACAGTATCACCACTCTTAGCACAGTATCACCACTCTTAGCACAGTATCACCACTCTTAGCACAGTATCACCACTCTTAGCACAGTATCACCACTCCTAGCACAGTATCACCACTCTTAGCACAGTATCACCACTCTTAGCACAGTATCACCAGTCTCAGCACAGTATCACAACTCTTAGCACAGTATCACCACTCTTAGCACAGTATCACCACTCTTAGCACAGTATCACCACTCTTAGCACAGTATCACCACTCTTAGCACAGTATCACCACTCTTAGCACAGTATCACCACTCTTAGCACAGTATCACCAGTCTCAGCACAGTATCACCACTCTTAGCACAGTATCACCACTCTTAGCACAGTATCACCACTCTTAGCACAGTATCACCACTCTCAGCACAGTATCACCACTCTTAGCACAGTATCACCACTCTTAGCACAGTATCACCACTCTTAGCACAGTATCACCACTCTTAGCACAGTATCACCACTCTCAGCACAGTATCACCACTCTTAGCACAGTATCACCACTCTTAGCACAGTATCACCACTCTTAGCACAGTATCACCACTCTTAGCACAGTATCACCACTCTTAGCACAGTATCACCACTCTTAGCACAGTATCACCACTCTTAGCACAGTATCACCACTCTTAGCACAGTATCACCACTCTTAGCACAGCATCACCACTCTTAGCACAGTATCACCACTCTTAGCACAGTATCACCACTCTTAGCACAGTATCACCACTCTTAGCACAGTATCACCACTCTTAGCACAGCATCACCACTCTTAGCACAGTATCACCACTCTTAGCACAGTATCACCACTCTTAGCACAGTATCACCACTCTTAGCACAGTATCACCACTCTTAGCACAGTATCACCAGTCTCAGCACAGTATCACCACTCTTAGCACAGTATCACCACTCTTAGCACAGTATCACCACTCTTAGCACAGTATCACCACTCTTTGCACAGTATCACCACTCTTAGCACAGTATCACCACTCTTAGCACAGTATCACCACTCTTAGCACAGTATCACCACTCTTAGCACAGTATCACCACTCTGAGCACAGTATCACCACTCTATCACCACTCTTAGCACAGTATCACCACTCTTAGCACAGTATCACCACTCTTAGCACAGTATCACCACTCTTAGCACAGTATCACCACTCTTAGCACAGTATCACCACTCTTAGCACAGTATCACCACTCTTAGCACAGTATCACCACTCTTAGCACAGTATCACCACTCTTAGCACAGTATCACCACTCTTAGCACAGTATCACCACTCTTAGCACAGTATCACCACTCTTAGCACAGTATCACCACTCTTAGCACAGTATCACCACTCTTAGCACAGTATCACCACTCTTAGCACAGTATCACCACTCTTAGCACAGTATCACCACTCTTAGCACAGTATCACCACTCTTAGCACAGTATCACCACTCTTAGCACAGTATCACCACTCTTAGCACAGTATCACCACTCTTAGCACAGTATCACCACTCTCAGCACAGTATCACCACTCTTAGCACAGTATCACCACTCTTAGCACAGTATCACCACTCTCAGCACAGTATCACCACTCTTAGCACAGTATCACCACTCTCAGCACAGTATCACCACTCTCAGCACAGTATCACCACTCTCAGCACAGTATCACCACTCTTAGCACAGTATCACCACTCTCAGCACAGTATCACCACTCTTAGCACAGTATCACCACTCTCAGCACAGTATCACCACTCTTAGCACAGTATCACCACTCTTAGCACAGTATCACCACTCTTAGCACAGTATCACCACTCTCAGCACAGTATCACCACTCTTAGCACAGTATCACCACTCTTAGCACAGTATCACCACTCTTAGCACAGTATCACCACTCTTAGCACAGTATCACCACTCTTAGCACAGTATCACCACTCTTAGCACAGTATCACCACTCTTAGCACAGTATCACCACTCTTAGCACAGTATCACCACTCTTAGCACAGTATCACCACTCTTAGCACAGTATCACCAGTCTTAGCACAGTATCACCACTCTTAGCACAGTATCACCAGTCTCAGCACAGTATCACCACTCTTAGCACAGTATCACCACTCTTAGCACAGTATCACCACTCTTAGCACAGTATCACCAGTCTTAGCACAGTATCACCACTCTTAGCACAGTATCACCACTCTTAGCACAGTATCACCACTCTTAGCACAGTATCACCACTCTCAGCACAGTATCACCACTCTTAGCACAGTATCACCACTCTCAGCACAGTATCACCACTCTTAGCACAGTATCACCACTCTTAGCACAGTATCACCAGTCTTAGCACAGTATCACCACTCTTAGCACAGTATCACCAGTCTCAGCACAGTATCACCACTCTCAGCACAGTATCACCACTCTTAGCACAGTATCACCACTCTCAGCACAGTATCACCACTCTTAGCACAGTATCACCACTCTCAGCACAGTATCACCACTCTTAGCACAGTATCACCACTCTTAGCACAGTATCACCACTCTTAGCACAGTATCACCACTCTCAGCACAGTATCACCACTCTTAGCACAGTATCACCACTCTTAGCACAGTATCACCACTCTCAGCACAGTATCACCACTCTCAGCACAGTATCACCACTCTCAGCACAGTATCACCACTCTTAGCACAGTATCACCACTCTTAGCACAGTATCACCACTCTTAGCACAGTATCACCACTCTTAGCACAGTATCACCACTCTTAGCACAGTATCACCACTCTTAGCACAGTATCACCACTCTTAGCACAGTATCACCACTCTTAGCACAGTATCACCACTCTTAGCACAGTATCACCACTCTTAGCACAGTATCACCACTCTTAGCACAGTATCACCAGTCTTAGCACAGTATCACCACTCTTAGCAGAGTATCACCAGTCTCAGCACAGTATCACCAGTCTTAGCACAGTATCACCACTCTTAGCACAGTATCACCAGTCTCAGCACAGTATCACCACTCTTAGCACAGTATCACCACTCTCAGCACAGTATCACCACTCTCAGCACAGTATCACCACTCTTAGCACAGTATCACCACTCTTAGCACAGTATCACCACTCTTAGCACAGTATCACCACTCTTAGCACAGTATCACCACTCTTAGCACAGTATCACCATTCTTAGCACAGTATCACCACTCTTTGCACAGTATCACCACTCTTAGCACAGTATCACCACTCTTAGCACAGTATCACCACTCTTAGCACAGTATCACCATTCTTAGCACAGTATCACCACTCTTAGCACAGTATCACCAGTCTCAGCACAGTATCACCACTCTTAGCACAGTATCACCACTCTCAGCACAGTATCACCACTCTCAGCACAGTATCACCACTCTCAGCACAGTATCACCACTCTTAGCACAGTATCACCACTCTTAGCACAGTATCACCACTCTTAGCACAGTATCACCACTCTTAGCACAGTATCACCACTCTTAGCACAGTATCACCACTCTTAGCACAGTATCACCACTCTTAGCACAGTATCACCACTCTTAGCACAGTATCACCAGTCTTAGCACAGTATCACCACTCTTAGCACAGTATCACCAGTTTCAGCACAGTATCACCACTCTTAGCACAGTATCACCAGTCTCAGCACAGTATCACCACTCTTAGCACAGTATCACCAGTCTCAGCACAGTATCACCACTCTTAGCACAGTATCACCAGTCTCAGCACAGTATCACCACTCTTAGCACAGTATCACCAGTCTCAGCACAGTATCACCACTCTCAGCACAGTATCACCACTCTCAGCACAGTATCACCACTCTTAGCACAGTATCACCACTCTTAGCATAGTATCACCAGTCTTAGCACAGTATCACCAGTCTCAGCACAGTATCACCAGTCTCAGCACAGTATCACCACTCTTAGCACAGTATCACCACTCTTAGCACAGTATCACCAGTCTTAGCACAGTATCACCAGTCTCAGCACAGTATCACCAGTCTCCGCACAGTATCACCACTCTTAGCACAGTATCACCACTCTTAGCACAGTATCACCAGTCTTAGCACAGTATCACCAGTCTCAGCACAGTATCACCAGTCTCAGCACAGTATCACCACTCTTAGCACAGTATCACCACTCTTAGCACAGTATCACCACTCTTAGCACAGTATCACCAGTCTCAGCACAGTATCACCAGTCTCAGCACAGTATCACCAGTCTTAGCACAGTGTCACCACTCTTAGCACAGTATCACCACTCTTAGGAGAGTATCACCAGTCTCAGCACAGTATCACCAGTCTTAGCACAGTATCACCACTCTTAGCACAGTATCACCAGTCTCAGCACAGTATCACCAGTCTTAGCAAAGTGTCACCACTCTCAGCACAGTATCACCATTCTCAGCACAGTATCACCACTCTTAGCACAGTATCACCACTCTTAGCACAGTATCACCACTCTCAGCACAGTATCACCACTCTCAGCACAGTATCACCACTCTTACCACAGCCTCACCACTCTTAGCACAGTATCACCAGTCTCAGCACAGTATCACCAGTCTCAGCACAGTATCACCACTCTTAGCACAGTATCACCAGTCTCAGCACAGTATCACCACTCTTAGCACAGTATCACCAGTCTCAGCACAGTATCACCACTCTCAGCACAGTATCACCACTCTCAGCACAGTATCACCACTCTTAGCACAGTATCACCACTCTTAGCACAGTATCACCAGTCTCAGCACAGTATCACCAGTCTTAGCACAGTGTCACCACTCTTAGCACAGTATCACCACTCTTAGCAGAGTATCACCAGTCTCAGCACAGTATCACCAGTCTTAGCACAGTATCACCACTCTTAGCACAGTATCACCAGTCTCAGCACAGTATCACCAGTCTAAGCAAAGTGTCACCACTCTCAGCACAGTATCACCATTCTCAGCACAGTATCACCACTCTTAGCACAGTATCACCACTCTTAGCACAGTATCACCACTCTCAGCACAGTATCACCACTCTCAGCACAGTATCACCACTCTTAGCACAGCATCACCACTCTTAGCACAGTATCACCACTCTTAGCACAGTATCACCACTCTCAGCACAGTACCACCACTCTTAGCACAGTATCACCACTCTTAGCACAGTATCACCACTCTCAGCACAGTATCACCACTCTCAGCACAGTATCACCACTCTTAGCACAGTATCACCAGTCTCAGCACAGTATCACAAGTCTCAGCACAGTATCACCACTCTTAGCACAGTATCACCAGTCTCAGCACAGTATACCCACTCTTAGCACAGTATCACAAGTCTCAGCACAGTATCACCACTCTTAGCACAGTATCACCACTCTCAGCACAATATCACCACTCTCAGCACAGTATCACCACTCTCAGCAGAGTATCACCACTCTCAGCACAGTATCACCACTCTCAGCACAGTATCACCAGTCTCAGCACAGTATCACCACTCTCAGCACAGAATCACCAGTCTCAGCACAGTATCACCACTCTTAGCACAGTATCACCACTCTTAGCACAGTATCACCAGTCTTAGCACAGTATCACCAGTCTCAGCACAGTATCACCAGTCTCAGCACAGTATCACCACTCTTAGCACAGTATCACCACTCTTAGCACAGTATCACCACTCTTAGCACAGTATCACCAGTCTCAGCACAGTATCACCAGTCTCAGCACAGTATCACCAGTCTTAGCACAGTGTCACCACTCTTAGCACAGTATCACCACTCTTAGCACAGTATCACCACTCTTAGCACAGTATCACCACTCTTAGCACAGTATCACCAGTCTCAGCACAGTATCACCACTCTTAGCACAGTATCACCACTCTTAGCACAGTATCACCACTCTTAGCACAGTATCACCACTGTAGACAGCCTGTACTGGCAGAGCACACAGCCTAGCCGTCTGCTCTGACTAGTTCATATTTCGCGGCATCCAGTGCTGCCCTCTGTAGGCCTACCTAGGTCGGTGGGACACACAGTCCACCCTCTCTCACTCCCGCCTGGACCGACTTGCCGTACACAAGTTCTCCCCCCTCCACGGACTGGCTTGCGGTCACTTCCTCACACTGCCCGTTGTGTACTCACTCCTACCCGATTAAAGCCAATCTAGTCCACGGCCGTATCATTGCTACCTACGCTACCTTCATCGGCACTAAACCGCTGTTCAACAGTAAGAACAGCAATAACAGTGGTGACAGCGGAGTCAGCGGCATTGTGAGCCTCTTCAGGGTGGAGGGGATCGGTCGACACCAGTCAACATCATCCGTCGTCATCCAACGCACCTGCTAGCCTAAAGAGTTATCTGCTACTCCCAGCGTCTTGACGGGACCCGAGATAGATCTTCGTCCTAGATTTTTCCCACAAAATCTGGACATAGGCATCACGGCGTCATCTCCAGCCGTAGCAGTCACGTGTTCACCTCATCACCCTCTCTACAGCCCTTCAACACTCTCCAGCACCATTCTCCTGCCTCCTACAGCGTCCCTACGCCCTTCTCGCCGTCCATGTGTGTTGTGTTCTTCCCAGTTTCCTCCAAGAAGTTCTACCTGGCTTAGCCACGTGGGAACCCAGTTGGCTTAGCCCCTAAGCCAGCAAAGTTCAGCTTCTACAGCAGCTCGTGACTCATCATAGTGTCTACTACTACTCAGCGCCTACGTATCTCCAGCCAGTGCAGTTTTTTTTTTGTGTTGCCCAGTTTAAAAAAAAATTTTTTTTGACCCTTTCCCTTGTTGTTTTATTCCCAGTTCATCACCAGTTCTGTTTTCCCCAGTGATTTGTTACAGTAAAACTTACTCGTCCCAGTTCAAAGTTTCACTTAATCTTGTTTTTAGCACGTTCGAGTAGTGCAGTAAATGTTTTGTTCTCCGTGTGCTGAAGCCGCAGTCAGTCAGCGCGCCCAGACACGCTTGCCAGTGTAAACAACCATACACCAGCTGTGGTTCACGCCGGGTACCCACGTCTAATATCTTATACCTCCACAGAGTTACTCCGGTCCTTCCTGTTCTTCCCAAGTCCTTTCTGATATTTTTTTTCTACGACATTGAAGCCCCATAGCAGTATACAAATGCTACGAGGCGTGTAGTGTCACTAGAACATCACTGAAAGTTCCAGCACCTGCCGTACCTTCGTCCACCTGCACTCAAAGTTAAGTAAACAGTGACTTACCTAGCATTTCCTAATATTTTGTGACATTATTTAACTGTCCTGCACCAATACAGTTAGTTACTGAAGCCATACTTCAGTAAATTGTTCAGTGTCATCAGTGCACATTTTGCCATTTACCTACAGCTTAAATTTTGTGAATTTATTTTTGCACTCCTACATTTTAAATTCCAGTTTTTTTCTATTCTGCTTCTTGCACCTCAGTTATTGATTTAAATTGTTCAGTGTTAACCATTTATACAATTTACCTCTCACATACAGTTTTCATGTAATTCCTGTGTGCTGTTATTTTTTTTTAGTTGCACCTGCAAGTTAGCCACAGATTGTTGACACCCCTGCACTGTTTTGTTTGTTAGTTTTTTTTTATAAGTGTAATCTTCAAGTACTTAAGTATTAGTATATTCTACCTGCAGTCATACAATCTGTGCCTAGCCCATTAAATTTTTTTTTTCTGTTCCCCCATTTATTTTGCTCTACATATATTCTATGTTTTATCAGTGAATATTCACCTATGTGCATTGCTTTTTGCTATTTTATATACCCAAGTCATTGAGTGTATTTTTGGGAACCTGCTTATTTACCATTAATTACCAAAATTCCTTGTGAAGTTAATTAGTTTTGACCTTGAGATTGTGCAAATTTTTCTTTTTGCCAGTGTACACCCTGCTAACACCAGTTAACCTTTGCCATATTCTTGAATTTAATAATTTGCATTTTTATTAATTTTATTTTGTGTGCAATATAGCAATTCTGGTCAGTGTATTTTTTTTTGTGTGATTTTTGGCACTATTCCATACTCTGATATCTTTTTTGTGCCAACTTCCCTTGTGCAAGTGAATTACCTTTTTTTTGCGTTTCAATTTGCTACTGCTAGCACCCGCAATCTTTTTAAACTTGCAGCACAGTTTAGTGTTGTGTAGTACCTGATTTATTTTAATTTTGTGCAATTTTTGCTACCAGTGTTTACAGTTCAACTCCTTTTCATAAATTTTGTTGCCAGATTCCTGGTGAAATTATTGACTATCCTTAGCTTCATTTTGTGCACTTCCCTGTAGTACATTCACTTGCATACATCTCTTATTTTGTTTTCAGAGTGTATCACTATTTCCCTTTTTATTGTTGTTTTGCTCAAATTATTTCTATCACTAAGCAGTTTACCTAGTACTGTGGTGCTGAGTTCTCTTTGACTCTGTTTTGAATTGTAGCCAGTGCATACCATTTCTTGCTCTGACCTGTTTACCATCTTCGTGACCTACTTGCATTTCAACAATCGACGTCATGACTAAGACACGCAGTGGCCATGCCGTTACCCCAGATTCTGCTGGTGCCAGCAATGGTGCCTCAGCCAGCGTGAGCACGCGGCAGGGCATCGAAGCCCCAGCGACAGTTGGTCAACTTGTGGCTCAAGCCTCGACCACCAGTGGGCCGGCTCATCGTCAATACCTGACCCTTATTTTTGACGGTCGTGCAAATAGTTTAGAGCCATGGCTGCAGTCAGTCGAGGCGACTGTTCAGCCTCTATTTGATAGCCCAACTGATACACAGTACATTCGTGCTGCTGTTGCAGCAGTGGATCTCACCCAGGGTGATATAGGTGCCTTTGTGCAGCTCAAGCGCGTTTGTAAGATTCAGTCTTGGGGTGAACTTAAGGAGGAATTTAGGCGTTATTTTCGGCGTAGTCGCCAACGCCATTACATTGACATCGTTACCAGCGTCTTGGCCGAATGTCAATACCGGCACGAAAGCCCCCTGGCTTGCGTTTGCCGTTTCGAGCAAGCCGCCACGGACTTTACTGATGCCGTCAACTCCACTAAGTGGGCGGATGGTGATGGCCGTATGGCTATTAAAGACATCATCCCCATGCTGGCTGTCGGCATCATGCGGAGGGATTCCGCCCCTAACCTCTGGGCTGCCATTGATGCGCTAGGACTCGGCCCTCAGCACGACGTCCTGGGTGCATATGACGCCATCGACTCGCTCAAGCCGCCTTCCGAGCAAGGCAAGGTTTGCCGCTTTGCGGATGATCCCCTACCCATCCTTGCAGCGCCGTCCGCAGTGACCCCGCGGTCGCAGCCGGAAGTCACTTTTGCTGCTGCTGTCAGACAGCCAACCCACAAAGGTTCTAACCCCAGTCCCACTAATACGCGCCTAAGTAAAAATAGCGACCACAGTAACAACAGTCGGTCTTATACAAAAAGGCAGTCATCGACTTCCTGGACCAGGGCGAAACGTCGCCAGCAGACACCACCCCCAACCTCACCCGCTAAGCGTGTAGTGACTTGTTTCAACTGTGGCAAACGAGGGCACTACCGATCTGAGTGTTACAAACTTAAGTCCCCGCAAAGTAACCGTCACAGTCCCCACGCTCAGTATCAAGGTAACCATCACCGTCCCCATGCCCAGTCTCGCGAGGGAATCTGTGTTTACCACAATACTTCCAGTCATACCTCCCATGAGTGTAACAAGCTGCGAAGTATGCTGACAGCTGAGTGGAGCAAGCAGTCGTCGCGCAATGCACATGCTCGTAGAAGCCCTTCCACTAGTTCGGGGGAAGAGGCGCGTCCGCAAAACCAGCGAAAGACGTAGTAACCCTGTCGGAGTCGCTGTATTCCGTCCCTGTCCGCAATGCATTCGCCGCCCTGGGCAGTGATACGCTTGCCGACAGTGAGGAAACCGAGTGTCTTGACGTTGTTGCTGAGACTCTTACCGTACCTTCCAGGTCGAGCCTCGTCAACAAGTGTCGAGCCTCGAGCAGCTGTGACTCCGGGGACCTCGTCGGCCTGTCATGCCTTCATGTTCGGTATGACAACCCATGTGGACCGCTCATCGAGTCCACTGTCCACAATAAGCCTGTTCAGCTTTTCCTAGACACAGGTTCGGTGGTTAACATTGTCCGCTCCACCTTTTTCCGAGACATTGGCCTTCACGCGGCCATGTTGACAGAGCCGTCTGCCATTCAGACCTTGAGAGGAGTCTCAGGTAAACCGCTGACGGTTCGCGGTCGCACAACGCTAGAATTTGTGGTCCAGGGTCACAAGCTGTCCGCAAAATTCTTAGTCGTAGATGGTATTGTTTTCCATGGTGACCTGCTCATAGGGTTCAAAACCATGGCAGATCTTAGGATCCATTTAGATCCAGCTGAGTGGAAAGCGGAATTCAACGGAGTGGATGTGCCCTTCTGGGGCGTGCGCTTAGGATCCACTACGTGCTACTCTGTCTCAGAGTATGCACAGTGCCTAGAATCGTTGGAAACCGGTGGTTTCCATAGCACATTCTCCCCGGGGTCGGTCTCTCGTCCTGATCGACCTCGTAGTAGAGCTCGTTGCCCATCACCTCCTGGCCATCAGCGCATAGTTACCAGTGAAACCCAGTCTGGGGACGCCCAGTCTAACCTTCACTCTAACTCTGACGCTGTTGTAGAGACCAGCAGTTGTCAAGCCGCAGTATCCCTGTCGGCAGGCGACTGTCTGACTCGTGTCATGGCATCAGCGAGCAGAGTTACTGCTTGTACAAAGTATGACGTCACTTTGTCAGCTAACTCGCTCACTCCTGTTACGGTGTACGTGAGCAGAGCTTTTGAAGGAGACCATGTGCTGGTTGACAACGACACATGCCGAGTCAAGGGCCTCTCCCTTGAACCATCCTTGCACACAGTGCAACGTGGTAAGTTGCAAGTCCTTGTTGTCAACATGCATAGTCGAGAATTTCCCCTGCGGAAGAATACCTCACTTGTTGACCTTGTCAGATTCCCTCTCCCGGTGAGAGTGGAGGGTGAAGCCCCAGCTGACTTCCTTGTGAGTGCAGTTCTCCCAGGCGAGTCTGCTGCTGACTCTTCCAACACCCGGCCAGTGCAGGAAGATGATCTAGCTTTGACAGACTATCCTGAAGAGGTCCCAAAACTTCTCCAGGTTCTCAATCGTGCACGTTCTGCAGTTGCACTAGATGGTGAGTCAATGGGTTTGACCTCACTGATCTCTCACCGTATTCCACTTGACAAAGGTACTAAACCCATTTATGTACCTGCGTATCGCCTGCCACATGCGCAAAGAGTCTTCGCCGAAGAACTCATTACACGGATGCTCCGTGATGGAGTTATTGAGGAGTCCACTTCCCCGTGGAATGCTCCCCTTATTCTGGTTCCCAAGAAAGACGGAACCTGGCGCCCTGTTATCGATTACAGGAAACTGAATGCATGTACCATCCCAGACCGTTTTCCATTGCCAGTTCTGAACGACCTGTTGCAGAACATCGGCGATAATAAGGTCTTTTCAACTCTTGATCTTCTTCAAGGGTTCTGGCAGATCCCCCTCGATGATGAGAGTAGAGAGTTGACAGCTTTCTCTACTCCAACTGGTCATTACCAGTTCAGGAGGATGCCCTTCGGCTTGCGCGGAAGCCCAATCACGTTTAGTCGTTTGATGACGACAATTTTCCGTACCCTCCTAGGTGGCACGCTCATGGTCTACCTGGATGATCTCATAGTCATGTCACAAGATGTCCCGTCACATCTTGAGAAACTTGACAGGGTATTGGACAGGCTAGCTCAGGCAAATCTTAAGGTAAAGCTCTCCAAATGTCATTTCCTCCGGAAGGAAATAAAATTTCTGGGTCACGTAGTAACTCAGAATGGCATAAAGACGGACGAGTCTAAAATCTCGGCCGTGCAGAAATTCCCCAGACCCATGACGGCGGATGCAGTCCGGTCCTTCATAGGCCTGGCGGGTTTCTACCGCACCTTTATCGCAGGTTTCTCCACCATTGCTGCACCCCTGACACGCTTACTCAAGAAGGATGCCCCTTTTGAGTGGACGTGCGATCAGGAACGAGCTTTTGTCATTCTTAAGAACAAGTTAACATCAGCCCCAACCCTTAGATTCCCTGATTTCACCGAGGCATTTACCTTGACGACTGATGCCAGCAAAGTTGGCATCGGTGCAGTCTTGTCACAAGAATCTAATGGGAAGCAACAGCCTATTGCCTATGCTAGCCGTGTTCTTACTAAAGCGGAAGTCAATTATTCAGTGACAGAGCTAGAAGCTTTAGCCATTGTATGGGCCCTGAGTCATTTTCGGGATATCATCTATCATTATCCTATCAAGATTTATACAGATCATTTACCCTTATTGGCTCTTTTTGCAAATAAGAACCTCTCGGGAAAGCATGCTCGGTGGTCGCTCACGTTCAATGACTACAACCCTGAAATTTGCTATGTCCCAGGTAAGCAAAATGTTGTAGCTGACGCCCTGTCGAGACATATAGCATTCGTGAGTGTCGGCAATTCGTTCTCTGTTGAGGATCTCGAGAGAGCCCAACGACAGGACCCTGTGTGGTCTCCAGTCCTTCGTTTCCTTACCAAGGAGGACGTTGACTTACAGGTCAAGTCTCCCGTTCCACTGAAGGATTTAGTGGTCAACCAAGGAGTACTGTGCCGTGTTGCACAGCTGGTGGACCCCGGCAGAACCGTATACCAACTGGTGATACCAGAGTCCATGATACCAGCTACTCTTAGGTTGATCCACAATGTCCCAGGTGTAGCGCACCCCGGGAAGGACCGCAGTATCAAACAGGCACGAATGAAATATTTCTGGCCTAAGATGGCATCGGACATTGCCAAGCATGTACACCAGTGTGTTGTCTGCCTACAGCACAAGGGTACCATTACAGGTCCTAACCCCATTCTAAAGTATCCCATTACAAAGGAGCCCTGGGAGAGAACTTCTGTCGACCTGTTGACGAACTTCTCGACCTCGGAGAAGGGAAATAAGCACCTGCTTGTAATGGTAGATAACTTGACGCGGTACAGTGAATTAGTACCCATTCCTGATAAAACCGCTGAAACGGTCGCTAGTGCTTTCCGTGAGCATGTTGTTCTTCGTCATACTTGCCCACGTGTCCTTCTGTCAGACAATGGGTCTGAGTTTATAAATGGCATAATGCAGGATCTTTGCTCCAGATTCAACATTCATCAAGCGCCGGTAGCTCCACGCCACCCTGCGAGTAATGGTCTTGCTGAACGTACAAATCGCAAAGTCCTGGAGGTGCTCAGAGTAACCGTTAACCCAAGTTGTACTACATGGGATGAGGCTATCCCAGATGTTCAGTGTACATTAAATTCCTCCCTCAACAGCTCGATCGGTGAGACACCTCATTTTGCTTTGTATGGCTATGACAAGCGCTTACCATATGAAATTCTGTTTACTCCACCTAGACCTACTTACGATACTGATAACCCCAGTGTAGTAAAGATGAGGACAACGCAGCTTGTCTTCCAGCGGGTACGAGAGAACCTTATGAAAGCTACTGATAGGTTCACGTCAGAGCGCAATGCCCGCGCCAAGGAAAGCAAAGTGGAACCAGGTTGCAAAGTTATGTTGCTCAACCCAGTGCAGACCCCAGGTATGCACAAACTTGTCCCAAAGTTTGTGGGTCCTTACCGTGTCCTACGACAGCTCCGTGGCAATAAGTTCGAGGTGAGGGAGATTGCTACGGGAGCTATCAAGGAAGCCCACCTTGATCACATGAAGTATGTGGACCATATGCAGGCCGAAGTAGAGCTGGAGGCGCGTGCGTTGCAACGCCACGATCAGACTAATGTTAGGGACAAACCGTCTACCCCTTCTCCCACTACTGCTGGTACGGAAGACGGCCCAGTAAGGCTCCATACTTATGGCCTGCGACCCAGGACAACAGTACATTTCTGTGACATTGACGTACCTACTGACTTGTCCGACTCCTACGCTAGTTATGCTAATTGTTTGCTTGCAGAAATGGGTATAAATGCACACACATTGTATAGCTAGGCGATAATAGAGTCAGGATGGACAACATCATGTAATTATGTAAATACTTTTAGAAGGGTACCCAGAGTGTAATGAATTCCATGGATATAGTATTATTGTACGTATGTGCATCAGTGTTTTATAACTAAAGTAAAAAAAAAGCCTGTATTACGGTCAGGGCAGTGCTGCCCTCTGAGTTACATGTCACACCTTAGGAAATGCTACTGTCAGTCATTGTTTGCAGATGTGAGCGTGCAACAACGTTAGTAGACGAGGGGTCAACTGATGTTCAGCCCTGCGGACAACCTGTATATAGAAGATTTTAGTTCCAGTGCTGACGTCTCCTGGCTCTCTACTCGATGAAACAGCGCGGCAAACCAGTTTTCTCTTCCCCTGGATGGGAGAGTTTTTTTTTTTGCCTGTTGCATTTTTTTGTCCATTTTTTATTTACTAGTGAGCGAAAGCCAGTCCCTCTCTGGGGTAGCTAGTGTAATTCCTTTATACCTATGGGCCCACCAGTATTGTCGCGTCGGGACGACGCGAGGTGCGTGGCCGAGCAAATGTAGACAGCCTGTACTGGCAGAGCACACAGCCTAGCCGTCTGCTCTGACTAGTTCATATTTCGCGGCATCCAGTGCTGCCCTCTGTAGGCCTACCTAGGTCGGTGGGACACACAGTCCACCCTCTCTCACTCCCGCCTGGACCGACTTGCCGTACACAAGTTCTCCCCCCTCCACGGACTGGCTTGCGGTCACTTCCTCACACTGCCCGTTGTGTACTCACTCCTACCCGATTAAAGCCAATCTAGTCCACGGCCGTATCATTGCTACCTACGCTACCTTCATCGGCACTAAACCGCTGTTCAACAGTAAGAACAGCAATAACACCACTCTTAGCACAGTTTCACCACTCTTAGCACAGTATCACCACTCTTAGCACAGAATCACCACTCTCAGCACAGTATCACCACTCTCAGCACAGCATCACCACTCTTAGCACAGTATCACCACTCTCAGCACAGTATCACCACTCTCAGCACCGCATCACCACTCTTAGCACAGTATCACCACTCTCAGCACAGTATCACCACTCTCAGCACAGTATCACCACTCTCAGCACAGTATCACCAGTCTCAGCACAGTATCACCACTCTCAGCACAGTATCACCAGTCTCAGCACAGTATCACCACTCTTAGCACAGTATCACCACTCTTAGTACAGCATCACCACTCTTAGCACAGTATCACCACTCTTAGCACAGTATCACCACTCTTAGCACAGTATCACCACTCTTAGCACAGTATCACCACTCTTAGCACAGTATCTCCAGTCTTAGCACAGTATCACCACTCTTAGCACGGTATCATCACTCTTAGCACAGTATCACCACTCTTAGCACAGTATCACCACTCTTAGCACAGTATCACCACTCTCAGCACAGTATCACCAGTCTCAGCACAGCATCACCACTCTTAGCACAGTATCACCAGTCTCAGCACAGCATCACCACTCTTAGCACAGTATCACCAGTCTCAGCACAGCATCACCACTCTTAGCACAGCATCACCACTCTTAGCACAGCATCACCACTCTTAGCACAGTATCACCACTCTTAGCACAGTATCACCACTCTCAGCACAAGGCCTGGCAGAGCCAGAGTTTGATTAATACTCACATATGACAGGTGATGAGAGAAGAGAAACTTGACGATTCACCTAAGAATATACAAAACTGATAAAAACAATATCTAAATATTTGAGCCTTTGGCTGACACATAATACAAATGAGTATTTGATTAAATCAAACGTGCATAAAAAAATAATTTGTATATGAACAGGAAAAGTAAGTCGTGGCCTTGTAACCCACACTCACTGTTGAGCTACTTTCAAATACACCTCTTGGTTCTCTGCCCCAAGATTGTGTTATTAAGGTCAGATGTAGGTAAGGAGTCAGTAGCTGGGCTCGCAGACTCGTTATCAGAATAGCAATTACCAAACGTGAGGAGTTCCACATACATGTTAGCTCAAATTAGGACTAGTTAGACATAATCGTAAGTTTAAGTTGGAATTTCACGGTTAGCATCGCTGTGAGATGGACGGTTACGGGTTTTATCTTGTGCCTAACAGTTTTTTTGTTAAATGAAAATTCAGATTATATAGGACACAGATGGAAGCAATAGTAATTTAAAATGATATCAATACATATCAGACTTGTAAAAAAAAAAGAGAGAGCTGCCAGAATGCTCTCTCAAGGATCATCTCGGTGTCTTACAGGGTTAGACCTCAGGTGTTTCTCTGTGGTCCTGATGAAGGATATTATTGGCTATTTAGATATTTTGTTATGTAAAGGAACAACCTTATTATCTGTCTCACTGATGGAGGCAGTGAGGTGAGGAAGCGAATACTCAGGGAGTTCCATTTCCAGTATAGGACAGTGTTAGGTCAGAGGGAGGAATCCTGATCAAATGACAAATTTTTGTCATATTTTTTTGTCATATGTTATAATTCTCTTGGATGCACAAGAAAATTATATGACATATAATTATTTTGGATGCCCAAGAGAGTTATTATAAATAAATGGGTGGGCATGTACTGCAACATAAGAGTAATACCATTTTTTTTTGTCAACTGAGACAAAATCTTTGGAGCGAGCAACATGTAAGTAACTGGCGCTCTACTTCTTGCTAGAGCCGAGGATGGTAGCAATAACCATTTCAGTTTAAACTCGCTTTACCTGTCTACAGCAAAAGGAGGAATCTCATTATTTGATTTCGCTGCTTCACTGTATCACTATACACTGTATCACATCGAAGATCGTTCTCCCTCCCCACACCAACAGTTGAAATAATAGTTCCTCAGTTAAAGCCTTGAGCCGCACTGAGACCTAACATCTCATACACATATATCTATATACTCAGGACATACTTCGCAAAGTCTGAGTAGCATTCACCTTAGAAACAATATGGTGATACCAACAAGATGTGGAAAAAGACACTTATGTACAGTTCACGACATTTATTAAAGGAAACGTTTCGCCACGTTTCCTGTAATAAATGTCCTGATCTGTATATAAGTGTCTTTTTCCACCGCATTCAACTTGCTCTGCACCTTCCTCATCCACCCGCTGCACTCCCGTCCATTTTGACTACAAGGCAGTAAACTCAGCGGCTCAATGTTACTTGGACTGGCTATTACAAGAGAGGTCGTCCTTACTAGCCCCAGGCTTAAGAACGCCTCTACGAGTCAGTGGATTTTTGAGTCGTGTTAAGTGCACCTGGACGGCTCCCACGTGCTAGAGACAAAGGTGTACGACACAGGAACAGCAGGAGGTGGAGACAGCCTCTCTCTCTCTCCGGTACCTGCTGTAAACAAAGGAATAAAGAGAAGACCGCACAGGTAAATAACGTGCCTTTCAAAACGTCCACCTGTAGCCATAAAGTGTGAAGAGTCCCTATTTACTGGATAGGTTACTGCTGACAAAATATGCAAGGCTTTCGAAGAGAGAGAAAGAAGACAGAAATCCTCGGTGTATCGCAGCAACGTGGATGGCTGGAAAAAAAAAAAGCCCTCAGAGTGTGAATGTTCCATACTTCACCGAGATGGCGAAAGTTTAACCTAAATGTGCTGTAGAATTCAGGTAGGGGCCCAAGAGGTTATAATCCTAAACCATGTCGTGTTGAGAAAGGTTCCAATAACGATTACCCTGGAATCACTAGGCTTCGTGCGATATCCTTCACGGAGGCCAGAGGGAACACGATTCATCAGCCACATGATGACCAAGTTGGTTGCACCTGACAGAGTATCAGATCCCCGGTGAGTTAGGTGAATAAATTCCTTAATCCTATCCTTGATCCTCCCTGAGGCGGCTCCTCTACTTTCATATTCGGCTCAAACGGGCAGTTCATAATATATATTGACAGGTCCTGGTTAAGCCTCTAGACCCACCGCTTTAAAGAAATGACTTTAATGAGATATTTTCCGCCTCGTATATTTGCCATGTTCGACCATCTAGATTCCGTATACGATAGATAGAGCGGGCGGACGGGGGGACGGAAGTATGGGCAGGTGAACGGCGGTAAGGGCGGGCGGACAAAGGTAAGATCGGGCGGACAGAGGAAAGGGCAGGCGGACAGAGATAAGCCTTTGGTGTCGTTTATAGTGACACTATCATGTAAAGAGTTTGGTGAATTTCCTACTCGTGGCTGCTTCATATATCACTTTTAACCATTATCGACTATTTAAAAGGCCATTAAGGATGATTCATTCCTTAATATTGGGATTCAAGTGAACTACATACTGCTTTGTGCACATGTACTGTTGCTCTCAGTGCATGCATATCAATAGAGATATACTCATCAGAATCTTTACAAGGTTCCATTACAGTTTGATTATACCTATTTCATAATATGAAATCATGGCTCGTTGTACTGGCAGCAGTCACTTCCAAGAGTCCCCATCATCTGTTGATGGGGACTCCCCACAGTCTATCCCCACCATCAACAGATCTCACACACGGGTCTGCAGAAACATCACTCAACTACTACTTCAAACTTCATAACAGATAACCAGTTCCTATTACCATTAGATCTCACCCACGGGATCTGCAGCACCAGCAGTCCACACTGGTCTGAATCACAAGAGACCTTTCACACAGGGCCTGCAGCCACCAGCAGACCCGTCAAATGGGGGTGTGGGCTGTGGGGTACCAGCAACACCGGGTTTGCAGTGGAAGTCAGCCAATACCATCTGCCAACAGACCTCACTCATGGGATCTGCAACCTTACCAGCAGCCATTGACAAATCTTACACAAACTAGTCTGCAGCCCCTACATTTGCCAGAAGACCTCACACACGGGGTCTGTACCCCCCAGCAGCCACATTAGACCTCTCACACGGTTCCTCTTGCTCCAGGAAGCTCTCGTTAGTTCCCTCACGGCAAGGGTCGGCGAACTTTTTTTGGGTATAAATTTGTGTACAGGGAAAAATTACCCACTGGACCCGAAATTCCACAGAATCCGGAGAAACACAAGGAGCATTCAAATTCAAAATAGTTTATTGAAACAAATTGTATCAAGAATAGTCATACAAACTGAAAAGTATGTATTATAATACGCGATAAAGCAACAAAATTAAGAAAATAATAAAATGAAAAATAAACTGCATGAAATAAAAAAAAATAGTAACAGACAAATTTAATAAAAATCTCATTAAGAACCTGAAGAATTTCATTGAAAACATTTTCACATCAGGTTTCGGGACAATGATGTTTCATTTTTGATACATCATCAAAATTAGGGTTTTTTGATGACAGAGCAATTCAATCGATTCAATCGGCAATTCAATCGGCAATTCAATCGGCATTCAATCGATTTCTAGACTTTGTTTTCAAGTTGATGAGAATGGAAAATCCTTGATCGCAAAGATAGGTAGTTGCAAATGGCAGCAGTGTTTTATTGCTTCCTCGTGTGCAATTTGAAAGCCTTGACATCCGAAAAATTTACAGGTCCGCATTGTTCTGAAATTCAATGCGTACTTCATTGTTGAAGCGAAGTTCAAGAAGTGTTTCTGTCAAACCTTCAGGCTCTCTGGCACATCAACAATTTCACACATGAAGGGATCCACAACCCAACACATACTATGTGAATCAAGATCTGGAAAGTAATCAGAGAACCGCTTTCTGAGTTTGGTAAGATGCACTATAACTGCAAGCAGAGAAAATTATTAATAGTGAGATAGGGCACCAGGTCAAAAGTTAGGTGATAATGTGTCAACAATAGGACGTGCGGTTGTCGTGGCTGCTCCCGAGTCACTTCTGACACTTGGTGTTGGCAGCCACTGCAGCTCTTACCCATTTTATATCATTGCCAACTTAAGAAATGGTCCCTACAAATTAGATTTTGAATTTTATTAAATACTACAAATTATTTGTTTGAAAAATATAACTTTCGTAATTTGCCTCGTTTATTAAATAATAAATTTTTGTGCAATTTTATATATATATATATATATATATATATATATATATATATATATATATATATATATATATATATATATATATATATATATATATATATATATATGTTTATTGAGCCTTCATTAACCCCGAGATTTTCATTTTTACCCCATTTGGGGTAATTTATCCCAGTTCCCGGACCCCTGCCTCGCGAGGAGCCGTTAAACGTCAGCGGCTCCAATGTAACGCAGCTCTCCTTTCACTGCACCAGGAAGCGGAGGATTTCCATGGAGGACAATGTAGACAGATTAAGGCGCCCCAGAGTTCTCACCACACCGTTGACTGTCAGTCCTCGATGTGGGGGATTAATAGACTGTAATTATTTCACGAAAAATAATTTGTCCAATAGAATAAAAATTAAAAAGGAGCGTAATTGAGATGCATATAACCGTGTATTTTATGAATTACTAGAGTAATATGCAGTAACTTTGATAGGGAACTTGAGTTAGATATGGACACTGTCACGCGGGTGAGAGATTCGTCCCTTTGTAGCTACGATTGTGTTCCATGCAAACCTCTCTAGTGTACAGAAATATATTTACTTGGATGAATCGTAGTGAATAATAAAAAAAACACAATAACGTGGCTAGACCAGTTATTACAACCCAAGATTCCAAATGGCCTGTTATCCTGGGTGTAAAGGGAGCAAAATAAACACAGCAGAAAAGTTTTGACTTATATTATCCTTCACCAATTTAGAAAAGCAATATGTACACTATATACACTATGTACAGTGATAGGTATTAGTGCACTCCACGGTAAGCAAGGCAGAATAGAAGCCACAAGAGAGCAGACCGTGCTTCAACCAGCTCTAGAATGGGAATGACAAGGGCAGACTGGAGAGAGGTACCCACATAACCTCTGCGATTGCCAAAACCATCTTCTTATTGGCTGGAACCTGGTTACTAGTTGAACGACGGGGCCCCATCGTCAACTCTCAGTCACCTGGTTCGCCGGTTGGGGGAGATAGCCTGTAAATGAGAGTGTGTACATGCGCCGAATAAAGGTTACGTACTCTTTGCATGCCACGCCAGTTCACCAGAAACACATTGTTATTACCAGACAATGGCCCAGGACAGATCGAAACGTCACCCACAAGGTTTTTGGTGGACTGGATGAATCGTGTTAAGACTGCGTGATCTAGTGAGAACACTGGCTTGGTAGTTTTAAGACTATTTCTTTGGGTTTCTGTTGCACCCATCACACGGGTTGTAACAGTTTCATTCTAAAATACTTTTTCGTGGTCTTCGAGCTAGGTAAATTTGTTCTGAAAGAGCATATATACATTTTTTGTTATTCGTAGCTTTTCACTGGGGAAACCATAACGTCCGTCGGAAGTAATGACAATAGGAGACCATCGTGTGGACGGTGAGGGATCCCTACACACTCCTGGCACCCACCACCTTACCATTCCGTTGATTTTTCTGCTGTTTTTACGATACTCCTGCTGCGTTTACGATATTCCTGCTGCGTTTACGATATTCCTCTGCGTTTACGGTATTCCTGCTGCGTTTACGATATTCCTGCTGCGTTCATGGTCTTCCTACTTCATTCACAATCTTTTTGCTGGGTTGAGAGTATGTGATAATCTGCTAGGCTTAAAGTGGTGGTCTGCTGGGCAGCGAACCTGTGACAGTCTGCTTGGCTCAGAGTATGTGTGTTTCCTAGCCTGAAAGTATGTGATAGTTAACTAAACTGAGAGTATGAGATAAGATAATGGCTTGAGAGTATGGGCAAATATGTTTGCCTAAACCCTATGATATGATTTTTATTAAATAACACACACACACACACACACACACACACACACACACACACACACACACACACACACACACACACACACACACACACACACACACACATACACACACACACATGATCTTTCACTTCTCTCGCATTTTTTGCTCTTTGATCCTCTCTCGGTGGGTTTTAATCCTACCAATAAATAACTAGTATTTGATCCGCTTTCTAAAGTCTCCTTTCATTAGCATAGTCAGGAATTTGTTACACTGTGGTGAGCCGAGGATGACTGATGTACAGCTGTGGGTGGTCGATGTACAGTTTAGGGTAGATGATGTATAATTTTGGATAGTTGATGTACAATTTTGGGAAGGTTCATGTGCAGGCGACTCTTCAACACTTGGGGAAAGGGAACTGCCTTGATCCTGGTTAAAGGCTGTTTACGTAACGAAATTTAACTATCCTTCCCATCCATGTATTAAATAGTAGCTGTGTGAATCCTCCCTTATGGGCCTAGCGCTTCTCCATGACTAGCATAATAATGCCATGGCCGCGTCATGTATGTCAGGTACACGCCCTTTTCAACGCTCTAAAATAGGGAGGGATTAAAGTAAGGTTTCAGCATGTATATGCTGAGAGAAATACGTCGCTTAGGGTATATATCCTTTAACACATCGAATTTCAGTCATGCTAAATGATAAACCACTAACAACCGAATATAACATGCGAGACTGTTAAATAATAATATTAACAATAATAATAATAATAATAATAATAATAATAATAATAATTTACAAAGAAGATACATTTGTTACGATGGTTTCTTTCGTGGAAGAGCCCAGACTCATGCAAGGTATTTCGGATAATTTTCCAGCACGACGCACGGCTCCTAATATAGGCAGCTGTATCTCAACTCCAGTGTTGATTTTTTTAAATAGCGAACATGGTGGTGGTGTGTCGGGTGGGATCATCGTGCCACCAGCACGTACGTTGCTGCAAGCATAGATACGCAGGATAAAGAGAAAGAAATGGCAGAGAGAAAGCGATGCTTGTTTCAAGTAGTGAATTTCAGGGAATATTGACCATGAAGAAGTAACATGAGGGTTTCAGGGAGATAGGCAACAATTAGCCATTTAGCCTTTAGTGCTCGGTCATCGAAATTATGGAGGAATTTAAGAGATAAGATAGATGTGCTTCTAGTCTGTTATAGATTCCTAACCCATTCTAAGACCTCTTTACGTTAATTATTTTTATCAAAACTTTCAGTTTTTTTTTTTTTTTGAGTCTAAACAGTCATTATTTCTACTTCCGAGAGATTGGGAATATCCCTCTCCCAAGTCTAGAAGTATACTACACATCTCAACTCCTCGCTTCCAACGAGAAGGAATTAGATTTTTTTTTCTTATATAATTGGTTACTTGAGGATGACAAGGAGTTTCCGTATTGGCTAAACGCAATATCAGCAATTTCATGTGCCCTGTTTGGGCTCTGGAACGTTCCAATGTAGGCCCTAATCAGGACTTTGTCATGCTAAAGGATGCTATAGATGTAACACAGGATATATTTCAAGATCAACCAATGGGGACTGATCCCTATGTATCATTGTTAAAAAATTATTTATATCTATTAAGGAGGACACTAATTAAGAACGATTGCTAGGGATTGCAGGAAGACATCGACAGGCTGGAGCTGATGGAATATAAATCCAGTAAATGTAAGATACTAAATTAATTGAAGAAAAACAGGTACCATACTGCCTGAGACGGAATAAACTTGAGCCAAGGCAAATGATCGAAGAGAAGACATACAAATTATTATTATTATAATCAAAAAGAAGCGCTAAGCCACAAGGGCTATACAGTGAAGACATACAAAGCCTGGTCCCTGAAGCATGCACAAGCTGAATGTTTTCAACGTCATGTGCAAAGCCAATGAACATCATACTTACATTCAAGTACTTAAATAAAGAATTATTCTTAAAGTAAGATACGGAATAACAATCCTCGAGTATGCATCATTAGTTGGAATCTCTAACTACACTGGGGAGCAGCAGAGGGGCAGATGTGATCACGACATAGAGAATACTCAGGGTCAACGACAGAGTGGGCTAAGAGTGATTTAAACATGACCAAGACACCAGGAAACAAATGAAACCTGCTGATTACCCAGATGATCTAAGCAAAGGTTGGCGAGTTTTTAGGGTATTACCCCAAAACTAATTTGTGTACAGCAAAGTTGCCCACTAGACTTAAATCCTGGCCAGTTTTACAATATTAACAACTTAAGAAATGGTCCCTACAAACAGATTTTTTAATTTTATTTAGAAACTAAAAATTATGTTTGAAAAAACATAACTTATAATTTGCCTCGCTTACTAAATAATAAATTTTTGTGCAGTTTTATTTATATGTTTACCGAGAGCCGTCATTACTCCCGAGATTTTCATTTTTACCCCATTTGGGGTAAATTACCCCGGATCCCCGACCTAGGAATTAAAGGACCATTGGAGAGATCTTTTACAGTTGTAATAGGAACCCCGTTGAAAAAGTAGAGGCAGGCGCTAGAAGCGGTAACTCAACCCCTGCACGATCATAGAGGAAACTGCAGGCATATATTCACACCGACAATAGGAAATTTAGACAGTGCACAAACATACTTACGAAGAATACACAACCTCATAATATTGACTCTTATAAACACGCTGTTACATGACAAAAAAATGCATAACTCTCTCACCAAAATGCACAAACACATTCATCTTATTAAATCCACGAAGATACCAGCTCACAGGTTTTGAGGCATAATTTTGTGATGAACCAACGCTTACCAGCTTCTTACATAACTCTGTCAAGACGAGGCTTGAAAATATAAGTTTATGTGTGGAGGCGAGGCTACATGCACGTCATTAGTGCTGGAGATCATGTCTTGGTGACTTACACAGCTGTGAATACACTGTTGTGTAACTTACAAAGCTGTGAACATGCTGTTGTGTAACTTATAAAGCTGTGAGCACGCTGTTATATGATGTGTAGAACTATGAACAGTGAACACACTGTTGAGTCATTTGTAGAGTTGTGAACACTGTTGGGTAACACACACAGCTGTTTTAAAAGAATCTGTAATGAAACATTAATAACTTTTACATTAGAAAGTTGCGGAGATTCGAACAGATGTTATGCAGGCTTTCCAACTTATACACAGCAGATAGGGACAAGAGCTTTGATCTAACTGTGCTCTGCATAACAACGGGCTTTCTGTATGCACATCTGAATATCACACATTTCAGTACAAACATTGTACCAACCTGAAATAAAAATTATTTTATTATTATTATTATTATTATTATTATTATTATTATTATTATTATTATTATTATTAGTAGTAGTAGTAGTAGTAGTAGTAGTAGTAGTATCTTTGTAAAAACTTGCAGTATATGGTTGCACTTGGTGGCCACTACTAACTTGAGTAAAGTTCATTTTGTGGCGGGTTTGAGTTCTCCTTGAAGCTACCAAAGCCGAGAGAGGATTTGCAATTGTTTTGCCTCGGGTCGAGTCACTGTAAATTCCATCTGTTGAACAGTTCTCTCTCTCTCTCTCTATATATATATATATATATATATATATATATATATATATATATATATATATATATATATATATATATATATATATATATATATATATATATATATAAATAAATCAGTTTCCCGACTCAGAATGAAAGTAAGCGCTAAACCCGAAAGGGTCAACCCGCTTCCCGAGTTAGAATGCACACATACACAGAAAGGTAATATAAGGCAGGTGTGTGTAGCTACAGACTCCTTCGGTAACTGAGAGAGAGAGAGAGAGAGAGAG